>NC_137268.1:43551952-44156952 GCF_053477335.1 Acartia tonsa | reverse complement strand
CCCAATTGGCTAGGTTTTTAGCTATAACGGCCTTATCCAATGGAATATCTTTATTTGCTTGAGTTATTCATAATGTATATACTTGCACCTTTGATATAAGCTCATATCATATCCAACCTATATTCGCCCTTTGAGGAAAAGCACCTAAGTTTTTGCATTATACACTAAGTAGGACTAAATAATTTTGGCCATTTTAGTGATGCTGTTTAGTAAAATTAAGTATGGAATAAAAATGGCGCGAAAACTGTACCTGGCGCATTTTGGCGCGAAATGCCGCAATTTGTTCTGCCTCACGTTTGCGCTCATTCAACATCTCCGCCAAAGACTCGAGGGTGGTGAGTGCTAGCTGCAGCGCCATACGGTCGGAATGACCAGGGGGTGTTTCCTTAAAATAATCATTAGTTTGATTAATAGGCAAAAATGGATTGTAGCAAGGTTTTTATTGTCCAAAGCAAAAGATTTAAAAAAACACCGAATCCATTAGGTTCACTATTTTAGGTAAGCTTCACATAGTTCCGATGATGGTTTAAGGTTTTTTGTTTCTAGATAAAAGTCTTGGGTTGGTTTTAAGCTATTTTTCTAGCCCCTTCAAATACAGAGCCCCTACCCAGCTAGAAACGTCGTAAGGAAACTCGCATCCGATATGTAGTATTTTATCGCGAAAATCTTATTTACGATTTTACAGCAAAAATCGAAAAAAATCGCTAGGGATTAATTCGATTTTGTAGTAAAAATCGCGGCAACCACGATTTGCCTAAGAAATCGTAAACAATAGCATTTTATGTGTGTCAACACACACTTACAAACAGACACACAACCAACTTATAATCAAAATCATTGTGTGATAAATATAGTTTATAAAATTGCCGCTAGGTATTCCCATTACTTTATGTAGACAATTTGAATTTTTTTGTTATCAACCAAAATAAATTCAAAACTGGTATGACATAATATCATAATATGTTAATAATCTATTATTAAAAAAAAAAATTGTTGAAAGCATTTTCATTTTAAACAACAATAAAAGTACAAAAATGTCTTAATGGAACTTAAAATAACCAATATTCAGTATGACACATCTTCCTCTCTATTCTAGTTGTAATGATAACAGTTGCAATATCACCCCTTACAATTATTGAGAACACAATATTCACATAGATATTGCGACCCTTTCTCTCTCTCTTTCTCTGTATGAAATGTACAAATTTTGATCAATATGAAATTGATTGTATCATGGACCCTTTTCCTTACATTAAACTACACGATGTTAAATATTTTTAAAATGTACTTTTTATTCACGATTTTGGCACGATATCGCTTACGAGCCTTACGATATCGCTGACGATTTCGTGGGTGTATCGTGCAGCTCTAAGTACCTTTTCGACCATTTATCGTAACATATCGTCGATGTGCATTGGACGACTATTTAGCGATATCGTAAGAACTCGTGCTCGATTGCTACACGATATCGTGCGCTATAGTAGCGCGATAGTGACGCTACTTTCTGGCTGGGTAGATGCAAGGGTCGTGGTCACTAGTTTGTTTTATAAATCCTGCCAGCTAATCACCATGAGAAACCCAAATATTAGCATTGTTACTAAAAACTAGCACAACTTACCTTCAATAGATCTTGAAGTAGAAGTATAAACTGTGGAAATCTTTGTATTGGTTTCACAATTAACCCGTAGAAGTTGAGTCGGTCGTGGGCTGTTATTTGCTTCACCTAAAACATTAAGTTGATTAAATTAAAAATCATTAACTTTTAAGTCGAAAAGTACATCTGAAAGATAAATATAATTGATATATCCTTTAGGAAGGTAAGCTTTTACCTAAATGTTTGATTGAATTTGTTGCCTTTTATTTCAAAACATAAATTGAGAAATTCTATTCTTGAAAAATCTTTAAGAAACTGGTCTAGTCAAGAATGGGGGAGATAAATAGATGTAGATTGTAGATGAATAAATTGTCAACATCATTCTTTATTAAAATCTATAGAACGTCAATATTCCATGATTTTTTACGAGATAATTTCAATTTCGTTCTCACCTTCAGAAAATCTGCGAAAGCGGATTTCCGTTTGGACTCGGTTTTTGCGACCTCCATTGCGTCAGTAAAGTTGTTGATGAAGTCAGAATACGCCTCGAGGACTGCGTCAAGCAAACATTAGTTGAGTTTTGATATAAATTAATGATCACTTAAGCAAAAATCAAATTACTGCTAGTATGTACTCTGTACCAACCAAAAAATATTTTTAAAAAAGTTCTCAAGTTTTTTGCCCAACAAATGAGAAACCGTACTTTAGATTTTTAGGTATCGGTATAATTTACAATGCAATGTCCCCTCTTTCCAATTATCCATCACAATATCTTTAATGGTAACTAAGACCCAATCTAACGTAACCTATAGATTTGGAAAATGATGCGACGAATGCATCCCCTATCCGTTCATCCTGATCCCATTTCCGAGCTACGTCAGCTAACTCAATCCTAAAAGTTGAAAAATAGTTATTTCGTATTATGGACAGCTTTCCGCGGATATTAAAATGAAGAATCATGAGATTGAAACTTATCTTATGATTTTTGTTTTAATATTCGTGGAAAATTGTCTCTAATATGATGCTATACTTGCCTTTTCAGTATGGCTGTGAACCGGTTCTAATCCACCGGATATTTATCGGTTTCGAATGAATACGAGAGAATGAATTATAGTTTAGTATCATTAGTAGAGAGGTGAAGATAACAGCAGATTTTTGTGATTGTTACATGTGGGGTAGGTTTTCATTTGTTTGTTTAATATCTTAGGTCAGGTTAGGTTATACAATTACTGGGTAGCCCCCACAGGGTTAGAGCACCGCAGGTATATGCCTCGCAGGGTAAGTCAAAGGAAAAAATATCAAAACCTCTATTTTCGGTTTATTGTACAAATAGGGAGAGGGGGGTTTAGTGCTGATAAGTCATAATTATTTTTTTTTTTGGGGGGGGGGGATAGGTAATTTTTTGTTAGGAGCAATTTCTCTTGGTGGTACCATCCCACAAAATAGTTAAAAACCTTTCCAGGACCTGAGAATTTCCCCTGTAAAGGAGAACAATATCGGTTCAGCGATTAGCAAGATCTTTCGGTACAAACAGACAGAGTTCCTATTTCTTTATTATAAGGATAAGGATAAAAAAGTTCGATAGAGCAACTACGCCTTTAAAATTATATAATATTTACCTAAACATGGCATGACACTGTAAAATTTCTGGAAGCTTGTAAAAAATCATCGAAACCTGCAAATAAAATAATAGATTGTAAATAAAAATTAACATGCAATTGTCATATTTGTCAGAATTAGAAAAAATGATTTGTATAAAAACAAGGTCAATTATGTCCTTAAGTAGCGCATTAATTAAACCAACATTTTAGACAAATTATAGTTAAAACATCAAGCTAAAATTGTATCAAAAGGGGGGCGTCGGATCTGACACTTTTGCGTAAACAGGGTGCATAGGCTTTGTGTTAGGAGTTAGAGGATAGGTTATTTGGGAAAAAAGTTTACATTTGGGGTATATTTTTCTTATATTTAAAAAAATTTTTGATAGGTATCCAGGTTCAGGTGCTGCAGGCTGGAAGGTCGTTTCTGGACAGGTATAAATGAAAAAAAAAATTGTTTGAAGAGTTAGAGATCAACTTATTAATCCAAATATGCATCTTTAGGGACGTTATGAGCATATTTGAAGAGAAAATAAAAATCAGCCTCCAGGTTCAGGTACTGCAGGCCTCCAGGTGAATTCTGGACAGGTAAAAACTGAAAATTTTTACTTTTGAAGTTAGAACAAACCTTATTAAACAAAAGTTGCTACTTTATGGATGGTATGAACTAATTTAAAGAAAAATTTGAAATCGGGCTCCAGGTTCAGGTACTGCAGGCATCCAGGTGGATCCTGGACAGGTAAAAACTGAAAATTTTTATTTTTTAAGTTAGAACAAAACTTGTTTTTTAAAGTTTGCTACTTTATGGATAGTATTAATCTATTTGAAGATAAATTTGAAATCAGGCTGCAGGTTCAGGTACTGCAGGACTCCAGGTGGATCCTGGACAGGTAAAAACTAAAAATTTTAACTTTTAAAGTTAGAGCATAACTTATTTAACAGAAGTTGCTACTTTATGGATAGTATTAACTTAATTGAAGAAAAATTTGAAATCGGGCTCCAGGCTCAGGTACTGCAGGCCTCCAGGTGGATCCTGGACAGGTAAAAACTGAAAATTTTTATTTTTGAAGTTAGAACAAAACTTGTTTTACAAAGTTTGCTACTTTATGGATAGTATTGATTTATTTGAAGATAAATTTGAAATTAGGCTCCAGGTTCAGGTACTGCAGGCCTCCAGGTGGATCCTGGACAGGTAAAATCTAAAAATTTTCACTTTTAAAGAGGACTATCCATGAACGAGAGCACATAATTCTAAGTACCTTCCAGCATTGATCCTAAGTATTTTCTTTCAGAATATAATAGGACACCATATATTAATAATATATTGACGAGAAAGTTTATGTTTCACCATGTTTTTTTTAGGTATTTTAATTGATTTTGAAAACTTTTATGAAGCAAATTCTTTTAATAAAATGGATATTTGATGATACATATGCGAATACTCGTGTTATATAGATTGTAAATTAATCCATATTAGCATTAATTTATACATACATATGAGATATATTAAATGTGCTTTTGACTTTTTTTAATTTTTATCATTTGACAACATGGACAATTAAAGACACCCCGAACTCAACAAAACGTTTGATAGAATTTAAGGAAAAGTGGTGGACATTTTTTTACTTTTCTTCAACTTGGAAGTGGTGAAACATAAATTTTCTCGTCAATATATTAATAATTGATAGTGACCTATTATATTCTGAAAGAAAATACTCAGGATCAATGCTGGAAGGTACTTAGAATCACGTGCTCTTGTTCGTGGATAGTCCTCTTTAGAGCCTAACTTATCTAACAATAGTTGCTACTTTATGGATAGTATTAACCAATTTGAAGATAAATTTGAAATCAGGCTCCCGGTTCTGGTACTGCGGGTCCCCAGGTGGAGTCTTGACAGGTAAAAACTAAAAATAATACCTTTGAAGTTAAAACAAAAGTTGCTACTTTGTGGTTAGTATTAAATAATTTAAATTTCGGGCTCAAGGTTAAGGTGCTTAGGCCTCCAATTGGATTCTGGTTAGTTTAATAATAAACGTAGTTAATTACTTTATAATTAGAGCAAAACTTATTTTTAAAAATTGCTTTTTGAGTTTGGTATTAACTAAATAAAAAATAAACAAGCTTGTTTAAAATTATATAGTAAAGATTCTAAAGCTTCTATAGCATCTAATAAATTTTTTACTTTGGAATACACTTTTTGATCTCTCTTCTTTCAGATAATTTAGAATGGGTTAATATTTTCCATCAAATGCAAATTGTCAGGAAATGTAATAATTTCTAAATGTATATAAAAATTTGGCTGATAAACAAAAATCATATTTATCAATCGTGTAGCTAATTTTCTGTGTCTGACTGTCCATTACTTAGTTGCTATCACAATAAAATAGTTGAATTATTTGTAAATATTATACTTTATATTTCTTTAATCCATATGTTAATCTTCTGTTCACTTAAGGACATTAAATTTCCAATTATTTCTATTTAATCTTTTTCAGCAACATCCTTCCACAACTTGTTTTCTTACCTGTTAAATAGATATAGTTCTAACTCTTAAGTTAAATATTTTAATTTTTACATGTCCAGAATCCACCTGCAGGCATACAGTATATGAAATTTGAGCTCGATTTCAAATTTTTCTTCAAATGAGTTAATACTATACATAAAGTAGCAACTTTTGTTAAATAAGTTTTGTTCTAACTTCAAAAGTAAAAATTTTCAGTTTTTACCTGTCCAGAATTCAAATGGAGGCCTGCAGTACCTGAACCTGGAGCCCGATTTCAAATTTATCTTCAAATTGGTTAATACCATCCATAAAGTAGCAAACTTTGTAAAATAAGTTTTTTTCTAACTTCAAAAATAAAAATTTTCAGTTTTTACCTGTCCATCATTCACCTGGAGGCCTGCAGTACCTGAACCTTGAGCCCGATTTCATAGTTTTCTTCAATTGAGTTAATACTATCCATAAAGTAGCAACTTCTGTTAAATAAGTTATGCTCTAACTTTAAAAGTGAAAATTTTTAGTTTTTATCTGTCCAGGATCCACCTGGAGTCCTGCAGTACCTGAACCTGGAGCCCGATTTAAAATTTTTCTTCAATTAAGGTAATTAAGGGCAGGAGGTACTTCTTGAAGTACTGGGGGATATTGACGTCCCTCCCCTTACCAGTCACCCTTCCTTCCAGGGATATGAAAGGTTTGCGTAGGACTAACTATCCTACCTGTAAAAATCCCCACAGTTACAGAAACCACCCACAAAACCTCAAACACTTATGGCTTTAACACAGCCAGAGGTGTGCATGAAACAAGAACTGTTGGAACTGATGCTCAGTTTACTGAGAATATGAAAGATAATGGTGAAATCCGAAAGGAAGCTATCAACTTGATGACAGGACCAATAAGTTCTAAGCAAAGCTGTAAGATAGGAACCTGGAATGTTAGAACAATGTATGAGTCAACTAAAACAGCCCAAGTAGTTAAAGAAATGACAAGTTACAATATTGGAATACTTGGAATTGCAGAATGTAGATGGACAGGACAAGGACAAACCACAACCAAAGATGGCCACCTAAT
The DNA here is from genome assembly GCF_053477335.1 of Acartia tonsa. Classification (NCBI taxonomy): domain Eukaryota; kingdom Metazoa; phylum Arthropoda; class Copepoda; order Calanoida; family Acartiidae; genus Acartia; species Acartia tonsa. Next base: position 44,150,192 of record NC_137268.1, on the reverse strand, counting down.
ACTTTATTCTGGTCATGAAAGTCAACATATGTATGGGGTTGCTATAATTATTCAAAAACGACATGTCAATTCACTAATAGACTGGAAACCTATATCAGACAGAATAATTAAGGCTAGATTCCAATCAAGGCACTGCAAGTTGACCCTTATCCAATGCTATGCCCCAACAAATGACAAAAGTGAAGAAGTAAAACAAGAGTTATATGATCAACTGCAATCAATCAGAAACTCAGTTCCCAAACATGACATGTGTCTAGTTCTTGGAGATATGAATGCTAAAGTAGGAACTGACAGGACTGGAGTGGAAAATGCAATGGGACACTTTGGCATAGGTACAAGAAATGAAAATGGAGAACTTTTACTTGAATTCTGTTTAAATAATGATATGGTCGTAGGAGGTACATTATTCCAACACAAAAACATTCACAAATATACCTGGACAACACCTGATGGACAAACAAGAAACATGATTGACCATATTATGATCAACAGAAAATGGGTCAAGTCAATGCAAGACTGTAGGAGCTATAGAGGAGCCGACATATTCAGTGACCATGAACTAGTTGTCAGTAAGATTAAATTAAAGCTGAAGCGTACTGGCCATGATAAAAAGAGTGAGATTGGTAGACAATATGATTCTTCAAGATTAAAGGACCCAGTGATAAAGAATGAATTTGTCTTAAAACTCAGAAATAGATTTCAAGTCTTAGAGGACCTAAATGACGAGACTGAGATCACATGGACTTCAATTAAAGAAAACTTTCAATCTACTGCTAAGGAAATCCTAGGACACAAGAAACCAGAGAAAAAGGACTGGATCTCTGAAGAAACATGGAACAAAATAGAAGAGAGAAAGAAGCTTAAAAACAAAATTCATAATGCTCAACATTTGACTGACATGGGCAATTTAAGAGCTGAATATACTGCTAAAGACAAAGAAGTCAAAAAGCGCACAAGGAAAGACAAGAGAGATTATATTGACAAAATGGCTGAAAAGGCCCAGAGAGCAGCTGACTTCGGTAACATGAAAACAGTATACAACATAACCAAGCAATTAAGTGGCAAATATAACAAAAAGAGTGGTGAAACTATCAAGGCTATAGATGGTAAATTACTCACTACAGAAAAAGAAGTTGCTGAAAGGTGGAAATCGCATTTTGAAGAAGTGTTGAACAGACCTGAACCTGAAATTACTGCAGAACCAGAACCAGGACATGAAATAGACATAGACACAAGACCACCAACTATTCAAGAAGTTAAAGCTGCTATACATAGTCTAAAGAATGACAAAGCACCTGGACCTGACTTGATAACTGCCGAAATGCTTAAGGCAGACATAGATCTTTCTGCTAGGACTCTGACTGATCTCTTCGATAAAATTTGGAGACAAGAAAAGATACCAACTGACTGGTCTAAAGGTATAATCATAAAACTACCTAAGAAGGGAGATTTGAACAATTGTGATAATTGGAGAGGAATTATGCTGCTTTCTATCCCAAGCAAGGTCCTATGTAAAGTCATTTTAAACAGAATTGATGAGAAAATTGACAATAAACTAAGAGAAGAACAAGCTGGATTCCGTGCTGGAAGAGGCTGTGTTGACCAAATTTTCACCCTTAGGACAGTTATTGAACAATGTGTTGAATTTAACAAGCCACTCCATGTAAATTTTGTTGATTTCTCTAAGGCCTTTGACTCCATACACAGACAAACACTCTGGAAAATACTAAGAAGTTATGGTATACCCGAAAAGATGATAATTATGATAACTAAATTTTATGACAACTTCCAAGCCTGTGTTTCAGTTGGAAACAATAAGACATCTGATTTCTTTAAAATAAGCACTGGAGTTAGACAGGGATGCATTTTATCACCTATTCTATTTATATTGGTCATTGACTGGGTGATGAAGAAAACCACAGAGGACAAAAAAAACGTGGTCTCCAGCTGGGCATACTAGGACACCTAGAAGATCTGGACTTTGCTGATGACCTGGCACTGATTTCAGAAACAATTAAACATCTACAAGCTAAGACAGATAGACTAGTCAAATACGCAGGACAAGTCGGGCTCTTTGTTAATGTCAAGAAGACTGAAATTATGAATATACCTTCAAACCCTGATCAAACTATAACAATAAATGGTGAACAATTGAAACAAAGCAACAAATTCACCTATTTGGGGAGTGTTATCAGCAGTGAAAATGGCTCAAAAGCTGATATTAAAACCAGGATTGATAAGGCTAGGGTTGCTTTCAACAGTCTACACAACGTTTGGAATTCAAAGAAACATGCTCTGAAAACAAAAATCAGACTTTACAACAGTAATATGAAATCAGTTCTTCTTTATGGAGCTGAATGCTGGAGAACTGTGAAAACTGAAACAAATCAACTTAATGCATTTCACAATAGCTGCCTAAGAAGAATTTGCAAAATATTCTGGCCAAACAAAATATCAAACATTGAGCTGTATGCTAAGACCAAGTGCAATAGTATTGAAGCAGAAGTGAAATTTAAAAGACTAAGGTGGCTAGGACATGTGCTTAGAATGGAACAAAATAGGTTTTCAAAAAAGTGCTTAAAATGGAATCCCACCACTGGTAAACGTAAACGGGGACAACCAAAAATGACCTGGAGGCGGAGCACTGAAAAGGACCTCTTTAATTTGGAATTAACATGGGGAGAAGCTGAAGCACTTGCCAAAAAAAGGAATTCATGGAGGAGCAGGGTGGCCGTATTCTCTGGACTCCACAGTCCAAAAGAGAGACGCGCCTGAACTGAACTGAAGGTAATACTATCCATAAAGTAGCAACTTTTGTTAAATAAGTTATGCTCTAACTTTAAAAGTGAAAATTTTTTGTTTTTACCTGTCCAGGAACCACCTGGAGGCCTGCAGTACCTGAACCTGGAGCCTAATTTCAAATTTTTCTTCAATTGAGTTAATACTATCCATAAAGTAGCAACTTTTGTTAAATAAGTTTTGCTTTAACTTTAAAAGTGAAATTTTTTAGTTTTTACCTGTCCAGAATCCACCTGGAGGCCTGCAGTACCTGAACCTGGAGCCTGATTTCAAATTTTTCTTCAAATAAGTTAATACTATCCATAAAGTAGCAACTTTTGTTAAATAAATTTTGCTCTAACTTTAAAAGTGAAAATTTTTAGTTTATACCTGTCCAGGATCCACCTGGATGCCTGCAGTACCTGAACCTGGAGCCCGATTTCAAATTTTTCTTTAAATTAGTTCATACCATCCATAAAGTAGCAACTTTTGTTTAATAAGGTTTGTTCTAACTTCAAAAGTAAAAATTTTCAGTTTTTACCTGTCCAGAATTCACCTGGAGGCCTGCAGTACCTGAACCTGGAGGCTGATTTTTATTTTCTCTTCAAATATGCTCATAACGTCCCTAAAGATGCATATTTGGATTAATAAGTTGATCTCTAACTCTTCAAACAAATTTTTTTTTCATTTACACCTGTCCAGAAACGACCTTCCAGCCTGCAGCACCTGAACCTGGATACCTATCAAAAATTTTTTTAAATATAAGAAAAATATACCCCAAATGTAAACTTTTTTTCCAAATAACCTATCCTCTAACTCCTAACACAAAGCCTATGCACCCTGTTTACGCAAAAGTGTCAAATCCGACGCCCCCCTTAATAATATACCTTGTTATCAGCTAAAATAGGTGGGTTACTCTCTTCTAGAGGTTTCTTGTAGTCTTTTAACAGTCGTTCAAGTGAATCTGATAAGATAATTAGGCTTAGTATTTTATAATTGATATGTTTTTAAGGTAAAATTACGCCAAAGTGTAGATTAAAAGCAGTCAATAAAATCAAAAATAACCTTCGTGGTAGAAATTAGAAAGGGGACTATCCACGAATAAGAGCAAGTGATTCTAAGCACCTTCCAGCATTGACCCATAGTATTTTTTTAGTGAATATACTAAGTTTATGTTTAATTTTTGGTTTATCGACTAAAAAGTTAGGTTTCATCATGTTTTTATATGAAAAAAAACTTTGAAATGTAAAGCAATTTTTGATGCAATATCAACAAACGCTTTGTTGAGTTTAAAGGACAAATTAAAATAACACGGCAGAAAAGCATCAAATGCTGTAAATTGCAAAAGTACATTAATTAAACTTTTTACAATATTACAAGTTACCAACCCTTTTTTTTAATATACATTTTTAATCAAAATAATATACTTTAGCATTAAGCTTTTAAACAACAGTTTGAACTCATCAAAACATTTGATGATATTGCACAAAATTATTCTTAACATTTAAAAGTTTTTTTCATATAAAACCATGGTGAAACTTCACTTTTTAGTCTATTAACCAAATACAATACTAAACATAAACCTGGCATATTTACTAAAAAAATACTATGGATCAATGCTGGAAGGTACTTAGAATCACTTGCTCTCGTTCGTGGATAGTCCCCTATCATAAGGTTGAGAAATTGTAATACATTTTTGCTTTATTTTTTTTTTTAACTAAGCCAAAACTTTCCTAGATAATTATTTTCACTCTGAATGAGACTATTTATGATAAGTCTTCTTTTTCCTTGCTCCGGCCCTAGCACCAGGGGTGCAGGGGGTAGCGCGGGGGGCGAGTGGTAGGGTCCCTCACAGGCATCCAACAACACTCCGCCCGTGTCCTCATCCTCCTCTGTGAGGGAGTGCATGTGGGGGGTGTCGCCCCCGCCCCGGGAATGATCATGTGACCGGCGCAATGAGAAAAATCTTGAGATCCTTGTGGTGCCCCCCGCCCCCTGCTCGCACGGGGGCGTTGTCACGGGGGGTGAAGGGCAGGGTGGGAGGGTGGTTGATTGGGGGGAGGTAACTGACCCAACTCCATCCTTTAAGGGGAGATGGTCTGGGGTGGGGGTGTTCTCTCGGCTATCTGAAGTCCTGAAAAAAAGTTTAGGTTATTTTATCAAAAAGTTATTTTATATAGAAACTAGGTAAAGAAAATCCTTTTTTTAAGTCAAATGTTATCATATATCTAAATTGTATTGTGCAAAAAAAAGGATATCTAATTGATTTTCACATTGAATTAGCAAACACTCAAAAGAAACTGATAATAAAAGTGCAATATATGGTGCGAAGCGCGCGAAAAAATTTTCTTACCTCCTTCCAACCCATGACTTGGCTCTGATCTTCTCTCCTAATGTCCTTGACTTTTGGAATACAGCTGCACCTGTCTCATCACTCCTGAAATTATAAAACCTTTGTCAGTAAGTCCTAATTTTTACAAAACAGGGCTTTCCCTCAAAGAGCCAGGCAAGCACTATTCCCTTTCCCAAATCACTTTTTTCGGAAATAAAACATTACGGGGAAGATTAGTATTTTAGCTTTAAACCTAACCCAGCTCCTGTTGGTGGTGCCCTAACCCAACATGACCACCCTTTACCCAAAATAATCTAACCTAACCTAATGTAAACCAAAAAAAAAGAAAAACAATTCTTCTCTAATTGAAAAAATTTATCTAAAAATAGGGTCAGAGGTTTTTTTGTATTCTACTAGGCACGTAGAGGAAAACCGCCTACAAAACTTCTTACCGTTGAGATTTTTGCAATCTATTTGTTGCAAAGGACTGCAATAGTGTATTCCTGACCTTTGGCATAAGTCAATTCATTATCAGGGTGGGTATATTATACACGTATTGCTACTTGTATTTTAAGACATTATAAAATGAGGACAATTTTTTTTAGTGTTTCTGTTCTATGGTTAGAGCTAGAATTATATAATATTTTTAAGAATCTTGATTTTTATCATGCATTTTTTTTGTGTTAATTATGTATTAAAATTTTAATCATTTGACATATGCAACTTTACAATATATCTTATTTGACCAAATCAACATATTGACAATGTTTCAATAATAACTTTGTGTTGACTTTTAAATCAATTTGATTTTATCTGTGAACACTTTTATGAAACGAAATCTTAAGCATACAATAAATAAAGTTCCAATGTTCTTATTGAAAACTATTTGTGCGGAATTATTAGCACACTAATTTGCAGATAAAATATGTATAAATGGCACTCCTCAGCAGTTAAGTTTGTTAGACAATTTTGGTAAGCTTTGAAATAGACATTCCTACTAATTAAAAGGGAGGGGGCGTTTGTGACACTTTTTGAAACTAAAACTACAGGAATTCAACTTAAAAAAGAGTTACAGCACTGAAATTTGGAATGACAGTTGCTTTAATGAGGTACAATGTGGAACTGTGAAGAAAAGTTGGTGAAACCGCCGCTATCGCCGTTTCCCGCCTAAAAACAATTCGGCGATAGCGGCGGTTCAGTCGACGTTTCTTCACAGTTTCATATTGTACCTTTTTAGAGCAACTGCCATACCAAATTTCAGTGCTGTAACTTTTTTTTTTAGTTGAGTTCCTTTGACTTTTAGTTTTGGTATCAAAAAGTGTCACAGCCGCCTCCCCCCTTATAATTTTTGTAGCGTAGATACTACATAACTTGCATATGTCTTTCCGTGTTGCGTCCAATACTTCAAAATCTTTATTATAGCTTCTAAGAAGTCTAAACCGTAATATATATGAATGTATTATCATTATTTATTTTAAGGCTTTTCATAAAGGGTTTTAAATGATAAAAAATGAGAAAAAAATATAAATGGTTTAAGTATCAGAAATCTAAAGGGATAAAACAATGGCCGATAAATTGATGTACATCCCCATTGATAATACACCTTTTAATAGTGTTTAAAATGTGTGGACACTGAACTGAATAAACCAACCCATCAAAACTCAATAAAAATCCTCAAAGTTTTTAGGCCAACGAATAAAAAGCGCAATTACAAAACTTTGGAGACTTGTGTAATAAACAGCCTTAAGTCCTCTCCCTCCCTTTTTAATTATAGTGTTACAGAAATAACAAAAAAAGGCTTCTTATTTGCATTTGTACTATTATGCTTTTTTTGTCTATGAATTGAAATAACAGTAAAACTATTCTTTGCATGTTTGTTTATCCAACCGCTTAATTATTCATTTTAATTCACATACTCATACATATATTCAGATATAATAGAAATTAAGTTTTTTGCTATATTAAAAAAAATGTTTACTTCGAGCGCAGCAACTAAATAACAAAAGCTGGTCTGTCGTAAAATTACTTGTTTATTGGCGGATTTTAAAAAAGTCTTCAAAAGGATTATGATGAAATAAGCTTTCTAATGAAAATATTAATACATTCACATGCTAACAAATTTTTAAAATTGCAAAACCAATACCTATTCATTACCTAACAATTTATTATATCATTTTCATAATCTTAGGTAACAATAGTAAAACTGACAATAGTAAAAAGTCTTTATACTTATTATAATAGTTATTTCTTTCATCGTATTATAAACGGCTTTCCGCGGATATAGAATGTACAATCATGAATTATGTTTTTTAGCCCGTGCCTTCGGCACCTCGGGGCTAAAAAAACTGGTTTTAATCTTATGAATGTACATTTTATATTAGTAGAAAGCTGGATATAATACGATGCTAGACATAGTTTTTTCGTATTTATGAGAACCGGTTCCTATCCACCGGATTCGAATGAATACGAGAAAAAAAAATTTTCTAACAAAATGTAAACAACTTTCTATTGTTATGCCTCTTATGACAATATTATACTTATAATCTAAGCCGTGTTGTTTTAGAATTAATTAAAAAATTGCATGTTTAATTATTATGGTTAATTCATTTACACACAAGGACCTTAAAAAACGTAAAAAAGTATACCTTGTCTCTTGAACTTAGTTGGTTACTTATAAACCCCGAACCACTTCATTATGCAATCTACATTTTCCTGGATATTTTGTCTACGGTAGACCATAAGTGTACAGCTTTACAGTACATTGTTTCTATTTGTTAAAGCAACACGTATGATAAAAGAAAAAGATTCTGTTTAAAGTAAAATGCTTATATTTCAATCAAAATCTATATTTTTGTATTTTTACCGATCCACTTCATTATGCAAATCAAAAGAAAATCAATGAGAAAACGTTTGTTTTGCCCTTTTCTCCACTTTTAAAAAATAATTCTGATAAAATAACAATTTTTTAAGGGATTTATGCATTAATTATTATGAAAAACAGTTTAAGGTAGATTTTATTGATTTTTCTAAATAAGAAATAATTGAAAAAAAGAAATTCTATCCCTATCACTTTAGAGGACAGCTGCCGACCCCCAGTCTTATGGATGAAGCTAAATACATGTAAAAAATATAAATTTGCCTGAAAAGTATACAAAAATGTTTTTTGATGTGTTAAAAAAATCCATTTAAAATCTGGATTTTGAGGATGATGGCCTTTAAGATGCTCTTACTGGTGGTGATGGTGAGCTAAATGTTATCAAAGTGCATGCCCTTGAAGAAAACTTATATATTGAACTATGGTCCAATTTTTGTAGTCATAGCAGCCTCCAGCCAAGCAATATTAAAAAAGAAAAAAATTGCAATTTAAATTACTAAAATTCATAAAGTAAATAATGTAGTTTTTAGATAATGGTTATATTTCATGTCGAGAGGCTCCACTGGAGGCTGCTATGACTACAAAAAATGGTACATAGGTTAATAGACAAGTTGTTGTAATGGTCATGTACTTAGATAACATTTAGCTCACCTTCACCACCAGTAAGAGCATCTTAAAAGCCATCATCCTCAAAATCAAGATTTTAAAATGGATTTTTTTAACACATCAAAAAACATTTTTGTATACTTTTCAGGGTAATTTTTATCTTTAACATGTATTTAGCTTCATCCATAAGACTGGGGGTCAGCAGCTGTCCTCTAAAGTGATAGGGATAGAATTTCTTTTTTTCAATTATTTCTTATTTAGAAAAATCATTAAAATCTACCTAAAACTGTTTTTCATTATAATTATTGCATAAATCCCTTAAAATATTGCTATTTTATCAGAATCATTTCTTAAAATTGGAGAAATGTGCAAAACAAACGTTTTCTCATTGATTTTCTTTTGATTTGCATAATGATGTGGATCGGTAAAAAATAAAAAAAATATAGATTTTGATTGAAATATAAGCATTTTACTTTAAAAAGAATCTTTTTCTTTTATCATACGTGTTGCTTTAACAAATAGAAACAATGTACTGTAAAGCTGTACACTTATGAACTACCGTAGACAAAATATCAAGGAAAATGTAGATTGCATAATGAAGTGGTTCGGGGTTTACGTGTTACTTTTCTTCGTATTAGCAAATGTTATGATCGATATTTTTTTTTTTAGGGGGGGGGGAGGGCGTTGTCAACCCTCTTGTGGATTCAACTTACAAGTTTACACCCTACACAAAAACTACACCTCCCCCCCTCCCGGTCCAACCTCCAATTTCTTTTCCCTTTCCTTCTAAAATCAAAGGTATATAAAAGTTAATGATTTAATTATCATATTAAGTTGAATTTAATGACAATTAACATTTAATAATGTATATATATGGAATTCTTTTTTTTAAATTAATCATCTGAGAAAAAAAAGGTACTTTGTTTCTAAAATGATAATTTAAAAGCTTATTCATCGCATCTTATTTTAGACAGCTTTTCGAGGATAATGAAATGAAAAATTATATGGTTTGAACCAGTTTTGTAGCCATACTGGAAAACAGATTCTATTAATAAGCTATATCAAAGGATAAGTTGTATGCAAGAAGGCTAGAAAAGTGTGTCTGGTCCTATTATTTTGTGGATGTTTTTATAAGTTTCAAAATCACGAGAACAGATTAATCAATTATGCAAATTGTCCATTCTTTACAGGCATGCAAAGATATGACAATTCAAGAAAATCTATTTGCAAGTCCTAGTTTCTAAATAAATATTGTTTCAAATCATTAATCTAATTCATTGTAAAGCTTACTACTTTTTTTTCTTCAAGTTTCATGATTTTGCAACCTTCCGAAAGATACTAGGTAATAACATTTTTACAAAACAATCAGATGAATTTTAAAAATATTTTAAAAGATTTTTTTACAATTTTCGTTTTTGTTTAAATTCATTATTGATTTTAACAGTATACAACAATTGCAATAACTCCATTATGATAATTTTAGCTTTCTGAGGAGTTTTTGATAATCCTCTTAATACATGGATAACGAGACATCCATGCCACCTTTGTTCAAGCCAAATGGGGATCAATAATTTTAAAGTTTAAAACTGGAATCAATACAGTACCCTTTGATCGAATCTAGAGGTGCAGTTATTGCTAGTTGAAAATGAAATTAATTAAAACGGGTTAAAAGCCAAAATAAAAAAAGCATACTACAAATTTTTCATTACAATTCTAAATCTACATGTAACCTAATCGTCTTTATGTTAGTTCTTTTTATAAACAAAGATACTCTATACTTAGTCCGTTCGTTCGAGACGCCATTTGGAAAGAGTGGTTTTCTCGGCGGATGTTTAGGATTGTTTGCAAATCTTTTTATTAGGAAACCCATTTCAATATTGTATCCAGTATACAACTTACTTTGTCTGTTGGTCTCAAGAAGTTATTTTTTTTCTCGTAAGTTATCGTTATAGTCTGACATTCTATTTTCTTATTTTATGACCTTCCCTTTCTCTTTTTGTGCCCATTAAAAATATGCTTTTAATTTGGTCAAACCACGATTATTTTGTGCTTCACAACTTATGATGTTGTCATCCTTGTTTAAAAAGCTTTGAAAAGTTAATGATGCGTGAAGGAAAGAACAAAAGATATTTTTTTCTTGCTTTGTAATCTTACTATATATGTTTCTATAGTGGTGTAGGGAGGGGTCAATGTAAGAAATTTGATGGATGTGTTTCCAATATCTTTAATGGGGCCTCTCTGTCGCACATCCTGCAATTAGTCTATAATAAAACCCACTAAACAAAATGTCAGCAAATTACAAAAAAATTGTATTTATCACGAGTTTGCGTAAGCTGTGCATTTTTTGGGGTCTTCTTAACTATATGTTGTGTCTTTACAACTGAGAAGCAACGGTTTGAGGCTCACTGTCAACAAAACTATTAAAATATTTTGAAAACTAATATAATAACATAATTTCAAACAATTGAAATATTTCTATAAGTGACCTATACCTTTAACCCTGATATTTATCTATTTTTTAACAGTGTTTTCATAAAGTGTAGGTAAATATATATTTTTTTTAAGTGAAATTAAAAGCGTAGCAACAAAATCCAGTCTGTAAAGATAATCTCGTCACAAATTGGCTAAAAAGTGATTTATTGACTTTATCTGCCTTATGTAATAAAAATGTAGTTAAATAGCCTGTTTGTTGTTGCTGTGATAAAGTGGATATAATTGACCTCGTTTTTTATTAGTGCCTTAGAGTTTTACATTTCATGTATGTTGTAATCCTTGTTTAACACTTTAAAAAATTGCAAGTTTTTATGTTTGCTTCATTGTAAGAAAATCCTTAAAAATTTCTTTCAAAGTCACCGCCCACTAACTAAGTTATAAGCAATATTTTGGTAATCATACAAATTAGCAAATTAAAAAAAACGTCAAAAACTAATAAAAGATTGCTTCTCGGTAGTTCGAGTTAGGTATAAAATTAAAGAATAGAGGGAGCACCAGCTAAATAAAACTCTACCCTGTATCGGCCTTGCATTGGGTCTTTGAAATCAGCTAATAGCGTCAGAAATATAAAAACAGCCGAGTCCCTAAAAAAAAAGAACAGAAAGCAATTTGTTAGCAGACGAAAAGGGTTCCCTACACTGGGGCCAGGTAATTGACTGGATTATAAAACTATACTTATACATTTATTGTTCGAGTTTCCATCGAGATATTATTTAAGAAAATTAAAAGAACCTTTAAATTTCCAACATTTTATTAGCAATTTTACGGGACCATAAGATGCAACCCCGGTCCTTTTTTGCAAAGATTTTAGCAATCAATTTTCACGCCCAATCGCTGAGGATGAGCCGCAAAAAATGTCGGTCGTGTTCGCACAAAACATCGAATATGACATCTAGACAAAGATTGCAGTGTTAAAAAAAGTCTGTAAAAGCAGAGATACAGGAATTTATTGCACTAGTCCCCAAAGTTTGATAATATATTTTTCTTATTCGTTAGCTTAACAACTTTATTAATTTTTTATTCATTAAGTTGAGTGTCCAATCGTTTTAACCACTAATTGTAATCTACAGAAGGGGCAATTTTGTGTATCCTCAATGGGAATGTACATAATTTTATCGGCCATTGTCTTATTTCTTTAGATCTCTTCTGTAAAAGAATATTTTATATTAAAGATATATATTTATGGAAAAAGATCGGTGTGCTTTTTAAGGAACTCTCATTTTAGCACAATTAAGGTTGTTGGCTTCTATCCTTGAGTAAAAGAGAGAAAAAGTGGTAGTTTAACACTTTGAATATTTTATAGCCATTTTTTAGTAAAATTGAATAAACACTTTAAAAAATGGATTTTGTCTCTTTCATCGGAACACTAGAAAACACTGAGCGATATTTTTTGTGTGCAAAATTTGCTTTGAAGTCTTATATAAGATTTAGTTAAAAAAAAGCTAAAATTCTATTGGTGTATTTTTTTAACTTTAATAATATAAAAATTTATTTTTATCTTTTGAGGTTGGTCTTTTTATATTACAATTCTAAGTATTTTTTTTTGGATAAAATAAAATGTTCATTTTATTTTGAAATTGTCATTGTTATAGAAAATTAGAGAATTATTCCACAGATGAAATATAATTTTCATATAATGATATGCTTAAAATGAAATATTAACTTTTGTATGATTATTAACAAGAATATTTTTTGTCACCTCGTTGTACTTTATAATAGTGCAGCTACTCTACAACTAAAGTATGTTCTTCTAGTTTCCTTGTTTAAAAGGAATATTACTCTATATCAGAATCTAAAGGGGTAAGAATAGGCCGATAAATTTAACATCACATTTGCTTTACTATATTTAATGAGCAAATCATTGAGTTATTTTAAGATATTAATTAAGCACAGTTTACTATTCTTTTTTTGGCAAACTGTATTATAGTTGAATGTTAATTTTTTCTGTTGTTTAAAAAATTGTACTTGTTGAGGCAAAAACAATGATAAGTTTTTGCTTCATAAAATGATAATTAATCATCCTTATTTGATTATTTTACATCAAAATTGTTGACTTTAGTGCAGCCTAAAAACATTAAATTATCAAACATAAATATCTAAAGTAGTTGGATGTCTGTTTGTCTTATTAAAACCGCAACTAGCTAGATAACTATTTATCAGAATATCTTGGCATAGGTTCGCGGCTATTTTGAGTTGAAGGACCGGATAGGTAGAAAGGATTAATGACTCATCTACCAAGAAAAAAAGTCTAAGATAAGATGCCACCTACTAGGTATATGTTCATTTAAAAATTGAGGGTAGTTGCATGCACTATACAGGTTTCTAACTAGGTGACAACCTTAAAGGGTTGAAAAGAGAAAGGGTTAGGTTTTAGAGGGATGTTGACAAGGGACGTCCAAGCTTTATATTTTTGTGGGGGAAGGGGGGGGGGTAAAATGAGGCATTTTAAAGGTTTGAGGGGGGTAATGGTAATATGTATATATTAAAAAAATGATGTGTTTTAAAGGGGGGGGGGGGGATAAATAACCTTTTACCCCACTCTTTCCTGCACACCCACAAAAAAAGTATTTTTTAAATTGTCAAAATATTTTTAGAAAATGATTTTTAGGTGCTATAATAACCCAGATCAGCATGAAGTTAAAATATCTCAAAATATTTTGTTTTTTAAAGAGTAAAAATTTAAGAATTGATTGGATCAAATTTAGAGTTTAAGCCGCCTACGATTCACGTACACTCCTTATTATATAGAAGATGCTACTCTATAACAGCATAGCACAATGGAGAAAAAAAGGAGGTTTTCCACAAAGTGCCTATCTAGCTAATAATTAAGGGGGGTGGGAGAGGTTTCAATGCATTCTAGGAACTTTTAGAGTAAATTTCGAATGGAATTTTAGTCAATTAGATTAATTTGAATCTTGTAATTTTATGCATATTTCTTTTTCAATTAAAACATCATTTATGAATGTTGTCATCCTTGTTACCTAAACCTTAAATAGATTTATTTTAATAAAGAATGATATTTTAAGCTTAAAGGTGATTTGTTGTTTGAAACAACTTGCTTTTTAGAGCCATTCAAATGCCAAATTACAACAATAAATGATGATTTTGGCCTGAAAAGCTTTTTAGGGAAGATTTTGTTAATCTTAGTAACAGAAAAGATAAATATGTATATTCTAATTGTTCAATATTTGTGCTATTAAAAACCATTAAAGCTCAAATAATTGAAAGAGACAAATATTTAAGACTTAGCTCTGCTAAAAATGGTAAAACTTATGAACACAATTTAATGGCGTATTCTACAATTTTAATCAACTTTAAATCATGTAAGAGATACATATTTAATCAGAAGTAAATCCCCAATAATGATAAACCAAATTACCTCTTAAGTAGATTAGAATTATTGATTGAACAGTTTTGAAACAAACCAATTAGAATTCAATATAAGTACTTAAAGTTTTAATGCTAACAAATAAGATAACGTTATTATAAAACCTTGGGTACCAGTATAAATTACAGTCCAATGACTCCTTACTCTTTGGTTATAGCTGATAGTCACGGCTTACTTATAAAGTATCTGTTCCTCTTAAAAACATGTGAAATTATATAAAAGTTAAGTTGTGAGTATTATGTAAAAGTTCACTACACAATGTCACGCGAGTTTTTGGTGGACAAAAAATACCATGGTGTTCCTTCAATGTCGCAAAATTAGGAAACCTTTAAGGCGAATTAAAATAATCTAAAGGGATAAGACAATGTTCGATAAATTGATGTACATCCCCAATGACACATAAACAAAAAGAACACCCTATGTAGATTACATTTAGTGTTTAAATGTTTAGACACTCAACTTACTGAACCAACCAATAAAATTAAATAAAGTCCACAAAGCTGTTAAGCCAACGAAAAACAATAATCATAAAACTTTGGGGACTAGTGTAACAAACAGCCCAATGTCCCCTCCCTCCCAACAGACAACAAATCTTTTATTTCCCTGCATTTATATTATTGTTTGTTACACCTGTAAATATGCCAAAGCATTCCCCTTACCATTAAAATTGATGTCATTGTTAATGGCTGTAATGTAGGACAATTTAATAATACCAGTTTTCAGTATTACATAACTATCAAATTAAGATTCTTGGATTAAAAATCAGCCATTCGTTAATCATACAAAAATAGTAAATTCTTGGACAGGGAGTTGTTAACTTAAATTGAATTGATGGGTTCGTTAAAATAACATATCTATAGGATAGATGTATTGTATATACAGACAACTACCTCCCTTCCTTTTTCAAAGACCTCTTTCGTCTGCTTCTAAACTATTTTCTGCTACTTGGCTGTGTTAATATAAGCGACACTATTGGTTGATTTTCTATGACCCAATAGAGAGGTTGCACAAGGTGGTTGCGATAGGGAGATACAGTTATTTAACTCTCTCTCCCTTTAGTGTTCTACTCTAATGTTAAAATCATATAACATTAATATAAGGTTTTTTCTAATCAAAACAAAAATTTAATATATAATGAAAATATTAGTTTAACCCATATTTTTTAGCTTATTATGCATCGGCATGATTTTATTAATTCTGCAAATAGTGTTTTGCACAAAATATCTACCTACATTTTTTGCCATTTTGCACTCCTTAAAAAATCTTTTGCATATGATTACTGAATGTTTAATTCTTTTAATATAATTTTCTAAAATTTAAGCGGTGTCAAAAGGTTTAAAAAAAAGTAACACCTAACCAACAAACAACCAAACAATAGTAAACCCTTGTCCAATAAGCCTAATTGTGCACAATTAAAAACTTCATAATAAATATTGTTCTAATTTTAGAAGGTTAATTAAAACATTACCCAGCTGCCTCCTGTGCTAATTTATTCGCAACAAAACAGTGATACGGCAACCGAAGAAAACCTATGCTATTTCAATTAAAAGCATTGATTTATAATATTGGCGGTATTTTTTTAAGGGCGGATTCCTATGGAAGGGAGGAGATAATGTCACCCTCCCATATTAGTTATAAACTACCCTGGACATATATGAAGCTTCTCTATAAAGGAGAATCATATCGGTCAAGCGGTTAACGATATTCTAGCTACACCCAGAAAGACAAACAATTAAGACGTCCTATTACTTATATACTGATTACTTACTTAGGAATTCAAAAAAGGTCAGAAAAATTAGTTTTCCCTCGAATGGAATATCCCTGGATACCTGCTTATTTATTTGCAACCTTAAGACTATCAGACAATGGCAAATATTGTTTTTAGATATTTTAACAACTCAGTCAACAAAATAGAATAGCCAAAGAGGTACTTCCAAGAAGGGGTTAAGTTCTTTATAATTAAACAGAAAAATTGCAATATTAAACATGAATTATTTATAAAAAACTTTTATTTTTAGACAAAGCATTTTTTAGTCTTTTTTATCTGCTGTTTTCTACGCAATTCCTTCCTTTTAAAGTTGCAAGTTATCACCAAAGAAGAAAATAGCCTCTTATCCCCCACCTCTATTATAAGAACTAGCGGCTACGCCCCTAGAGGCCTCTTTTTCGGAGGGGGGTAATTTTTAACTAAGGGCGATTTCTCTTGAGAGGGTGGTGTTACCCTCCACCCAAAATTTGATAAACCGTCCCAAGACCTATGAGAAGCTAAGTTTTAAGGAGAACCATATCGGTTTAGCGGTTAGCGAGATCCTGCAGATAGACACACAGAGATCCTAGTAGGTACTCCACATTATAAAAAGTGGATTGTGCCATATGAAAATTTTGGCACATGGGCCAGTTGTTGTCATTGTTAAAAAGATCAGCCATTTATCATTATAGAGTAGTTTACTATTTAATAGCGAAGCTTTTCTATAATTTTGATCTGTTCGTCCGTTTATTATTATAGAGAAGTTTACTTTTGAATAGCGAAGCTTTTCTATAGTTATGGTCTGTACGTGCGTCCATCCGTAGATCTTATCGTTAGGTTAATTACATTCAAAGTTTTGGGTAATTCATTAGATTATGGTTGGTTGGTTTCAAACTAGAATTAACAGAAGTTTGTTTTTATTACCATTGCATTGGGGACGTTTAATAATTTATCTTACAGTGTCTTATCTCTTAAGATCCCTCGATAGAGCAGCGCCGATACAAAATTTTTAACTTGATAGGTTGATATTATCTTACTAATATACTTCCTTAATCTAATATACAATTTAAATATAATATTTCCCAGATTTGTTAGGCGCGAAATTGTTTAAAATTCATGTTAAAATGTTTAAATAAATAGCCCATAAAAAAATACATCAAATGATAGGTATAAATCAATGTTTCTGAAAGTTGTAGTTTTGACTATCTTATAATGGCTTTTACTGTGTTTTTAGATATGCAGTTGATACTCTATAATGCTATTAGCGGCTACGCCCCCTAGAGGCCTCTAGGGGCATTTAATGGAAGGAGGGAGGGGGGGTTGGCCCTCCACTTTGCATTTTAGTTCTAAACTGAAGATAATTTTTTTTCTAGGGAAATTCCTCTTAGGTGGGTGGCAGTTCAATAACCCACAATAGTTATAAACCTTTCCTGGTCCTATGAAAAGCTTCACTTTAAAAGAGAACCAATAGGTTAAGCTGGTTTTCGGTAATTCTCATTATTTTCCCATGTACGTATCTACCATAAAATGAATAAAACTAAAAAATAAATATTTCATTAAAACAAGGATGACCATAAGTAGCGAAGTACAAAAATCATTGTGGACAATCGGACATAGTAAGTTATAAAGCAGATGTTCAGTGAATATATAAAAAGAGGATATGATAAGCAACATAAATTCTAAAACATTTACATAAAAGAGTAAGGTATCCATATTGGGACGTTTCTTAGAGGTCAAGGGATGGTTTTAGGATATTTGTAAAGGTTTTAAGCCCCTAACCTTCCACTTTAAATACAGGGCCCTTTGATACTATCCCTATATTGAATCAACAGCTTAACGTGTACTTTGGTATTTTCTGTAATCAAAGCCTATATTACTCTTTTATTTGTTTTTACTTAAACTTCGTGAATTTATAAAACAATGTTAGCCGTAAGCATATTGGAACAAGGACAATTATCTTCAAAAGTAACGCAGAATAACAAGAACAAGAGAGAATTAAAGCCAGAGTTTCTCCGATACGCTTCTTTTCTAGTATAATGGTAAAGTAGAAAAATGAGAAAAAAACCTTTCTTTTAAAATGCAAGTAAATACAAGTAGAGGTCGGAAATATGGACTTATCCTATGTATTGAGTAGCTGCGCTCCTAATAATACCACTAGTTAGCCTCAGGGCTTAAGGGCAAAAAAGCGAAAGTGCGGAAAACTTCATCAAATACCAGGGAGGGAGAGGAATATGAAGAAAAAAAAAGGTCTTTTATACCTAACAAATATTTACTCCAGGGGTGAAAATTAAATAGTGGCGCTAATTAACCCCTCTAAATACTCTTGAGGGGAGTAAAAAAGCTATTTTTGAATGTGAAATGAGAAGAATTAACATTATTTTGAAACCAAGGACATTAAAACATGGCCCGAAGTAGGGTGTTTTTTAAAGATTTTGCAGGGGGTGTCCCTATAAAATCAATCTAAACTATTTAATATTTAAATTTCTCAATTGAAATTACGAAACAATAAAATCTGCTTAGCGCAGGGACTCCGTGATAGTTAAATAGATGATGAAATAGCATCCGTACTTCATTAAAGGTTAAATTTGGGTTTTCTATCTCAGCAAAAAAGATTATTTGATATTTTGTTGGAAAGGTTAATATATCTTCCATTGCTCTATCCCTGTATTCTTGATTTTAAGGAAATCATCAATTGAAAATTGTCCCATTTTTATTTCATTTTCCACATAAAAAGTGGGGGGGGGGGGGGCGAAAGTGACACTTTTTGAAACCAAAACTAAAAGTCAAAGGAACTCAACTAAAAAAAGAGTTACAGGTCTGAGATTTTGCATGGCAGTTGCTTTTTAGGGGTACAATATGGAACTGTGAAGAAACGGCGGTGCAATTGCCGAAAACCGCCGAGAAAAGGCAAAAAAAAATCGGCAAGAAACGGCGGTTTTCGGCGGTTGCGCCGCCGTTTCTTCACAGTTCCATATTGTACCCCTATAAAGCAACTGCCATGCAAAATCTCAGACCTGTAACTCTTTTTTTAGTTGAGTTCCTTTGTTGACTTTTAGTTTTGGTTTCAAAAAGTGTCACTTTCGCCCCCCCCCCCCTCCCCTTTTAACATTTGTAGTAGAATTGAAGTTGGCCATAAATGAAGGATTTGGTATCTAGTTTTGAACTGAACAAACTCAGCACATTCAATAGCATCACAAAAAGGGAGAGGTCATTTTCTAGTAAATCCCGTAAAGGTGTGTGTTATAAGGCCTAAAAATAGTAGTAGAACGATAAGGTGCTCTAGATATATGTATTCCCTATTGAATAGAACAATAGGGAAATTTTTTTTTTTTTTTTGATAACCGTACCTGGATTATCTAAAAAAAATACGAAATTTCTATCAAACGCTTTGTTTGGCTCAAACTGACAAAAATTAAAAAAAAATATAATTATAATAATAATGTTTTCTATAGGTACAAGGTAAAGGTTAAGAACAATCTATACTATTAAACAAAGGAAGAAGTCATTCTTTACAGGTTGATTTATTATAATTATATTTTTTTTTATTTGTGTCAGTTTGAGCCAAACAAAGCGTTTGATAGAAATTTCAGATATTCCAGGTACGGTTATCAAAAAAAAAAAAAAAAAATTTCTTCCCTATTGTTCTATTCAATAGGAAATATAAATATATAGAGCACCTTATCGTTCTACTACTATTTTTAGGCCTTATAACACACACCTTTACGGGATTTACTAGAAAATGACCTCTCCCTTTGAATTAGAGGGGAGGGGGGGTGTAGTGTTAGTCCACTGGCCAAAAAAGGATTTAGTTAAAAATTAATTTTTCTAATTTATCACTATGCGTTTTTAACTGTACATAACAAAGGGTTTAAAAAGAAAATAAGATAGAATTTTACATATATAATGCAAGATTAATTTTGGGCTAGGAAATCGATAGTCCCCGCAGGGTTATGGGCTATTTAAAGGACACAAAAGGGGAACATAATGATTTATAATGAAGTTTAATTAAGTAAATGATTCAAATACAAACTTAGAGGGGGGAATTTTTGACGTACCAAATCTAACTTAAAGGAATCAATATCCTTTAAAATCAATATAAGTAAACACTAAAAGAAAGGATTGAGTTTAGATAAATGAGCACTCGAAAATAGCCTAAAAGCTGTCATAACCACATCTAATGCTTCTACTAGTAACGCAAGCATACGTAATTTTTAATTAAATAAGACTTAAACTCTGTTAAAATAGCTTAAAACCTGCCCATCTATGGGTAAAACAGATAAAAGTTAACAAAATAGACACAAATTCAAAGCTGTTGTATGAGTAAACCTTTTAATAAATGTACTTTCAAAAATAAAAAAGGAAATAAAAAACCTATGTATTAATCACAAAAATTTTATTTAATCACCTTTTTCCTTTTTTAAGCTTCAATTTTATCACTGTTAAATTTTGCATACGTGAAGCTGTCTGCAAAAAACTGTTAAAATTTGCAGAAAGAAAGTATTTTTTTTTACAGAAAAACTAGTTATTAGAGATATGGGGATATTATTAAATACTTATTGAAAGATAAAAGAAATACTTACATAAATAATGACTGTGGCCTTATAAGACCACCATAAATCATATAACAAACACTTTCTGCATATAATTCACTGCAAAAATGCGCTAAAAATCACTGCAAAAATGCTTGAAATCACATGAATAATAACACTGTCACTATATTATATTGTTGTATAGCTTTACACACTTGCACATATCCTACTAAATAATATTGTGTGTGTGTGTGTTGTCTTTCTTATGTTGGGAAACATTTTGTCCGTATATTGCACGGCATGGGGTGGAACGCGGATTTTGTAGATTAGAATTTCGGGGTTTTACACAGGAAGTGGGTTTGGTCAAGATTATTCATTTTCACCCAACGGTTATTTTAATGTAGGGAGAATAAAGGGTTGAGAGAATGGTTAAATAAGCAACTATTATGAGAATTTTTTAAACGAAAGCCTTTTTTTTATATGTTATTTGTCACTCATAAAAACAGTGACTTTTGTAATATTATACTTGATGGCTGTAACTATTACAATTTGTGCTTTACAAGGGAACTTTGATATTCAAAAATTTCTACCATTACAAAAATCAACTTATTTCAATGAAAGACAAAGGTTAATGATTGAATTTCTACGTAATTTATTCAGCAAAACTAAAATATTTAGGCCAGACAATTATTTATAAAATGTCTTATCAAATTACAAAATAATAACATTTTAATAGAATCATTTTTAGAGCAAAAATAAACATTTGCCAAAATGTTGTTGACTTGCAATTTCCAGTTTTATACTTAACTAGAATTGGAGGTAAAATAAACTAGAGACTCACTCAAATTTTATACTGAATCAAGACAGTTTCATTAAATTTGTTGAAAATAGCTAAATTCTTATGTGCTATACTCTTATAACAATAATCTAATTATAATCAAGGGAGTTACCCTGAATAAGATGATTTCCATGCTGACTCCAAACCAAACATCTAGCCTTTAGATCTAATCCTTTTCATGATCCCAGGTTAGGACTCTATTCGTTATTATCTCTTTTGTACTGAGTAGTTGGCAACATTCTCAATTTGTGAATTATTTCACTTATCAGCGAGAAAAATGTGCATCTTTTTGTGGACAAAATTACTTAACCTCAGAGGTTACTCATAGCAGAGATAATTCTACAATGAATGGAAAATTAAGACGGAAAGTTTTTTCTTTCAATAGGACAATAGAGTTAAGCGTAAAGATATCATAGCTCTCTAATATACTGTCTCTATGATTAAAAGACTTTGCTATTCAAATAGATCAATTCAATCCTTGTTCTAATTATACATTACACCTGAAATGTCACAACTAACTGATATGTAACTTTCTTTGTAACAAAAAGTAGAATACAAAAGTAAGTTGAGATATTGTCATTATGATTAATTG
The DNA here is from genome assembly GCF_053477335.1 of Acartia tonsa. Classification (NCBI taxonomy): domain Eukaryota; kingdom Metazoa; phylum Arthropoda; class Copepoda; order Calanoida; family Acartiidae; genus Acartia; species Acartia tonsa. Next base: position 44,128,014 of record NC_137268.1, on the reverse strand, counting down.
TTTTAATTCAAACAATAGTATTAAAATCTTATTTTATCTCAAATTGATATTCAATTGATGAATAATTATGTAATTCCTGTGATCAAACATACAATGGCTTTGTCATGTCATTTAAATGTAATACCTTTAACTAGCAGACTTCTTTATCAAATGAGGAGTTGAGTTAGATTATTATTAAACTCTGAGGCTAATATAAAGATTTCCTGACAGGCACAACATAATTAGTGCAACTATTTCAAAGATACCCTTGTTAGGATCTAATCTTCTTTAAAGGGCGAATATAGGTTGAATATGATATGGGCTCAAAAAAAACGTGCAATTCCATAGATTATAAATAACTTAAAAATATTGACATATTCAATTGTATAAGTCTGTTTATAGCTTAAAACCCGTCAATCTTGAAGAAAATATTATGTAATTAGTGTGGTTCCCTAAGAACTCAAACACCCTAGCATCACACAAAGCTTAGTGGCAAGGTTGAATTAAAAAGCTTTCATTAAATGATAGTCGTTATAACGTGGAAACCAATAATTCTACCTTCATAAAATAAATTATTTAAAAGTTAAAAAAAATATCAAATAATGTAAAAAGTAAAAAAAAAATAATCGATAAATTTTCTTGGAGGAAGAATAATTTCAAATCCCTGTTTTTTTGTGGCCGTGTGTGTTGAAAATGCGTACACAAGGGTTGTTTATATCATCATGAATTAATCAAAGATCTCTGTACAGAAAATAAACTTTAAGACGTATTATTTACCCTGTCAATACTCCTGACGCCCTTCTACGCAAATTATTTTTATGCTTTTTAAAAAATTAAATAAACTAGTATATAATCTAAAATAATAAACATTTAAATTATCTTTTAAGGTGCGTGCCAATGTAATAGTCAATCAAACTTAAGCAAAATAGTCAAAAACACGTCTTGTAAAGGGCTAAAATAAACGATTTTGTCGGCAATCTCATTTATTATATGTTCAATTGAAACAGAAAATTGCAAAATCTACTTAAGGATTTTTTTGAATTTTTAAATTTGGCATAGATATTCTAAAAGTATGTAATGGCACCTTTGATATAAGCTCATATCATATCGAACCTATATTTGCCCTTTAAATTAATGGATATAGTATTTCTTGGATCTTACTACATATTTTCATGTTCTCTAATAAACCGAAATACGCAGCTGGCTTTAATAACAATCCCCCTTCCACTCTCTTTGTCCCACCACCTTCCCTCCTACTGAATTAATGACCAATAAATGACAGGGGAATATCAACCAAGATTAATGACAATTTTTCCCTGTCATAATATCCACGTATATTCTGCATCCATTTCTAACTTACTATTTCTTGTTATAGATGAAAAAAATAATGAAGCAAAATTAAAGACTTTTATCTTATCCCTTATCTTAAATATTTATCTTGTGTTAAAAAACAATCAAATTAATTCTAAACCTTACTCAAACAACCTTGACGAACCAAAACTAAAATCTACAAAACGCTCCTCCCCCCTTTCCATCAAACCAAAATAAAATGCCAATACACCGTCGGATATCGGACGGACGAACGGACGTTCGCTTGGAGCTGTTACATGAAGGAAACCACTAACTTCACTCAACTACCTGTCTTTTCGCGCATTTTTGAATGGAACGATTGATTAACCATTTGAAATAATAAGGAACAAAATAAATAGAAATGATAACTTAAAGTTCGGTCCCTAATTAGGATAAATTATTTTTAAAAAATCAATAGGGTATTTTAAAATTTGGTAATATATATGTGTTTTTGGTATGTTTAAAAAGCTAATAAAAAACATCTGAGACATTAAATAAGTAAGGTTGCGCAATATGTACTAAAATTACATTTAAACTATAAAAGTATGTAGTATAATAGTATATTTTTATCTAATCAACCGAAAGATAATAAAATTTGTTTTGTAGCGATGGAAAAATCGATATTTTAGTTCCCTCCCCCTCATATTAATAAAATATAATAGCTATGTTATGTATTGTATATGTACGTTTGAACATGATAATTTTACCAATTTTGTGTTGGTGAAAACAAAAACAATTATGGCAAAAGTGGCGAAGCCATCTCACAAACTAAGAGAGCTCAATAAAATCTAGCTTCCTAGATATTGGGGATAAGAAAGTAATTTTATTATCATATCATATCCCTAAAGGTTTTTAAAAAATTACGCAAAAAAATAGGTTACTTTTTTGCTGCTTTGTTGGCCCACTTACCCAGCCCGCTGCAATACAGAGTTGCGTCAAAGGTGGGGCTCCGCAGGGATAGGAACATGGAATAGGGAAAAATAAAAATAGTACCGGTAGAAAGATTTAGACATAGCTTCATATAGTTTTTCTCTTATGTAAATTTTTTAAAATAATTCTCTTTCAATAAAAAAATGACCTGTTTAAGATCCGCGAAAAGCTTCCCGTAAAAGGATAAAAAATGTATCTGTTCAGATAATAGCAGACCGATAGACAGACATACAAACATTCTACCTCATTTGTAAAGGAATCTACTGACAAAAATCTTCTTCACACTAAATAAACTCTAAACCCAAAGTTGTTTTTTAAGTAAATTAGTGCCTTTCAGTGATACCCAAAAAGACTTTTGAGACATTTTTGAAAAGTACAAAAATAATAAAAGTCGTCTATACTCTTATTATATAATCCTTTGCTGTAAAAATTTGTGAGTAAATGTATGGTTTATATGCAGTATGTATGCTATGATCTTGTAAATGACTGGAATTATCTTTCCTTCCAGTATCGCTTCGAAACCGATTAATATCCGGTGGGTTGGAACCGGTTCACAGCCATACTGAAAAATTATGTATAGCATCGTACTATATATCCAGTTTTATTAATTTATAAATTTGAGGTTAAATACCCAGCCACCCTCTTTGGAAAACCCAAGAGGCTGGAGGCAAAGCCAGCAGTAAAATAATAAAGCAAAAGTAAAAAAATTGCAAGAAATAAAATAAAAATGGCAAACCGGAAGACATAACAATTTTCCCATAAAAAAATAATTATCATTCTTCGAAGTAGCGAAGCTACTCTATAACTTTAAAAAAACATCAATCTGTCCGTTCGTCTAATAGTTTTCAGAGTGCTGCCCAGAAGACAATTTTTGTAATGATTTCTCTCATTAATGAGAACGTTCTCTTAAAATATTTCGTTTATCATGGACCAAGGTAAATATTTTTTTTTATATATTTTTACTAGGATCCAATTATGAATACATGACTGATATTTCTGTGGTTTACATTCTATGGATATTGTCATCCTTGTTTTTATATTCTTTACATTCTTTAAACTTTTATAAAAAGCAGCAAACAAGTGTTATATAATTAGCCTAAGTTTTTTTTATGTATGTATAAGGAAAAAACTTTTAAAAGTATAACAACCCACTTTTGAGAGTTTAGTTTTAAGATAGTAGAATTAAAGCCAAAAAATTTAAGTTTAATCAATTTACCACAAAATTCAAACATATATTTACAACATCTTATCAGACATAAAGACATAATGCCTGCTTATCCTATTTTATAAAGTAGTAAGCTTTTTTTGTCTGTAGCGAAAGATCTCGATAACCGCTGAACCTGATATGGTTCACCTTTACAGTAAGTCTTCTTATAGGTCCTGAGATGGTTTTAGGCTATTATTTTTGCTTTTCTATATACATACGTATATATAGAACCCCTAGATGCTAGGGACGCATCCACTAGTTAAGTATATAGAACAAGAAATTTTGCTAAACTGACCAATATATTGGCCAGTGTTGACTTTAAAATCACTGTTTTATAAAAATACTTTTGGCTTCGCCCCTAGCCTCTAGGGGCTGTGCCTCAAGAGGTGATAAAAATAATGAAGGCGAAATTCGTTAAAGGACCAAGGAAATCTGAAGCAAAAAAAAAATTGGGTTTTTTTGTTTTTTGTTTTTGGGGGGTTGGGGGTGTCCCACCCCCCAAGAAAATAGCTTAAAACCACCACAGGACCAATAGGTATATACCCTGAAGAGTAGAATCCGATCGGTTCAGTGGTTACCGAGATCTTAAGGGACAGACAGACGGACAGACAGACATCGTTCTACTTTGTATTATAGATTGCTAACAACACTTTCTACCAATTATTTTTTAGATCCGTTGATATGTGTTTCTATAATTAAGCAAAATTTTATGTTTCTAAAAACAGCCAGACTTTAGAAATAAACGAAGATTTTCTACATTTTAATTTACTGTTTTTCTTATGTATTTGACAAATTAAAACTTAGGGGAGATTCCCAGAATAATTTGTACCCCAACATGTTCTAAAGTAAAACAACAAACAAACAAAAATTACTCCTCTTATTTTAAATTTATGGCATAATACGGGTTATAACAGTGCTCGACAAGGCGTTTTCAGGTAAAACGCCCAGAACAAAGTAGGGATCAAGTCAAGCTGAGTGTGCCAATGGCAACAAGTAAAACAGAGCGTGCCAATATTCCCCCTAGTCAAGTAGAGTATGCCAATATTCCCCCAAGTAAAACATAGTATGCCAATATTTCATCAAGTAAAGCATTTTATGCCAATAGTTTATAAAACAAAGCAGCATGACAAAAAAAATAAAAAAGATGAATTTAACAAATTTATCGTATTCATTTGAATCCTGTGGATAGGAACCGGTTCTCATGAATACGAAAAAAACTATGTCTAGCATCGTATTATATCCAGTTTTCTACGAATATAGAAATGTACTTGTACAATCATAAGATTAAAACTAGTTTTTTTAGCCGGTGCCTTCCAAGTAGTAGAAAAGTTACGAAAATTAGCCTAAAACCGTTAAAATTTCAAAATAAAAGATCTCACTAATCAATGGACTGTAATGGTTCTTCTTTCAATGAAGCTTCTTATAGGTCCTTTTAAATACTATGATTTTGTTACAATAGTTTTTCTTTTTAAAACTTAAATGTAAAGGATATTTTCAGCTCTCCCCTTTCTGCAAATGCCCCTAGAGACATCGAGGGGGGGTGGAGACGCTAGTATCCTTATACTAAAGTAACAGGATGTCTGTGTGTCTGTGTATCTGTGTGTCTGTACCGAAGGATCTCGCTAACCGCTGAACCGATCAGGTTCTCCTTAACAGGGTAGCTTCTCATAGGTCCCGGGAAGGTTTATAACTATTTTCTTGGGGGGTGGGACACCCCCAACCTCCCCCCCCCCCAAAAAAATGAAAAATTCCCCCCCCCCAAAAAAAATCTTTTTTTAATTTTTTGAACTAAAATAAAAATGAGTGGGGGGCACCCCCCCTAAAAAAAAAATTTTTTTCGCCCCCCCCCCCCCAATTTAAAAATTTTTTTTTTTTAAATCTAAAATAAGAAATTGGGAATTAAATTCGACTCTCTCCTTCTTAAGTGCCCCTAGATGCCTCTAGAGGCGTAGCCACTAGTATATACATAAATTACTTCAAAATTTTAGAAAAAGCATATCTTGACAAGCAAAGCAGAGTATGCCAATATTACGCCAAGTAAAGCAGAGTGTGCCAATATTCCCCCTAGTCAAGTAGAGTATGCCAATATTCCCCCAAGTCAAGTAGCGTGTGCCAAAACAGGCTATTGGCATACTCAGCTTGACTTGATCCCAAAGTAGAACCATTTATAGTTTTAGATTAGTTTTGCTATTACAAGTTAGGTAAAATTAACTGTTTTATGAGGACATATAAAAAGGAGTTACGCCTCGATGATTTCATCTACCTCTGTTATGTTACAGGGATCCAGGGACAAGGGAAGGTTATTCTGGCAAACAATGCTTTAGAGCGGATTTCTTAGATTTCCAGTTTAAACTTGATGATGAGATAAAGCAACTTTTGGCAAAATTTGATAAGAAACTCAAGCATTATTTTAATACTTTTTGCTCTGTTTACTAAAAGCCATGCTAAAAGGATTGTCAGATTTTGTTTGCACATTCAGTTTAAAGATGTATGAGCAGAAACAAAGCGTTTTTACAATTTTTAGGTATTTTATCTAAATCATAAACTCCTCGTAAATTATATGTTAAATAGTGAATAAATTTAATAAAAATTCTAAAGAGTGGATAGCTGTAATACTTTGAACAATATTTAAGACTGTTTAGATATTTATCTCATATACAAATTTAAATTCAAAAAAGGTTTTTACGACACCTAGCAATAAAATTCTGAACTACATAACTATGCTTTTCCAAATCATACATTTAATGATATTTGTTGTGGTTTAATTTGGTATTTCTTGACAACATCTTGCCTCTAATTGCAAAACAAGTTGGAGGGAAGTGTCAAAATAGGGAATGTAAATAAGGAGCTTCTCTAAAATCATAAAATGATTTATCATGTCCTGCAATACTTGTATATAAAAATAACAAATCTTCTCTAATATTAACAATTTACAAACTTTTTACAGAATTTAAAAATGGGTAATTTTCCCCGAAGTGCCTTGTAGAGCACAGAAGCCTAACTTTCCCTACCATTAATTTAAAACAAATTGTAAACGATCAAAGGGGCGGGATTCCTTTTGGTATAGCATTAAGGAAACCAAAAGATATAATCTAAATAAGGAGGGGGATCAGTGCTTAATAGGCAACTTTGTGGTAAGGCACCAATATATCTTTTTTTATGCTAATTTGTTATTAGGTTGTTCGTCAAATAGAATTTAGTATTTTATGTTTATTTATTTTTTAAAAGCGAAGCTTTTCTATAATTAGGGTCGGTCCGTAAGTCCGTACGTCTTTCCGTTACAGTTAGCTGTTTCGGTTAATTTAAAAAGGTTAGAATTGTCCTATGAATTTTAAACTTTACATGCTAATTCCTTTAGGTACCACTTAGAAAGCGCAGCAACTCTATAATCGTTACTAGAAAGTTTATACGTCCATTTAAAACAGGCTTATTTTTTACTTTTTTTACAACAAATTTTTGTATGTTAAAATTATCCTAGTCATCAGATTTTTTTAATACTGATTCCTATTACAACAAGGTATAGTGTTATAAGCGAAGCATCTCTATAATCAAGTCCTAAGAACGTCATTATGTCCTTAAACAGTAACATGAATTTAATCGGTTTTGCAACAAATTTACTTACAATTTTGTAGACATATGCATTAATATTCAGTTTATTCAGTTCTAACACTCTACTAGAGTTAGTGTTTGTTTGTCCTTCAATTTCAGAGCTTCGCTTATGGATGTTGTCATCCTTGTTTTAATAAGTAATGAACAATAAATTTTATTTTTAAGATGTATTTTAATTATTGAATCAATATGAAACTTTTGTCTTAACTTGCCTTAAGGGGTTAATAAAAGTGTTTGAAAATGCATCAAAGTAAATATTTAATAAAATATTTTGTTTTTTGTCTTTAATCAGTTACAAATATTATGGAAAAGAAAAAAAATTAAAGATTTTAATTTTAGGAAGTAAGTAAAAATGTTTTTTAATCTCCCTACTTTTGAATTGTTGAGTAAGAATTCTGTTGTTTGTTTTGAATTATTGTCTGCTAATTTCTTATTTAATATTGAGGTTTAGTGATGAGATTTAGCGAATTTAAACCCTTATGTACTTTACTATAAACCCTTTTTGATAATAGTTGAATCATCCATAACATTCAAAACTTTTAAAGGTTTCGTGATTAGATTGTATGATTTTAATAGAATTGTTGGTCAGAAAGACATTCCCTTGTCCCTGCAGGGATCTAAAGGGATAAGACAATGACTGATAAATTGATGTACATACACAATGTTATCACTTATGTAAATTACAATTAATGGTAGTAATATTTGGCCACTCATATAAAATTAATCAACCATTCAAATTTTAAAAAGTCTCCAAAGTTGTTAAGCCGAATAAGAAACCGGTGTTATAAAACTTTGGGGACTTGTGTATCAAACAGCCTAATGTCCCCTCCCTCCCTGGTTTTATTATATGTATGTGTTAGGTTTTGTTATAAAGTCTAATTATATAACAACAGTAAATAATAGCTAGTGGCTGAGCCTCTAGATTTTGCTGCTTTTCTGAAAACTAAGGGGATAAGATGATGATAGATACAGTTTTATAGACAAACTAGCGGATATGCCCCTAGCATCTAAGGGCTCCATAATCAAAGGGGTTAGAAAAATATCCTAAAACCTTCCAAAGACTTAAATCTGAAAATAAATTAGCTTAAAACCATCTCCCTGGACCTATGTATGTAAATCTTGCCCAAAGAAAGAGACCCAATATCGGTTCAGAAGAACAGAAAATCCATATGAAACTAACATAAATAGAGAAATGCCATAAGGACAGACAGACCGACATCTTGAAATATAACGTGGGTTTATTAGCTAATTTAGAACATTTATATGCTGTTTAAAATTTGATATGAATGTATTGGTCATTGAAAGCTAAACAAATTATGATATCACAAAATTCTTTCTTTGAAAGCTTACAAATATTATTGAGATTTCTTTATTAGCGACTTCACTCCTATATGCCTCTAGGGGCAATTGAGGTAAGGGAGGGGTATGTTGACCATCCACTTTAGTTAAAAGATGATTTTAAAAAAATGGGTTTGTTTTTATCCAGGGATGATTTCTCTCAGATAGTAATATACCTTCCCTAGATCTATAAAAAGCTTCACTGCAAAAGATTACCATATCGTTAGTGGTTGGCGTTATCTAAGCTACAGAGACACACTTATACATCTTGTTTCTTTTATAAATAAAATTTTGTCTATTTATCTGGTATCAAAAGAGGGTCTAAAGTAATAAAAATTAAAGCATACCTATTAAGAATAAAAATTAAACCATGATTTTTGGTACAAAGGTCTTAGAAGCTACTTTATTAAAGATTTTTTTTAACAAGGACGATAGTTTAAAAAAACACCCTGATATTATTTAATATAATTTTTAAAAACTTCTCAATACCCCCTTTAAATTTTGTTCTATACAGAGAACATTTTTTGGGGGGGAGGGAAGGTTAAATAATTTAATTCTAGAGTGATTTCTCCTAGGATGATGGTTGTACCCTTCCCGAAAATAGTTATAAACCTACTCAGGACACATGAGAAGATACATTTTAAAGGAGAACGAAATCGGTTCAGCGGTTAGCCTGATTGTTTGATACAGACAGACATAATATTAAGGGGGGGGGGTTTAATGCAACCATCTCGTAATCAGTGAGCAAATGACACTTAGAATTCGAATTTCGATCTGAACTTTTGCATGAGTAATCCTTGGTAGGTCTATTTTCCCTAAATCGAACAAAAAGTTGGAAAAGTAACGGCTAGCGGCTCAGCCGTTCAGCCGTTTTTAGCCTATTTTTAGGGTAAATCCATCATCAATTACGTAGGAATCAACTTTTTAAAACATATCTTTAGTTTAATTCATGTTAAATGATAGCAATAACCATTTTTAAAACTTCTAGCACCAACAGCTACCGTGTAGAACCGTTTGATAGCGTTTTGGAGTAGAAAAGAGTATTATGTTGAGAGAGGTTTCGTGACTAATTTGCAATATAGATATCAAAAAAATTACAAAACAGCTGAGCCGCCAGCCGTTAGCCGTTACTTTTCCAACTTTTTGTTCGATTTAGGGAAAATAGACCTACCAAGGATTACTCATGCAAAATTTCAGATGGAAATTCGAATTCTAAGTGCCATTTGCTCACTGATTACGAGATGGTTGCATTAAACCCCCCCCCCCCCCCCCCCTTACATATAAGGATTTATAATATTCTTGTTATTTCGATAATATGTCAGTCTTGGCAACTATTATTTTATTATGTGTCATCCATAACCACTTTTATTTAACATCTTCATAATGCCACTTATCGATACATAATTGATGTTACACCAGATTTTTATCTTCTCTAATATAGTGAAACTCCCTGCTGGCTAAAATAATGAAACCCCATTTCTACCCATTTACCCAAATTTCTCGCCTCCTGCTGGATGAACGAACTGACCAATAAATGAGATTCATATTAGCAACCCAAATTGATAACAAAATTTCTCCTGTCGATATGTACACGTATTCTAAATCCATTATGCCACTAATGCCACAGGCAAGCCTTAATTATATAGTAGCTTCGAAACTGTAAATTTTCGACCATCACGTGAGGTTTATATAATTGTAGAGGATTACTCCTACGATAAAGTCACATACCTGAAACAGTTGTTAAATTTATTATAAAAATAAAATTAATAGATTAATTATAAGTAATATTTACAGAGTCAAAAGGGATAAGACAATGGCCGATAAATTGATTTACAAACCCAATGAAATTGATACAAAAATTACCCCTTCTAGAGATTAAAATTAGTGGTTTAAACTATTGAACACTCAACTCAATGAAACAACCAATCAAAATTCACTGAAGTCCCCCAAGTTGTTAAGGTTATGAATAAGAAAATGTTATTATAAAACTTTGGGGACTAGTGTAATAAACATCTCTCTCTCTCTCTGAATATGTGCCTCTTTAATTTCCGCTGGTCAAACCATTAGGAAACACAGTTCGATTATAGACTTTCGGAATATTGATTTCTAGAACGATAAGATACAATGTAATAAACTGGCCTAAATATTGATGTAAAATAACGATAACAAATACATTTAAATACAGCGTTGTAACGACTTATTACTTAAACATTTTTCTCGTATTCATTCGAATCCGGTGGATAGGAACCGGTTCTGATCCATACGAAAAAACCATGTCTAGCATCGTATTATATCCAGCTTTCTACGAATATAAAAATGTACAATCATAAAATTAAAAGCAGTTTTTTAGCCGGTGCCTTCGGCACCTCGGGACTAAAAAAACTGGTTTTAATCTCATAATTGTACATTCTATATCCGCGGAAAGCTGTTTATAATACGATGCGAGAAATAACTATTATCAGATTTAAAAATAACATTCTGATCGTTTGGCGGTCTGACTTGTTAAGATGTATTTTTAAGGATGTTGTCATCCACGTTTTATAATTCCTAAAACCATATCTTCAAACGTTTAATTACAAACATTTTATAATTAAAATCTCTTCTAACAAATAAATACTTAAGATAAGATGTGGGTAGGTTTTTCAAAAAAAGTTTCATATTTTCAATATCTTAAATTGAATTTTACTCACGTGAAAAGTTATAACAAGGCTTCTCTATAAGCAGTGGATGTACAAGTATACTTCCGTCCGTATGTACATTGTACGACTAATAAATTACCCTAAATTCTTTGTTTATTCCTCGGAAGTTAGGGGACACTGTACCGTAAATCATACTGTTCCTCAAAACACGATCATTCATTCATTGAGAAAAAAAACTTTTAGGACCTTTATGAAATTTTCTTTTTGGTTGTAAAAATCGTAAGTGTCCATTTAAAGGGTTATTTTGTTTATTATAATTGGTGGTGTACTCCAGTTCAAAGTCCATTTTTTCTTATTTTTAAGATCAAAGGTTTCCCAACTTGTTATTGCTGCGCCAGTTAGGAATAATTTTCAATATGAAATTTGCTTAGGAATTGTTTTGAGAAATTATACTTTTATGTTGAGTAGGTGTATTTTTTGAAAAGTATATTGAAGATTTCAAACAATTTGATAATGATCTATTTTTTAATCACGTTTATGAAAACATAGATATATGAACAAGCAAAAAACTAATTGGGGTAAAGAACCTCTTGCAGAATACTTTTCCAGTATTGCTTCGAAACCAATAAATATCCGCTGGATTAGAACAGGTTCTCAGCCATACTGAAAATCATGTATTTTTTCCAAGAAAATTGAAATAAAAATCAAAACATTAATACCAATTTTGTTAGCCAAGGCCTTCGGACCCTCGAGATAAAAATTACTGGTTTTAATCTCCATTTTTAAAATTATAATTTCCGTAGAAAGCTGCCTATAATACGATGCGATGACGAAGCCCAATCTGTACCACTTTTGATTCCTGTGACGTCATATAAATGAGGGAGATGAGAGGAGAAGTGGGAAAGAAAAACATTTTTATTACGTCACAGGATTCAAAAGTGGTGCAAAAGTGGTACATTTTTGTGCTGTTTTTACATTAATAAAACACTAGTCATAATGGTAGAAGTAAAGTATATAGAGACAAAACGTCATGTCGATATTTTGTCAACCATGTCCTACTTTATCAGTTGCTTTGTTGCCGACATAAACCAATAAAATTGTGTATTAATATAAAACTTCCAGGTTTAATAGGTGTCGAGACTAAAACCAATCATTTTTTAAAACGAAGCTTTTCTATAATTAGGGTCGGTTCGTCGGTTAGCTTTTTTCGTTAATTTAGGCATGTTAGAACTGTCCTAACGATTTCAAACTTTGCATGATGATTTCTGTAGTAGTTAAGTACGATTTAGAAAGTGTAGCAACTCCATTATCGCTAGGAGTATGTCCATACGTCCAATTCAAACATGTTTTCACTTTCTAACAACAAATTTTTATGTATTATAATTATCCGATTGAGCTGATTTCTTGAATACTGATTCCTAGGACAACAATTTGCAATGTTACAGCGAAGTATCTCTATTTTCAAGTCCTTAAACATTATCATGTATTTAAGTTGTTTCTTAACAATTTTACTTACAATTCTGTTTCAACTTTCATGCATTTATATTCTGATTATTCATTCTTACACTCTACAAGTGTTAATTTTGTTCTACCCTTTTTAGAGCTTTGCTTTTTTGTTAAGCAGAATACTTATACCTTTCTACAACAAGACGTTAAAAAGAGATTGATTGATAAATTGAAAATTTTGAAGTAAAATATTTCAGCAACGAGTTAAAATTGTTCAAAAAAAACTTTTGACGAGTTTTAAATCTGTTTTCTCTTACATTTTGGGCGCAGCTACTCTGCAATTACTGTTTGTCTTTATCTGATTCTAACCAGTAGGCCAAAATGATGATAAACAAAATTACCCCATTTTTATATTGAAATTATAGTTTGCAAGAGTTAGGACACTTCTAGTAAGGAAAACAATTAATTAAATTTTTGCGTTGTTTTTAAACTTTGGCTACTAGTGTAATTTGTAGTCCATTATCCCCTCTCTTCCTGAGGATCTTAGGCCAATATGGTAAATTTGCTATTCCTTGTATTTTAGCAGATTTTTTTGTCATATTCAGTGATTTATTTCCAATACAAATTATAACAGTCCTACAATTAATATCTTACTATCGCTTCGCTTCTTATGGATTTTCTTTATTTTGTAGAAAATAAAACAATTTAGTTCTATCAATTCCATTTATTTACTTTTTGACTTTTATTTATTCAAAAGTGCCTCCAGCAAATAACATTTGAATATTACATAAATATATTTTCTCAAAATTAGTGTATATATGAGAAATTTCTAAATCTGCTAGTTTTAAATATATGTAAGTCTATCTATCTGTTTGTTCAATAAGATCTCAAACACGGCGGAAATCTTAATTATACAATTTTAAATAATTACTGGTATTACCAGGGGGAAGGGAAGATATTTTTTTGGGTTCTCATCTTCACAACTCAATTTGACATTCGCACGTTATTTTTTTCAACAGCGTTAAAACTTTTTATTGAATTTTCAACCAATAATAGCAGTGAAAAACTAATAAGCCAAAATGCAACGAAGAATAAGACAAATTAAATAACCATTGAAAAGTTTTAAAAGTCAGTTTTGTCAAAAAATCATTGAATATGACATTATTATTATATACCTGTAACCTCATTCAATCAGCAAACAATATACAGTAAATTTCATTATCTATCTATTCTTAGTGACCGTCAAAGGTACAGACATGCCCTCTAAGTATATGAAGTAGTTACGATTCCAAAAAAATTACTCCTTTTCTTTATGATTGTCTGTCTTAGAGAACCTAGTAATAGTGCCTAACTTTTTATCTTTGTGACGTAACAAAAATCCATCTCTTTTTTAGGGATTTCCTTTCCCACCTCCCCTCTCATCATTCGATTTTTGTTACGTCACAAAGATAAAAAGTTAGACACTATTACTAGGTTCGTCTTAGATTATGTGGTTGTTGAAACCCGACTATAATCAACATTTCATGCTTATGTTAAATTTTAGGCTTCAAATGTTGAAAGCGGTTGCATTGTAAATCCTCGCGAATTTACTACCATATTATAGCCAAAGTCCAATGCAAATACATTAATCTTAACTAAACGCAAATTTACCTAACTTAGTCAAATTACAAACACAAATAAAGTCGAATGATTTCCCAAAGAAAACAATAAAATGGCGTGCTAATAATAGTTTGATTTTCCACTGTTTAAAGATTGAGGAGGGGCCATTCCCTCCACCTTAGTTCATTTTACTTATGTTATGAAATGACAAAATCAAGATATAAACAAAACCTTTGGTATTCAGGTTTATTATTAAGTAAATTTATTTCATTAAGAATAAAAACCGCGAAAAAGTCATAACAAATAGCCCAAGTACCTTGAAATTTGTAAATTATTGAATCACTTGTCAAGAAAAGTCAAAAGAAAACTTTACCCCTCTCCTTTTATATTGTTAAATAATATCGGCTACAAAACATCACGCAACCTTTCAATAACTTGTATTGATGTGTTCTAACTAATGTTAACTTTATTGAAACTGTACATCACGTGATTCCAAATATACTATAATATATGATCTTTTGTGCTGATATCAAATTAATGTAGGCGACTTCTCTTGGGAGGGTAGTAGGTAACCCCTCTAAAAATAGTTATAAACCTTCCCATGACCAGTTAATGAAATTCACTGTAAAGGAGAACCATATTGGTTCAGAAGTTGGCGAGATCTTTCAAGCAAACAGAGAGACAAACATCAAATTACTTTTATGTAAGGATAGTGCAAAGTGAAACGATGTCTGTCAGACTGAAGCTTATGATTGGATTAGGTTTTCAGAAAATAGGATCCCCTCTAAAATTATAATTCGAAGACCTGTTGAAAAATGTTCCACATCTAAATAGTTTCCGCTGAATAAAAACCTGTTCTTGGCCATGCTGAAAAAACACGAATCGTAAGGTATCTTTATTCTTTAGAAATCGTAGGATTTAATCCACTTGGGGGTTAAAAAAAAGTAATTTCTCCCATATGCAGGGGCGTCCAAGCTTTTTTATTTTGGGGGTGGTAAAATTTTGAAAATTTGGGGGTGTAAATATATATGCTCATTTTGGGGGGGAGGTAATCTTTATTTCACAGAGGCATTTTTTTTATTTGGGTGGGGGGGGGGGTAAAAATTGAAAATCCAAAAATTTGGGGGGAGGGGGGTTAATCACCCCCTTAACCCCCCCCCCTTGGACGTCTATGCCCATATGTATTCTTTTTATAACAACTGGTTATAGCCTATGACAAATATATGTTTGAAATCTTTATCGCTTTAAAAATATGATTTTCAGTATGAATATATATGTTGTATACATATATTCTTAAATATACTGAGAAACCTCTTACGACTGTGTTACTAAGCTAAAAGTACTCCTTAACATCATATTAGGTATAAAATTGTTCAGTTATACTAGAAAAGACTGAGCAATTCTAGCTAAAGAACAGACAAAGTGTTTTATAAAGAAGATGTTCGGTGATCATAAAAAATATTAAGAAAGAAGAAAAGTATATGATCAAAATATAGAAAATCACGAAACCTTAATAAAATAATGTAAGTCTCTTGTAGCATGACTGACAGGCTGACGGACACTAAACAGGTTGTAGAGTGGACACTCTTTCATAAGGATTATCTTAACAAGAAGAATCAGCAGTCTATATCAAATAACAGCTGAGAAAATCACATTTTACCTACTGCTTTTCGAACGTACGGACAATAATACAAAGTAAATGATAATGTAGCTTCCCTACTAAAAAGGAGTTATGCCAAAGATTAAAAGAGTATCTGGGATAGGTAATTTGATGATATTTTTGAGATTGGTCTAATAACTTATAGTCTAATGTAAAGATGAACCAAAATAAATGATAAATTAATTTTGATTTTTTTAGTTATGCTATAATGTACAAACAAGAACAACTTTGTAATAATAAAGTTGAACAAAATACTAATATAAATTTTTCAGTATGGCTTCGGAACCGATTATTATCCGCTGGATTAGAACCGGTTCACTTCCATTATTAGAATAGAAATCATAATAATAATACCAGTTTTGTTAGACCAGGACTTAGGGGCTAACAAAACTGGTTTTAATATTATTTTTTTATTTCAATATCAGCGGAAAGCTGTCTATAATACGATCCGGTAAATAACTATTATAGATAAATCATAATTATAATTCAAAGATAATTCATAAAAGGCCATGTAAAATATTAATTTGATTTTGACCTATTTCGCTAATTTTTGCGTAAACACGGCAAAATCAGCATTTTGAATGTTTTTTTTTACATGAAAGTAAAATAATTTCAGTAGCGAACCTTCTTTATATAAGCTGGTCGATGAGTAATAATATTAATCAAGAAATAAAGCTCCTTTGTTAACATATTTTGCCAAAACAAATCTAAAATCAGATGAATATCGACAAAGTTACCCTACATTTTAAATCATGCTATTCACAGACAACCAACAATTTAGGAGACCGTTGTTTTAGAGGGATTTGACGGAAAAACATTCGAATTAATCTAGTTATTGATTTCATAACGCACCAATTTTAACAAAATTAAATACTTTAAAAGCAGAGATCAAATTTCAAAATTTAATTAAAAATTTAAATTGCAATTTTTGAAGTTGTAATTAATCTTTCAATATTTAACATCTTAGTTACTAGCAAGGAGGGAGGGGACATTGGACTGTAAAATGTTCTCTAACTATTTTGGCTTTAAAAGCGTTGGGGACTTAAATTTTAAATAGAATTAAATAACAAAAGTAATACTTTTATTTATCATAATACATAATTTAATGATCCATTGTCTTATCCCCGCAGATCCCTGGTTATATACTAGTAGAGAGAGCTGGGACATTACCGATTTAATCATATAATGTTTTTTTTTCTCGTATTTATTCGAAACCGTTTGATATCCGGTGGATTAGAACCGGTACTCAGCCATAAGAGAAAAAGAGAAAAATCGAATTTCATCCAGTTTTCTACGATTATAAAAATTTACAACCATAAGATTAAAACCAGGCTAAAATACTGTTTTTAATTTTATAATTGTAAATTTTATACTCGCGGAAAGCTGTTCATAATACGATGCGAGAAATAATTATTCTTCTTTTCCTTTTAATGTCACACACATTAACTTTTTAAAGACCTCCCCAGCCGACAAATTTGCGAAATTTTCGCCAACTTTCGCAAATAAATTGCGAAAAAATGGCGAATTCGCGAAATATTTGCGATTATATGTTGCGAAAATTAGCGAAAGTTTGCAAAATCGCATATTTTGCGAAACCTTGCGAAATCGCGAATAAACATGCAAAAAAAAAATTAGCGAAAATGTGCGAAAACGCTTTTTTTTGGCGAATTTTTTTGGGTTGCTAAAATATACAAAATCGCAAAAAAAAAGCTGAGATAAAAGTTGCAAATTCGAAATAAATCTTAAAATGTGCTAAAACTTGCTAATTCACTTAAAATGAAAACTTGCAAATTACCTATCTTGCTAATAATTGCTAATGATTGCAATTTAGCACTAATTAGATTTATTCCCAATCTTGCTAATTAGCAAGTTTTAGAAAATTTTGAGATATAGTGCGATTTTGCAACTTTTATCTTAGCTTTATAAGTGCAATTTTGCATATTTTCGAAATTTTTTTTAAGTTTTCAATCTTGCTAATTAGCAAGTTTAGTAAATGAGATTTAGTGCAATTTTGCATATTTTCGCCAAATTTTTAAAAATTTTCAATCTTCCTAATTAGCAAGTTTAGAATATGAGATTTAGTGCAATTTTGCATATTGTTGCAAATTTTTTAAAATTTTCAATCTTGCTAATTAGCAAGTTTAGCATATGAGATTTAGAACAATTTTGCATATTTTCGCCGATTTTTGAAAATTTTCAATCTCGCTAATTAGCAAGTTTAGCATATGAGATTTAGTGCGATTTTGCATATTTTTGCCATTTTTTTAAAATTTTCAATCTTGCTAATTAGCAAGTTTAGTAAATGAGATCTAGTGCGATTTTGCATATTTTTGCCAAATTTTTAAAATTTTCAATCTTCCTAATTAGCAAGTTTAGCATATGAGATTTAGTGCGATTTTGCATATTTTTGCAAATTTTTTTAAATTTTCAATCTTGCTAATTAGCAAGTTTAGCATATAAGATTTAGTGCGATTTTGCATATTTTCGCCAATTTTCTTCAATTTTCAATCTTGCTAATTAGCAAGTTTAGCAAATGAGATTTAGTGCAATTTTGCCTATTTTCGCCAATTTTTTAAAATTTCAATCTTGCTAATTAGCAAGTTTAGCATATGAGATATAGTGCGATTTTGCATATTTTTTTTTAAATTTAGAATTTTGCTAAATAAAAGTTTTACATATGAGATTTAGTGCGATTTTGCATATTTTAACCAATTTTTAAATTTTTTTTTAAATTTTCAATCTTGCTAATTAGCAAGTTTAGCAAATGAGATTTAGTGCAATTTTGCATATTTTTTTAAAATTTACAATTTTGCTAATTAAAAAGTTTAGCATATGAGATTTAGTGCGATTTTGCATATTTTCACCAATTTTTAAAAAAAATTTTAAATTTTCAATCTTGCTAATTAGCAAGTTTGGCAAATGAGATTTAGTGCAATTTTGCATATTTTTGCCAATTTTTTAAAGTTTTCAAACTTGCTAATTAGCAAGTTTAGCATATGCAAATTTAATATTTAATATAAATTTTGCATATTTTAACCAATTTTTAAATTTTTTTAAAAATTTTCAATCTTGCTAATTAGCAAGTTTAGCAAATGAGATTTAGTGCGATTTTGCATATTTTTTTAAAATTTACAATTTTGCTAATTAAAAAGTTTAGCATATGAGATTTAGTGCGATTTTGCATATTTTCACCAATTTTTAAAAAATTTTTAAAATTTTCAATCTTGCTAATTAGCAAGTTTGGCAAATGAGATTTAGTGCAATTTTGCATATTTTTGCCAATTTTTTAAAGTTTTCAAACTTGCTAATTAGCAAGTTTAGCATATGCAAATTTAATATTTAATATAAATTTTGCATATTTTTGCCAATTTAAAAAAAATTTCAATCTTGCTTATTAGCAAGTTTAGCATATGAGATTTAGTGCGATTTTGCATATTTTTTTAAAATTTACAATTTTGCTAATTAATAGCATATGAGATTTAGTGCGATTTTGCATATTTTCACCAATTTTTAAAAATTTTTTTAAATTTTCAAGTTTGGCAAATGAGATTTAGTGCAATTTTGCATATTTTTGCCCATTTTTTAAATTTTTCAAACTTGCTAATTAGCAAGTTTAGCATATGAGATTTAATGCGATTTTGCATATTTTCGCCAATTTTTTTAATACCCAATTTTGCTAAATAGCATGTTTAGCAAATAAGATTTAAAAATTAAATTCCCAATTTTCCTAATTAGCAAGTTTAGCATATAAGATTTAGTGCGATTTTGCATATTTTCGCAAATTATTAAAAATTTTCAATCTTGCTAATTAGCATACATATACATATATTAAAAACGCCTAAAAAATAAAGTTTTTTTTTAAAAGTAAGAGACACTTAGCGGCAAATATTTGAACTATATAAAGTAAAAATTTGTTTAACTCCATTTTAAATGTGCAATGGAAAAGACAATGGGAGGGAGGGGACATTGGGCTGTTTTTTACACTAGTCCCCAAAGTCTTAGTATTGTTCCTTGGCTTAACAACTTTAAAGACTTTATTGAATTTTCATTGGTTGTGTTATTAAGTTGAGTGTTTAAACATTTCAATCACGAATACTAATCTACAGAAGGGGTAATTTTGTGTGTCACCATTGAGGATATGCAAATCCCTTTAGATTTTATTGAGAACATTTCCCAATAAATAGACAATTGATGTTTTGGGTATTAATAGAGACGATGTGAATTGTCTTTCTTATATACCCATTATTTAGTTCAAAGATGAAAACGCACGAGCATTGTCGGTCAAATATGCGCACTACACCAATAGCAGTTACATGAGGTGCATTGAGAGCATATGAGCGGTCAAACTGGACACGTAATAAACAGGGAGGGATTGGGGATTGGAATTTAAAATATGCTGCTACCCAAATTTTATAAAACGTTTGCTCATTTTGGTTGGCTTTTAAAATATGGATACTTTTTAAAAATTTATATAAATATTTATCCCAAACTAAATCAAATACAGGATGCTTAACATTTGAAAATTAAAAAAACAGTAGTGCTTCGCTGATAACTTTGTGTTTGTTCGTTTAGATCTCGGTAATCATTAAACTGATTAAGTAATTCATTTTAGGGAAGCTTCCATAGGTCCGCTTTTAAGCAATTTTAGTTTATCATCTTATCTTGTTTATCAACATTGGGAATGTATGTATATCAATTTATGATCCTCGGCCTCTCAGGGCTAATTAATTTTATCTTATAATTGTACATTATAATATCCGCGAAAAGCTGTTTATAATACGATGTTAGCTTATGAAACAAAATCTTTATGTTTTTTCTTCCAATATGTGAATAATATTCAAAAAGATGCATATTTTGTTTTATAAGTTGACCTCTCACTCATCAAAAAAAAGTTGATTTTTAACTTTTACCTGTACAGAGACCACCTGGAGGCCTGGAGCTCCGGAACCTGGAGGACTATCCAAAAAATCTTAAAACTTGGGAAATTCATCATATAAGAATGATTTTACGTATGTAACATAAGTTGTGTATAGAGAGAGATAGTTGTGTATTTATATTTATATAATTTTAAAGAGCAATTGAAAATTTAATGCAAACTTAGGGATCTAAAGTGATAAGACATTAAATGATGATACACAAAATTACCCCTTATATTATTAAAATTAGTGGCTGAAACGTTTGAAC
This sequence comes from Acartia tonsa, assembly GCF_053477335.1. Classification (NCBI taxonomy): domain Eukaryota; kingdom Metazoa; phylum Arthropoda; class Copepoda; order Calanoida; family Acartiidae; genus Acartia; species Acartia tonsa. Next base: position 44,107,073 of record NC_137268.1, on the reverse strand, counting down.
ACTTAACTTGATTAACCAACCAATCAAAATTCTCCAAAGAAAAAAATATTACTATAAATATTATAAAACTTTGGGGACTAGTATATTAAACAGCCCATTGTCCCCTCTTTCTCTTCAAACTTTTCCAACAAATAATCTAATTGTTCATAAGGGGTAATTAATTGTCAAAAAAATCAATCTTTTATAAGAGCCGGGAAAATCACGTTTCCCCCAAACTAAGACAGACGGACATTTCAAATTATAGAGTAGCTTCGCTACTGATAAAAAACAATAAATATCAGAGAGAGAGAAAGGGGACAATGGGTATATTACACTGGTCCCCAAAGTTTTACAATAACGTTTTCTTATTTGTTGACTTAAAAACTTTAGGGACTTTAGTGACTTTTTATTAGTTGGTTTATTAAGTTGAGTGTTCAAACTTTTACACCACAAATTTTTAATCTACAGAAGGGGTAATTTTGTATATCAATTTATCGGCCATTTTCCTATCCCTGTATAAACATACACTTAATCATAGAGTAGTTGTATTTATTCAATTGTTCATTAAAATTTTTCCAGTTTGGCTTAAAAACTGACTATTATCCCCTTGATTAGAACCGGATCTATGTCCGGAAGCTTAAGATCTCAATAACTACTGGACCGATTGGGCTTTCTATTTCAGGTAAGCTTAATATTTGTCTTGTGATAGTTTTAGGCTATTTTATTTTAAGCTAGGGGCGTAACCGCTAGTATTATACATGGATTTTACACAAGATTATCATGTACTTTAATAAAGTGAAACTATTAGCTGGCTAAAAGAACAAACGCTCTTATCCACCTACTTTACCCCACCCCTCCCCTCCTACTGGAAGAATAAACTAACAAATAAATGATATTCAAGTTAGTGAACCATTCAATGAAAATTCAATAAAAGTAACTTATATAGTTACCTTTTAGAAAAACTTTATTTTTTGGCGTTTTTAAAATATATATTTTTGTTTAAAAATGCAAGAAGTAAATTCTAATTAAATTTGTTTCTCATATAATTGTTTTTTTTTCAATATTTTGAAATATTTTAATTTAAATAATACAAAATCTAAAGGCAACGTAATCAATTTTAGTAAGGTTCTAAGTCAAGCTATAAGTTAGTTCTAACACTAAAATCTTCACCCTACATACATTTTGAAAGCAAAGTATAAGAAGGTCTTTAAAGTATTCTAATTATTATAAAGAGCTAGTATATTCCTTAACTCAACAATATTTAAATGGACGTACGGACATTCTATTAACGAAAATAATATCTGTAAATGATATGTAATATATTTTTCATAACTAAACCCATTTGAAAATAAATCTTATTTAATATAGTTGCTACGCTTTCTAAGTTGTACCTTTCTACTACAGGAATCACCTTGCAAAGTTTTAAATCGATGGAAAAATACTAACCTGCCTAAATTGACGAAAAATTTATCCGTTCTGGATGGACGGACCGACCCTAATTAAAGAAAAGTTTCACTTTTAAAAACTGTAAATTTGAATAACAATATGACAATTCTAACTACTTAAATCTATAATTCAAAGTAGAACGATGTCTGTCTGTCCGTCTGAAGCTTAAGATCTCAGTAACCACTGAACCGATTGGGCAATACTCTTCAGAGAATATACCAACTGGTCCTGAGATGGTTTTAAGCTATTTTCTTGGGGGGTGGGACACCCCCTCCCCAAATGAAAAATTAGGTTGATCAAACATCTTCGTGCAAAGCCCCTAGAGGCTTTATTTATTCTTTTATATAAAGTAGTAAGCGTTTTTTGTCTGTACTGAAGGATCTCGCTAACTGCTAAACCGATTTTGTTCTCCTTTACATTGAAGCTTCTTATAGGCCCTAGGAAGGTTTTAAACTATTTTGGGAGAGGGTGTCTTCACCCCCCTCCCCCCAAAAATATCTTTTTTATCTTTTTGAAACTCAAATTTTAAATGGGATGAGGTCGACTTTTCCTCCTCCTACCTTAAGTAAAGTGCCCCTAGATGCTTCTAGGGGCGTAGCCGCTAGTAAACATATATAGCAAAGCTTTCTGTCCCTATAGGTTGAAATCTTTATTTTCATCAAATCCTAAAAGGAATAGATTATTTCATCGTTAGATGGTTGTCCGCGGATAGTAAAATGAAAACTTGTAAGATTAACTCCAGTGTTATTGATTTTATGATTTTATTTTACCATATGCGGAAAAGTGTTTATTGTGATACATGACCCAAGAACCGGTTCTAATCCAGCATAAATTTCAATGCCATACCGGTTAAATATTTGTCTGTTCTTGTATATGGAAATTTACGGATAATTAAAATTGACATTGAATTTGAAATTTACTTAATATAAGGTTTAGAAAACAGGGATCTAAAGGGATAAGACAATGGCAAATGAATTCATGTACATTCTCAATGATGACATACAAAATTAGCCCTTCTGTAGATTAGAATTAGTGATTGAAATGTTTGAACACTTAACTTATTAAGGCAACCAATAAAAGTCCCCAAATTTGTAAAACCAACGAAAAATACTAAGACTTTGGGGACTAGTGTAAAAAACAATGTCCGCTCCCTCCCTGTGTATAAAATTGTGGCGAGCTATCTCTATATTTTTTCCATTAAATTTAATTTTAATAAATTTATACTTTATATAGTTTAAATTTTTGCCGCTAGATGTCTCTAACATTTTAGAAAAATATATTTTTTTTTGGTATTTTTAATATATGTATGGTTGTTTAAAAATGAAATAAGTATATCATATTTATAATGGTTTTCTATTTCATTTTTTTCCGGTATTTTGAAATTTTTTGTAAGAAATAATAACAAAATCTAAACAACAGACAACAGTATACTAAATTTGTATGCATTCAGCATAGGATGGAAAGAATAATAAATATTTCTGCCTAAAAATAAATATATGAGTTTTTCATCACTTAACTTTTAAAGTTGGTATCTGAAGTACATACTTGTGAATCCGCTAATAATTACGTAGGCTAGAGCTTGAGAGAAATAGACCAAAGACGCGAATTAGCAAGAATTTTGAGGGAAAAAAATAGAGAAAAGCCGAGAATTCGGAATGATTTTGAGGAAAAAAGAGAATAGCCGCGAAAATAAAGAATTTTGAGCGGAAAAATAAAGAAAATGTGCGAATTCGCAAGGATTTTTAGAAAAAAAAGATAAAAGCCGCGAAAATAAAAAAATAAAAGTCGCGAATTAGCAAGAAATTTTAGGAAACAAATAGAGAAAAGCCGCGAATTTGCAAGAATTTTGAGGGGAAAAAAATAGAGAATATCCGCGAATTTGCAAGGATTTCTTGAAAAAAAAGCCGCAAATTCGCTAGTTTTATCTGCGAATTTTTTGCGATTTATAAAAGGCGAATTTATTAAAGGTGATGACGAAGAATCGCAAATATTTTGCGAAAAATGCTAATTCGCGAATTTTCTCTATTTTTTTTCGCTAAAAATTAGCGAATTTGCATATTTTCGTTCTCTCAAAAATCTAATTAACACAGTCGCAATTATTAGCAACTTTTAGCTTGCTAATTCGCAATTTTTAGCAACTTTTAGCTTGCTAATTCGCAATTTTTAGCCTATACATTTCGCAAAATTTTCGCGAATTCGAATTTTTTTGCAAAAAATACAAAAATTTTGCTAAAAACTGCTAATTCGCATTTAATCCCTTGCTAAAGTTCGCGATTTCGCCTGGCGAAATCGCTAAATTGTCCGCTGGGTCTGTTTTGAAGTCCGTAGGCATATACAAGAAAAGCATAGAATTTGTGGAAGAAGTAAAAAGGTAATGGACAATCTTTAGTCGTATTTTGTATTTAGTCATGTATAATAACGTTTAACGAATATGTTAACTTGGTTGTAAAACTTTGGGTACCAGTGAATTTACAATTAAATGTACCCTACCTATAAATAATCTCAGCCTCTTATCCTAAAAAGTATAATTTTTTTTCTCTGTAGCTTTAGATTTCGATAACTACTGAACCGATTGGTTTATTTTTGGGCAAACTTCACATAGGTTCTTACCAGGGGAGTAGCCACTAGTAATCTATAAAGCAAAAAAAAAATATCAAAATCAAAATTAATTGTAGATTAGCTGCGGTTTCAAAAAGTAAGCTTTCATTCTTGAATCAAAATACTATATAATCTAGGTGACTTGTGAAAAAAATTACAAAAATAAAGGGAATAATGAAGAAATTTTTTTATAAATGAAAAGTCAGCTCAGGGGTCGTAAAAATCAGCCAAGAAAGTTTAGTAGGGCTTTAGTTAAGGTTTCACACTATTTTGTTTGTGGGGAAAGGAGGGAGAGCGAGATATAGCCCTACGAAAAATATTCTGAATAATCAGAATATAAAAGTATAAGAGTCGAAGCAAAATTTTAAGTAAATTTGTTGAAAAACTGCTTAATACAGGATAATGTTTATTTTATGGACATACTTACATTTTTAGGACTTGATTATAGATTTGCTTCGCTTTTAATATTGTACTTTGTTGTCCCAGAAATCTATATACCAAAAATTAGATCAAACGGATAATTAGATCACACAAAAATTTGTTAATAAAAAAGTAGAAAAATCAACATGTTTAAAATGGACGTACGGACATTGTGGTAATGATTATAGAGTTGCTACGCTTTCTAAATCGTACCACATTACTACAGGAATGCCTATGCAAAGTTTAAAATCGATAGGACAATTCTAACATGCCTAAATTAACGAAAAAAAAAGCTATCTATCTCGGACGGACCGATCCTAATTTTAGAAAAGCTTCGTTTTTAAAAATAATGTTTGTGTTGTTACCCACCATACCATCTTAGAGCAAATCCATTGGTATAATTTAACAAAGTTGCAGGTTAAAAAAATATATAGATACACATTCTAAATCGATTTAAATTTGCTGAATCTAAGTCCTTTAATATCCTGGTAAAGTTATGCAAAATGACACAAAGAGATGAAATGCATATAAAAGTAAAATAACTGACCACTTACCCCTCGCTCACAATGGTCTACATTTGGTCGAGAATGAGTTATTATCTACGGGCTACTTTGAATGTCATTGCAAGACAAAAAATTAAGCATTATAATACATCAAAGTATTACCAATTCTGTCTGTCAGTCTCATGTACAAGTGGTAACTCCTGAGCCAATTTAGAATAGTATTTTATGCTCATACCCAGTTTTTAGAGGCTAAGGACGAAGCCTAAACAAATTAAATATAATATAAAGAATCTTAATTCTGAGTTATAAATTTTGATTGATTGGTTAAAACTAGCAATGTCCAAACTTTCTAACATTAATCTAATATGTTTAGATACCTATTTTTATCAAATATGTGGCCATAATAATTTTGGAAAAACTAATTTTGACCAATTCTAATAAATTTGGTGCCATAGTGAATTTTTGATGAAAGTGTGTAATGATAAAAATGAGCGGATAATTGTTTTCTCAGAAACCCCGAAAGTGGTTGAAATTTTAAATATTTTCTTTTACTGACCTGTCCTTAACAGGGACGGGGACATGAAAACGCGAAGATAGAATAGAGATTGTCATAAAAATACTTTAATCTAATTTCATTGCCTAAATAGTCTAAATTGAATAACAGACTGGGATTGGAGAATAGTTATTTATCGCATCGTAATATAGACAGCTTTCTGCGGATAATAAAAGGAAAAAATCTCAGATTTATTTTGGTTTTGTCAGCCCCAGGGGGCCGAAAAATCTGATATTGATATTATGATTTTTAATTTTAATATAAGACTGTTATACATGATTTTTCAGTATGGCTATCAAACGGTTCTAATCTAGCAGATATTATTCAGTTGTTTCAAAGCCATACTGAAAACATTATTAACTTAACTAAAATATTAGTAATAGTTGGCTTATTGTTTTGTTCAGAATTATTTCCCTTGTCTCTTAGTTTTGAATAAATTAAATATCAAATTCTTCGATTTAAAGGTAAAACAAGTATGACAACATCCATAAAATCTAAGCTCTAAGGCAGTAGGACAAAAGAACGTTCATAATTGTAGAGTTTCAGAACTTAATAAGTAGAAATTAGAATATTAATTTGTAAGTCGAAACAAAATTGTACATAATCATATTTATAATGTAAAATTGTCGCAAATCAGTTTAAATGCAGGATATTGTTTTAGGCCTTATTGTTATTTTTAGAAATGATTTTATAATTGCATCTTGCTGTTCTATTCTAAATATCAGATGAATACAAAAAATTGTTAAAAATCAGTATGTTTAAATTGGACGTACGGACTATCTGAAAATGATTATGGAGTCTAAATTATTCCTGGCTATTACATAAAATCAAATACTAAGTTTGAAATCAATGGAACAATTCTAACATGCCTTAAGTACTTGTTTTCAGCAATATTTGATTAGCAATTGATATGTGGTTTTCAGATAGTAAGTTCTGTATTTGTTTGGGTCCTACAAAAATTATTAGAATTAGAACACATATAAACATGATGAAAATAAAAAAAATATGCCTGGAGGCAAAGGCCAAAGCCACCAGTAGTTATTAATTGCATGACCAAATTTGAAAGGTTTTACTAATACAAAAACTGTTATGTGTAGAATCAGATAAAATCTATTTAGCCCACCTAAAAAGCTTCGCATGTGTTTGGGTATTGTTGCAATACAACGCAACAAGTCTGCTCTAAATAGACATAAGTCTTTTACAAAAAAAAATTCAACCCATGCTTATTATAAGCGAAGCTTTTCTATAATTAGGGTCGATCCGTCCGTACGTCCGTAACGGATAGCTTTTTTCGTTAATTTAGTCATGTTAGAATTGTCCTATCGATTTCAAACTTTGCACGGTGATTCCTCAAGTTAGGTACGATTTAAAAAGCGTAGCAACTCTATAATCAAAACTAAAATGTCCGTATGTCCATTTTAAACATGTTGATTTTTTTTACTTTTTCAACAAAAATTTTTTATGTGATCTAATTATCCGATTGATCTGATTTTTAGTATATTGATTCCTGGGACAATAAAGTACAATATTATAAGCGAAGCAACTCTATAATTAAGTCCTAAAATGTAAGTATGTCCATAAACATTATTCTGTATCAAGCAGTTTTTCAACAAATTTACTTATAATTTTGCATCGACTGCTATACATTTATATTCTGATTATTCAGTTCTGACACTATACAAGTGTTAATGTCTGTTTGTCCTACCGTTTTAGCGCTTCGCTTTTATGGATGTTGTCATCCTTGTTTTTCTTTCAAAATAGCCTAAGACATTCCCAATACCTAGGTATGTCTTTGTGAAATTTTTAGCAGATCAAATATTTAATGTGATAGATCGATTGCAATCTCTATATGCGTCCATGTTCATTTTTGCTTTTAGAAGGGGGGGAGGGGAGGGTTAATGGCTAAAAATTAAAAATGTATATATGCTAGAATCTCCCCATTTAACAAAATAACCCTAAAACAAATCATCCTAAATTATTTTTTTTTTTTTGGGGAGGGGGGTGGAGGTTGGGTATCACTCCCCAAAAAAAAACACTTCAACCCACCAAAATTGATGGGAGGCGCTTTAAATCTGAACAAAATTGATTATTTAAGTTAAGACTAATTTGTTAAAAATTATCTTCATAACTAAAATGTAAGAACAGCCCGCACGAGATTAGATAATATGGACATGTTAAAAGCTTATAAAAATCTAACTAATTATCTTAGAGAAACATGGAAAGTGCATTAAAAGATAAATTAATATTCTTCCTAATTAAACAAAACGCCTTTGTAAAGACTAAAAACCAGGAATCGAAAGGGATAATATAATGGCTGATAGATCAATGACATCCCCAATGATGACACACAAAATTACCCCTTCTATAGACTAAAATTAGTGTTTAAAACGTTTGAACACTCGACATAATAAACCAACCAATTAAAATTCAGTAAAAGTCTCCAAAGTTACTAAGCCAACGAATAAGAAAACGTGATTGTTAAACTTTGAGGATTAGTGTAATAAGCAGTACATTGTCCCCTTTCTTTCTGATAAAAACAGTGAGCAAAAGAAAGAATTAAATAAAAATCAATTGAACTTCCATAAACTGATTCCTTTTTAGTAGCGAAGCTACTCTATAATTCACTCTATACTCTATAATTTTTTTTTTTTTGGGGGGGGGGGAGATTTAGAAACTAAAAAAATACTTTCTCCATTACAATGTAGTTTCTCACGGGTCCTGGAAAGGGTTATAACTATTTGGGGATTGTACCACCAACCTATAAAAATAAATTGCCGATACAAAAAATTTCTAAAAATAAGAGGGTTCTATTGGCACTTGAGGATTTAATAACCCAATTTTTTATTAAAATTTAAATGGTACCCTTCCCCAAATAGTTATAAATCCTACCTATATAATCTTTTAAAAAACATTAACCCCCCCCCCCACCCAAAAAAAAAAACCTACTGGGTTAGGATATTTATTTTTAAAACCAAGTTTTTTTTCCAACCTTGGCTATAGGCGCAACTTTAAAAGTTGAATAATATAGAAATTAGAAGCAAAAAGTTGTAAATTTTGTATGTAGTAATTTATTCTAAACATTTTAGTAGCAAACCAACTCTACATGTCACAATAAATGGTCTGTATGGCAACCAGTCTGTTTCGCTCTGGTGATTTTTATACAATTTCCCTATTTTCACTGTTTGTACGTTCCTCTTTTCCCTAATTCATAAAATGATTATAAATTCTCTATACAGTTGTTCCCCTTTAATGAAAATAGTTTTTTTTCACCTCTAGCCACTGTGAAGGGTGCAGGAGGCAAGAAAAATGGCCTTAAACCACCAGAGACAATAATAAGCTCCCCTAAAAGTACAATCAATTCGAACCATTAGTTTCTGAAATCTTTAGTTTAGGACAAACAAAACTTACTTCTTTATAAAATAGGATGTATTAATTCTTGTCTTTGCTACTATTAGATACAATCATCCTTGTTAAAAGTTAAAATGTAAACAATATAATGAGTTTAATAACAAGTGGTAACATAGTTTTTCTTGAGAAAAATTATACAAATTAAAATCTCCACCCTTCATTGTTTTTATAAATAATTAAAATATGAGAAAAATCTAAAATGCGAAGCTAAAATATAGTTGGCAATCATGATATAAAAGTAACAGGATGTTTGTCTGTTTGTATCGATAGATCTCGCTAACCGCTGAACTGATACGGTTCTCCTAAGTAATGTAGATTTTAAATAGGTCCTGTGAAGGTTAATACAATTTTAGGGGAGGGGACGACCAACCTCACTTTTTTTTTCTTTATTTTAAAAACCTAAAATTGAAAATGGGGGGAGGCCTCTAGGGGTTTAGCCGAAAGCTTGAAAAAAGTGATCTTTTATAAAATTGCAGTTATTTACTTAGAATGACGTACGGACAAACTTTAGTTGCAGAGTAACTACACTAAATAAAAAGTGGAAACCTAAAATTTTTAACAAACTGTTTTTTGGGCAGTTTTTCTTGCTTTTTAGCTTACGGGAATATAAAAAAATTATATATTTAGGACGGAAAATTATTTAGAGAAACATAAGTAAAATATTTGATTTTGTTTATTAGTCATTTTTAAAAGGACTTTTTGTCATTTCTTAATCACTAAAAGAATCGTCAAAATAACGTTTTAGAATTTTTTTAAAAGTTAAAGGGTGGTGGTGGTGGGGGGGGGGGTCAATATTCCACTTCAGAAAAAATGGCTAGGTATATTTTTGTTTTACATAAGTTATATATCAATCATGCAACATACCAATATTAAGATTTGGTGTATTTCCAGTTTATTTTCAAAGCAAAGCTTTTATACAATTAGACATACTGATTTAATCTTAGTGCAGGGTCGATAGCTTGGCAGTGGGAGGGAGAGGACATTAGATTTTGCTAATAGCCAGAGTTTTATATCCACGTTCGATTACTTTGCTCAAAAACTTTGGCTAATTTTAGTGAATTTTGATTGTTTGGTTCCAGAGGCTTGCACAGCGATTCAAAGAGGTGTGAAACCATTAGAGGGTAAAAAAGGACTTTCAGTTTTAGGGGGGTGTTGACATCACTTAAAATTTTGAACAAAAACTTTCAATCAAAAGAAATTCAGAATCATTTGAAATGTCAATTCATCTCCATTGTCTTATCCCATATGTCTTAACCTCTTTTCGAGGAAGCTTTGTGTTTATCAAGTTCGAAATTAAATTCCTTATCATTAAACCAAAATCAAAGCGCAAATGTCGTCTTTTAGGGCTTTCCTTTCATAATGTGGCGCGGCATAGAGTGTTTGTTTATTTTTGATGCGCACGTTCTTACTTTTGAATGAGATATGAGAGTGTGAAGATTGCGGAGAACAAAATTGGGCCTATCATTGGTCTCATTGAGTGTGAACTACCCTAGTATATCAGGGATTTGAAACCATAAGAGCTTCAGGTAGAATCTGTTAATTTGATTAAGAAGTATGGTGTATAGGACGATTATATGTAGTTTTAAAAAGGCTTTAGCCAGCTAAGCATGAAACTTAATTATGATTAATATATGTTTTAGTAATTTTATGTGCCTTATTGTTGCATTTAACAATGATTTATTAAACCAAATAATTTTCCTTTAAAGCCAAAGTTTCCAAAGATTCTTTAACCATAAGAAAAGAAAAAGATTTTTTTAGTGCTCAAAGTTTTAAGATAACGAATAATATTTTATTCTGTTTATTAATTGATCTTGTAATTTCAGGTCTTTTGAAATAATTTCATCAATAAATCTATATTCAAACCTGCTGTTGAAACTTGATGGTTCCTGGTATTGGGGGTTTTGTATGTTCGCCAACTGATCTCGTGAACTTCCCGCTAATTCGGAAGTCCAAGCTCAACCAAAGTGTCATGGTTGAGACAATTTCAAAATATCTGATGAATAGGCGTTAGCATTCATCAAGAGATCAATAGCATCTAGTGAATTATTGATGCAATAAACTGTGACAATTTTTCTGTGAAATAAGTACCTAGTGAATCAATATGCCACTAACCAAAAAGCAGAAAATTGAGCGAGCAATCGCTATTGGCAGTGAAAGGCTAGAAGTTTTTGATGAACAGTTAAAATTGTTTTATGACAATCTAAAAGCCTGCCAAAGTTTTAGTTCATGTGAAAATGTGAATGTAAAATCAATTCGTGACATTTTTAGTGAGGTCAAGGACCAATCTGACCTAATAAAAAGTCTAAAACCTGCCGTGGAGACTAGTGAGCTGCGCGAGTTTAAGCGTGATTTGGATGAAGCTAGTGAGCAGAAAACTGTTGCAGATAAAGTTTATGCGTCGTTGGAGCAGTGTACAAAAATTCTGTACTGGCTTGACAATGATTCAGATGACGCGAGGTCAAGCACTGTCGCCAGGAACCTTGACGTCATTGAGAAGGTGAAGATGGACATGGGAGTGCTTAAAATTTCCGTGGAGTTGCGCCAAGAAGTACGTGATATGTACCGAAGGCTTAGAGAGATGGAACGTCGTTCATCTAATCTGGATGAGAGTGGAACACCTGCCATGCTCTCCAGAAGTATGTCTGCTGTGGATGTTCGGAGTTCCAACCCGCAGTATGGGCGCTGGGACAACAGTTTGTTGCCGTCGTTCGACGGTACTGACACGGATTACCCAAACTTTAAACAGGTCTTTAAGGATCTATGCTCTGGTTATGGATTTGCTGACCAGAGGTTAAGTCTGATGTTGTGTATGGAGAAGGTGATAACCAACCCGGAACTACGCAAGCAAGTGTCAGCGATTAGAGATCACAATGAACAATGGGCGTTTCTTGACCAGATGTTTTTATCAAACACTCGCCGGTTCATGAGGATTTTAACTAAGTTGAACAAGATGAAACCTGTGGATAAACCTGTGGACGTGGTTAGCGCAATTGCTACCTTCAAGAGCATGATGCAGGAGGTAGAAGCCATCGTTGGTTCTGCTGCAAAGGATTACAACCACCTGACTCTTATTCATATTTTTAAAGACAAGTGCCCTGAGAATTTGAGAGACAAAATTATGATGGAGCTTGGTAGCATGAACCAACCAAACATCCCGAAGATTGTTGAACTGCTGGAGAGGACCAGGGGTGCCATGTTGGCCGGTGATATGTCCTATGACAGTGGCGCCGGCAAGAGAAATCGTGACAGAGCTGCCGCCGCGCAAGTATCTGGCCGCAGCGACAATAAGAATGGAAAGGCTGGGAAGGACAAGGCTTCCAAGTGGAACAGTGCATGTCCTGTGGAGAGCTGCAAGGAGAAGCACCCGATTTTCCGTTGCCTCACGTTTAAGAAGATGGATGTGGTTGACCGAAAGAAAATTGTCCAGCAGAAGAAGTTATGTGAACTCTGCTTGTGCGACGGCCATACTGCTGACAAGTGTAATAAATCTGAGAAGCTTGGTGTTTGTGGTACTAATAATTGCGACAGATACCATTCCAGGTTACTCCATGAGGCTAGTGCTGGTGTGAATACAGTCTACAAGTCAAGTTCTGCACCCAGCCCCTGTACCTTCTTACTTCAGTTAGTTCCTGTTGTAGCACCTGGCGGCGGCACCTGCCACGCCACGGTAATGTTTGACTCCGGGGCAAATTTGCCACTTGTGTCTGAGAAGTTATCCAACAAGTTGAAGCTGAAATCTACTGGCAGATATACAACTATTTCTGTAGCTGATGGCAGTGAGTCTTCCTGCCGCAATGTTGTGTTTTATTTGAAGGATAGGGACGGCAATATGAGGGAGTTTGAGGCAGCTGTCATGCCTACCCTCGGCGGGGCCAACGAGATGCGCTCGGTCCACCCCGAAACTGCCGCCGAGATATTTAAAATGCCGCCAGAAAGGTTTACATATATTAGTGGAGGCTTAGATATCATCATTGGAAATACACATCCTGACGTGTTTCCTTCAACCTACCAGAAAGTGGGCCAGTCTATGTTGTGGCGAACCATTTTTGGTAGTGGTTTTATCTGTACGAGTGCTGATGGTGGAGCTGGAGATCAAAAGTCGGCTTATAAGGCTGTCAGTGTCAGTGGAGGCACTTTGCCAGACTTTCTGACGTCTGAATCGTTTGGCATACAGCCGCAGGCACTTTGTCCAGGATGTACTGCTTGTCAAGAGTGCAAGGCTATGGCCGACGGCACTACCTGGGACCAGCGTGAGAGGCAGAGGATAATTGAGGCAGGTTTAACCCTAGACTTGCAGTCCAACAAGTGGACAGGTCAATATGCTTATATTGAAGATCCTCACACTTTACCCTACAATGAAAGTTTAGCCCGCAAAATCGCTGAAAAGGATCGTGCCAGGATGGTCAAGGAAGGTACCTATGGAATGTATGTGGAGGTATTCAACGACGCCATAAGAAGAGGCGTTTTCCAAAAAGCCACGCCTGAAGAGTTGCAGTATGAAGGACCTAAGTCTTGTTCATCAATAGTGGTTGCTTTCAAGGAGGATTCAAGTTCCACACCCATGCGATTGTGTGCAAATAGTTCTCTGACGTTCAAGGGTACCAGTTTTAATAACATAATGCTGGGAGGTCCGCCGCCAATGCAGAAGATATTTTATCATTTGATGCTTTTCCGCGGTTACAAGGTTGGTATAACCGCGGATATCTCCAAGTTTTATAACTCCATCCTGGCCACAGAGTTCGACAGCCAGATGAAGAGAGTTTTATTTTCCCCGACGCCAGATGGTCCACTTGAAATTTACCTGACCAAAGTTGTAAATTTCGGCGAGTTAGCTGCGGGAAATTTGGCAGTTACAGCCCTGAAGTTGACGTCCCGCCTGTTCGGCGGAAAGAGTGAAGCAGAGGTCAAGGAGATGTATGGAGAGGGACAAATAAATGGTAGTGAAATTGTTGCCAAACCTGAATTATGGAAGGAGCCACAAATACCTACCTACCCTGATGAGGAATTCAAGTTACCTCAGATTCCAGTTGCAGTCAAGCTTGAGAAGCACAGCTTCATAGATGACGTTATTTCGGGAGCAGGATCGAAGCCAGAAGCCAAGGAGATGATGAAAGAGGCCGACAGGATTATCGGTAAAGGTAGTTTTTCCTTCAAACAAGTCATTTATTCTGGAGATGATTGCCAGCATACCAAGGTTCTCGGGCTGATATGGAAGCCAGCCACCGATGTGTTGTCCATCGCCACAAGAGTCAACCAAGATGGTAAAGTCAAGGGAAGGAAGGTGAAAGAGGATGCTGATTTGTACAACCTCCAGGACGCCTTGGACGAGAATCTGACAAAGAAGATGGTCCATAGGTTCGCCGCCCAAACCTTCGACCCGATCGGGCTTTGCAGCCCTATTCTGTTGAGAATTAAACTTGTCCTGCGGAAAACCTGTTTGCTGAATTTGGGCTGGCAAGATTTCATTCCAAAAAGTCTACGGGATGAACTTGTTCAGTCGCTGGAGGACAGAGCTGAGGTCGCTAAATTGGAGTTTGACCGTTGTGTGGTTCCGGATGAACCAACTGGCCTTCCATCCTTGATGATGTTTTCGGATGGGTCATCAGAGGCTTATGCAAGTAATGCATATTTGAGGTGGCCAACTAGACAAGGATTTGAAACGTTTCTGCTAGCCACCAAGTCAAGAGTTGCGCCGGTCAAGTGTGAATCAATTCCACGCCTTGAGTTGATGGGGTGCCAGATGTCCACAAGGTTGGCAAAGTCCGTCAGAGATGCCCTGCCCTTTGATATTATCAGAGTGATGTATTTTACTGATTCATCGTGTGTTTTATCACAAATAGTTTCCAACAGTGCTATGTTGAACACATTTAATTCTCATCGTATTGGAGAAATTCAATCTGCGACCAACAAGGATGACTGGAGGTGGGTCCCGGGGACGCAAAACGTTGCAGATTTGGGCACCAGAAGCACCTGCAAAGTATCAGATTTGGGACCAGGTTCCAGGTACAGATTGGGCCCAGAATGGTTGCGCCAGGATGAAAGTGCGTGGCCGGTGAAAACTGCCGAAGAAGTCAAGCAAGTTTTACCCCCAGAGGAGTTGAATACCAAAATGGTTAAGTTATGTTCAATGAAAGTTGCCGGAGAAGCCGCTGAAGATGTCTTTAGGTTTAAGCACAGGAGATCATTTGGACAGGCCAAACGTATTATGGCAGCTGTCCTGCAAGTTGCGAACACCTGGTTGAAGAAGCTAAAGAGCAGACAAGAAGGTAAGGCTACAGCCGCTGGTAGTCATGTAGCAGCCGCAGATTCTGTGTACAAGCCGTCTTTGTACAATTTTATGGCGGCGGCGGAACTTTTCATTGTGTCACGAAGCCAAGAGGATGAGTGGATAAATGACGCTAAAGGCAATTATGCGTCATTAAATCCATTAGTGCATGAAGTATCATTGACCTGGCCTGTCGTTGGTCCCGGTGGAAAGTATGTGACTAGGGAGATGAGGATTCTTAAGATGGTTGGTCGTGGACAGCCAGTCATTGACGCCATTACTGGCGGCCGTAAAATGATATTTGAAGACATGCCAGGTTTAATAATTTTGGAGCCTGGTAATTGGTTAGCTGCTGTTTTTATGAGAGAAGCGCATGTTGAGCTTCACTCTGGTGTCCGTGGAACTTTAGCTGAGAGCCGCCGTTGGTGCTGGATTGTGAAGGCAAGGAGGTTGGCCATCATGGAAGTGAAGAAGTGTTGGCCCTGCAGTGTTGAGAGGGCTAAGGAATGTCGTGCTACCATGAAGGAGGTGTTACCTGACAAGTTGGTCCCGAGCAGGCCTTTTGAAGCTGTGCAAGTCGACCTGATGGGTCCGCTGGTTACGAGGAGAGCTGCCGCCAAAACGAGGAGTCAGACAGCAACGAAGAAGGTGTGGGTGTTCGTGGTGGTCTGCAGATTCTCAGGGGCGTTGTGGTTAGATGCCTTGGAAAAGTATGATACCAGTAGTATCCTGTTGTCCCTGCGCAAGTTGGAAGCTGTTCATTGTCTGCCGAAGATCATAGTAAGCGACATGGGCACACAATTATCCGGTGCTCGCAAGGTTTTAGAGCAGAAGTTGGGCAGCCAGGTAGAGTTTTCTTGGTCTCAGATCCCGGCCCGAGCCCACCATTATATTGGGCAGGCTGAGAAAATGGTGGGATTAACCAAGAGATTGCTGTCCAAGAAGTTGGTGAATAGTTCTGTTAATTTCAACGAGCTCCTGGTGCTGTTGGCGGAGGTCAGCAAAATTATGAATAGCAGACCACTGACGATTGAAGCTGCAAACGACGTGGAGAATTGGCGGCTGATTACCCCTGGCCAGCTGCTGGGAAATGTTGACCGCCAGCCGTTGTGTAATGTGGCGATGAAACCGGAGGACCAAATTTCCTCCAGGTTGAAGTTGTTGGAAGATTTATCTGCCCAGTTTTGGACTGCCTACCGCCAGGAGATCCTACCGAAGATATTACGGATGTCCAAGTGGAAGGATGAGATGGCAGAGCCACTAGCTGATGGAGATGTAGTTCTGGTTACGAGTACCAATCCGCTGATGAGATGTTTGAGGATGGGCCGAGTGACGAGAATTGAGGATGGAAGAAAGACGGCAAGAGTCTTGTTCAGACTGACAGATAAATCTCCCCTAGAAGAACATGCTGTATCAGTCAGGCAGTTGTTAAAAATTATGATTAATAATTGATTCTTATTTTATGGAAATTGAGATTTTTTTTAGTAAAAAGCCACATTTTTCATATGCCTATTTTTATGCCTAAAATAAGAATCAAATGAAATGCGATTAAATATTCTTCTATTTCATATGCTCAAATTTAATTTTATTGAGTTTAATTTCTTTTCAAAAGTACAATTCATTTTAAAACTTACCTGAAAAGTTTAACAAAAAGGAATAAATGTGTCGAGGTTGCGTGATTCGATATTTATTCTAAGAAAGAAAATCAAGTATTTTTTAACAGATTTTTTTAAAAATTATATATGAATTTCAATCAAGTAAAACATTTTTATTCAGATCAAGGAATGATTGAAAATTCATATTTAAAGTTTTTTTTTACAAAGAAAAATTGGTATTTTTTTCATAAGTTCAATGAAAATTCTAACGACGATATTATTTTGCTATTCTTTAAGTATTAAAAAGTTTTATTTGTTGATTAAGATATTACAGTTCTTATTCATTAGGTTTGAAAAACTTTCTGCCCAAGGATTTTGAAAAATTTTTTCTTACTACTCTTTTTGATGCTTAACAAATTTAGTTTTAAGTACCTATAAATCTTAATTTTCTTGTCTAAGATTTATTTCGTTTTATTTTTACCATTATTGTTTACATTTACATTTCAACCTGATTTCGTAGGTACTTATTGATTTATTAATAATGATTTATTACCTATTGATTATGAAATGATTATTATTAGTGTAGTTGTTATATTTACAACATCATGATTAATAGGATTATCCATTTTAGGATTGTGTATGTGATCTTGTGATTGTCATGTGCATGGAATGTTGTATGGTACAAACCAATCCCCATCCTTCTATCCTAAGATGTGAGGTATTATGAGTCCTAGTGAGGAGTATAATATTGTGTATGCATTTCACGGGGTTTCATTTAGTTAGGAGCAAAATTGTCACGTTTTCGGGATGTGGCCATTCTCATGTGATTATGGTGAGTTGAGTTTAGTGAGAAATGTTGCTAGTGCTCAGCGCGAAAAAAAACCTTGAATCTCGTTAAGGAAGTTAATTTGACTTTCAAACGGGGGGTGTGTCTTAACCTCTTTTCGAGGAAGCTTTGTGTTTATCAAGTTCGAAATTAAATTCCTTATCATTAAACCAAAATCAAAGCGCAAATGTCGTCTTTTAGGGCTTTCCTTTCATAATGTGGCGCGGCATAGAGTGTTTGTTTATTTTTGATGCGCACGTTCTTACTTTTGAATGAGATATGAGAGTGTGAAGATTGCGGAGAACAAAATTGGGCCTATCATTGGTCTCATTGAGTGTGAACTACCCTAGTATATCAGGGATTTGAAACCATAAGAGCTTCAGGTAGAATCTGTTAATTTGATTAAGAAGTATGGTGTATAGGACGATTATATGTAGTTTTAAAAAGGCTTTAGCCAGCTAAGCATGAAACTTAATTATGATTAATATATGTTTTAGTAATTTTATGTGCCTTATTGTTGCATTTAACAATGATTTATTAAACCAAATAATTTTCCTTTAAAGCCAAAGTTTCCAAAGATTCTTTAACCATAAGAAAAGAAAAAGATTTTTTTAGTGCTCAAAGTTTTAAGATAACGAATAATATTTTATTCTGTTTATTAATTGATCTTGTAATTTCAGGTCTTTTGAAATAATTTCATCAATAAATCTATATTCAAACCTGCTGTTGAAACTTGATGGTTCCTGGTATTGGGGGTTTTGTATGTTCGCCAACTGATCTCGTGAACTTCCCGCTAATTCGGAAGTCCAAGCTCAACCAAAGTGTCATGGTTGAGACACCATAAGATCTCTGAAAAATTTATTTGCCTATCATTAGAAGCGCAGCATTATATTTACAACTTCTTGTGAAATTGCAGAATATTGATGATGTAGTGTATATAGCAGCCTATCAAATATTTGTATTGTAATGTTGGAATAGCACTATATCGAACAATAAGATTCATGTCACAAGACTTTATAATGTTGGACATTATGTCTACGTTATTATAACATCATTATACACGTCAGGTATGATCACTTTAGCAGATGTGATAAAACACCAAATTTGACCTTTCTTATTTAACTAAATTTTGCACGCTTATATAAGAATTGAGCCGAATCGCATTTTGTCCTCTACACATGTATTACCGTTTTAAACCCTCACCGAACCTTTTGGGGATTAAAGTCGTAACCCTCCCCCTTCTC
Organism: Acartia tonsa; assembly: GCF_053477335.1. Lineage (NCBI taxonomy): Eukaryota > Metazoa > Arthropoda > Copepoda > Calanoida > Acartiidae > Acartia > Acartia tonsa. The sequence goes on along the minus strand of NC_137268.1, from coordinate 44,088,236 downwards.
TGTCTCTCTGTTTAAAATTATGCATCGTAAATTAATTGATGACTGTATTGCAACCCCCCCCCCCCCTCTTCGACATTGTTTTAAGGAGGGTACAAAATTTTTGGGTGCGCTTTGTGTTAAACTTATAACACAATTCTAATAATTGAATCATAAATCAATTTGCCTTTCCCCAAATTTTTTTTTCATTTTACCCTCCCCCCCATTTAAAATTTACCCCTACCCTGGGGGTGCCGTAGGCACCCCCAACAATTTAGGAGGGGGTATTTACCCCCCCCCCCCAAACGATTTCGGGGGGGAGGTATTAAACCCCCTCAAAATAAAAAAAAATTTTAATACTAAATATTTAATAAAATCTAAATTACCACCCCCAAAAATTTTACCCCTGGGGTAAATTTTGGGGGGGGTAAACTAAATTTACCCCCCCCCCAACAGACTTCAGGGGGGGTAATTACCCCCCCCCCCCAATCAAATTTTACCCCCGGGGTAAAAAATTTTTTTTGGGGGGGGGTAAAAAAAAAATTCGGAGCGCTTCGCGCGACATTTTACCCCCCCTTAAAAATTTTTACCCCCCCCCCAAAAAAAAATAGCTTGGACGTCTATGACGTAAAGTTTTTTTTAAAAAGTTAAAAATGAAGCTAAATTTGAGCCACCCATATAAAAATTTAACGTAATGAAATCAACAAACACGTTTGAGATCTATTTTAATACACACAACTCACGCACCCAAAACGTCGCGGTATTTATTCATTTAGGCCAAAAAATATTTTTTGTATAGTCAAACTGAATATAACTTCTTGCAAAATAGTAGATTTTTAGTGGTTTTAAAACCTAAATTGGCTCTCACTATATGTAGGATATCTAATGAAATGTCATATTCTGTGATTTGTTAACAATATATGCTAAAAAGTTTTTAATTTTATAACTATTAGCTGAAATATTTTTTTTCTGTTTTGTATGACGTCAGTTACTATTTATATAACATGCAAAGATTTTGTTCATTGTTAAAAATATGCTACATAAATATTACAACAGATAATTCTTTTAAACAGACCACAGCCATAAATGCATTATTGGAATAGCGTTAATTAATGTTTGACTTTGACATAAATATTAAGCAAAATAATTCTTATGAAGTGGCAAAAAAATAGCCTATGTGAAGCGTCCCTAGAATGAAGAATACAAAAGATCAACTGAAAATTGATTACCCATTTGTTCCCTAATTTCCGAAATTGTACGACAGATAACCCAACTATTGCAAAAGCAGGTCAAAGGGAAAAGCAATATAATGTATAAACAATTTATACATTATACATTCAAAATTAAAATTTTTCAAATTTTGATTTTTTTTTGGAAGTTTAAAGCTTTTTTAGCTACCTAGTATAAACATTGAGATAATATAAGAGTGATACGTACAAAATCGGAAACTAAGATTCGGCTGATCATACAAAAGGTTCAGTGGTTATTGAGGACTATAAAAAAACCTTATTACTTTATATAAGAATTTTGTGACTATGTATATTTTTTGCATAACCCTATCAATTTTCATAAAAAAATATTTGTTATTTTTTGCATAGACATTTTGAGTGTTAAATTTCAAAACAAAATCATTTTAATTGCATCATGCATGCAAGGAGAGATAAATTGAGGATAAATTGTTTGTATACTTATTAAAAAGTACAAAAGCTTCGCATGTAAAAAAAGGCAACTTATTTTGGTGGACACATTGACAAATATTTAAAAGCTGGATAAAAGAAAACACTCATATAATAATAATATGATTTGAATGAAAGTAAAAAATAAAAATTATCTTCTATTTAAATATACCTATACCCCTAAATTGCAGACAATTATAAAACAAACATTGCATAAAATTTATAAAAAAAACAAGGATGACAACATACATAAAAGCGAAGCACTGAAATGGTAGGACAAACGGACATTAACACTTGTATAGTGTCTGAACTGAATAATCAGAATATAAAAGTATCAAAAGAGTCGAATCAAAATTGTAAGTAAATTTGTTGAAAAACTGCTTGATACAGGATAATGTTTTGGACATACTTACATTTTTAGGACTTGATAATAGAGTTGCTTTGCTTATACTATTGTTCTTTGTTGTCCCAGGAATTATTATACCAAAAATCAGATCAAACGGATAATTAGATCACATAAAAATTTGTTGTTAAAAAAGTAGAAAAATCAACATGTTTAAAATGGACATACGGACATTCTGGTAATGATTATAGAGTTGCTACGCTTTCTAAATCGTACCTAACTACTACAGGAATCATCATTCAAAGTTTGAAATCGATAGGACAATTCTAACTAAAAGCTATCTAACTCGGACGGACGTACGGACCGACCCTAATTATAGAAAAGCTTCGCTTTTAATAAAATCATGTTGAAAATAGAATAATAGTAGAATCAGATATGGTGTTCTTTAAAATCTTGCAAATGAACAAACCAATCATTTAACTATAATTAGCAAAGCTTCAGTTATCACAGTGCAGGTTTTAAGCTAGTTTAAAAATTCCCTTTAGTCTTGTAGTATTTTTCAAATACTCTTTTATTTTATCTCAGGGAGAACGGGGACAATGGACTGTAAATTACGACTGTACCCAAAGTTTTATAAACATGTCATCTTATTCGTTGACTCAAACACTTTGGCTCTTCCAAAAAAGTAGTTTTCAATATTTTCAACCAATAACTTTAATATAAATAATGGGTAATTCTGTTTATTATGTTTGGAAATGTATATCAATTCATCGTCCATTGTCTTACCCCTTGAGATCCCTGTTTTCTTTATTGTGTCTGGAGCTAAAAAACATACCTACCAAAGAGAAATACAATTAATAATATAAATAGGTTTAGAATTAGAATTCTTTTCAAGGATTAGATACAGATACCTAAAATAATTCATTAATGTCCAATAGTTTAGCAGCAATGAAAAAGAAGAGAAAAGTATAATACATTATAAAAGGTATGTTTAGTCAATAAATTAATAACAGGATATTTATCATTTTCAATAGATAGTAATGTTAAGTAGGTGTGATCAGTGTTGCGGATCCGGATCCGCATTTTTTTGAGTCCAAGGATCCGGTTTCGGATCCTGGGGTATAAATTTATGGAAAAATCTACCGAAATTTATATAAAATAGTCACTTACATTTTATTTTTATAGTCAAGGATCCGGCTCCGGATCCAGATCCGGATCCGCACTGACCAAATTTGGAGGATCCGGATCCGCATACAATCAATGCGGATCCGCAACGAACAACCTGTCATACGTAAAGAGTAGCTGGTCTACTAACAGTAGTTGTACTAAAATTATTTTTCTTTTCTATGCTACTATATTCTTTTCTTCCGTATAACTATCCCTGTTTCTCATTTTCCGGGCTAGGTAGCCGCAAAATTTAAGGCGAGTTGGCCGCGGATTATTGAAAAGAAATAAGCTTTCTGCAAGTGCGGATCATTCAGGGGGGGGGGAGCTAATGGACTGTAATTATTCTATTCCCAAATTTATCATTTGTTGGATACTATTATTAAATATTGATTGGTAGGTTCCAACTAACATTATCCAAATTTTTACAACTAAAATAATTTGTACCTCAATTTATCGATGATTGTATTATCCTTAAGATCCCTGAGATTAATGCATAATAAGAAAAGTGCTACGAATTATTGACTTTCTTTCGGCAATAGTCTGTAATACGCGGCTGAAGTGCAGTTGCCTGTGCCGAGCCCTACTTTATTTCTTAGTAATTATCGTAATTAAAAAGTAATCAATACAATTTTTTAGAAAACACCCGAAACAAAGAAAAAACTATTTCCCCTAAATATGACCATTGTGTTTTTCATAATACAAAATACTAAAAAACATTTAATTTCTTTTACATTATACTATAAATATTTTCGAAGATGATATAAATTGACCTAAATTTTAAGAATATATTTATAATAGTTATTTCTCGCATCGTATTATAAACAGCTTTCCGCGGATATAAAATGTATTTAAAAAACATTGTTTTAATCTTATGATTACTCATATTTATATTCAAAGAAAATTGGATATAAATAAATATAGGCATAGTTTTTTCGTATGGATGAGAACAAGTTCGAATCCACCGGATATTAATCGGTTTCGAATGAACCCAGCGGACAAATTTGCGATTTCGCCAGGCAAAATCGCGAACTTTAGCAAGGGATTAAAGCCGAATTAGCAGTTTTTAGCAAAATTTTTGTATTTTTTGCGAAAAATTTCGAATTCGCGAAAATTTTGCGAAATGTAAAGGCTAAAAATTGCGAATTAGCAAGCTAAAAGTTGCTAAAAATTGTGAATTAGCAAGCTAAAAGTTGCTAATAATTGCGACTGTGTTAATTAGATTTTTGAGAGAACGAAAATATGCAAATTCGCTAATTTTTAGCGAAAAAAAATAGAGAAAATTCGCGAATTAGCATTTTTCGCAAAATATTTGCGATTCTTTGTCATCACCTTTAATAAATTCGCCTTTTATAAATCGCAAAAAATTCGCAGATAAAACTAGCGAATTCGCGGCTTTTTTTCAAGAAATCCTTGCAAATTCGGGGATATTCTCTATATTTTTCCTCAAAATTCTTGCAAATTCGCGACTTTTATCTTTTTATTTTTGCGGCTATTCTCTTTTTTCCTCAAAATCATTGCGAATTTGCGGCTTTTCTCTATTTTATTCCCTCCAAATTCTTGCTAATTCGCGAATTTTGTCTATTTATTTTCGTGGCTATTATTATAGCTCTAGCTTACGTATCATTGCAAATTAGCAGTCATTCTCCTAATCTACCCAGCGGATCCGTATGTTTATTTGCAGATTTTTCACAAAATTTTACGTCATATTTCAACTAAATATTGTAAGCTCTGGCTCAAGAAGTATTGCAAATTCGCCAATGTTTTTCTAATCTTGGCGGATTCATATTACTTTACTTGAGATATGCTTAACTTTAACCTCTGGTTCAGAAGTTTAGTATTGAGAATCTCGTATACTTATTCTTAGGTGATAAAGGCTATAATACTTTCCATCGTATGCTGAAAATTTTCAAATTTTGTACACTGTTGTCTGTTGTTCAGATTTTGTTATTCTTTCTTACAAAAAATTTCAAAATACCGGAAAAAAATGAAAAAGAAAATTATTATAAATATGTTATACTTATTTAATTTTTAAACAACCATACTTATATCAAAAATACCAAAAAAAATTATGATTTTCTAAAATGTTAGAGACATCTAGCGGCAAAAATTAAAACTATATGAAGTATAAATTTGTTGAAATCCAATGTAAATGGCAAATTGAAAAAATATAAAAACAACTCGCCACAATTTTATACACAGGGAGGGAGCGGACATTGTTTTTTACACTAGTCCCCAAAGTCTTAGTATTTTTCGTTGGATTTACAACTTTGGTGACTTTTATTGAACTTTTATTGGTTGCCTTAATAAGTTAAGTGTTCAGACATTTCAATCACTAATTCAAATCTACAGAAGGGGTAATTTTGTGTGTCATCAATGAGGATGTACATGAATTCATTTGCCATTGTCCTGTCCCTTTAGATCCCTGTTTTCTACACCTTATATCAAGTGAATTTCAAATTCAATGTCAATTTTAATTATCCGTAAATTTCCATATACAAGAACAGACAAATATTTAACCGGTATGGTATTGAATCTGATAAATTTATGCTGGATTAGAACCGGTTCTTGGGTCATGTATCACAATAAACACTTTTCCGCATAGGGTAAAATAAAATCAATAACACTGGAGTTAATCTTACAAGTTTTCATTTTACTATCCGCGGACAACCATCTAACGATGAAATAATCTATTCCTTTTAGGATTTGATGAAAATAAAGATTTCAACCTATTTTCTTTTTTTTTGGGAGGAGGGAAGTGAAGACACCCTCTCCAAAAATAGTTTAAAACCTTACCAGGACCTATAAGAAGCTTCACTGTAAAGGGGAACAATATCAGTTTAGCGGTTAGCGAGATCCTTTGGGACAGACAAAAAACGCTTACTACTTTATATAGGACTAGCGGCTTCGCCCCTAGCCTCTAGGGGCTGTGCCCCAAGAGGTTTGATCAACCTAATTTTTCGTATTTTAGATTTAAAAAGAAAAAGTAAAAAAAAAATTTTTTTGGGGGGGGTGTTTTTCATTTTTGGGGGGGGTTAGGGGTGTCCCACCCCCCAAGAAAATAGCCTAAAACCATCACAGGACCAGTAGGTATATTCCCTGAAGAGTAGAGCCCAATCGGTTCAGTGGTTACTGAGATCTTAAGCTTCAGACGGACAGACAGACGGACAGACAGACAGACAGACAGACAGACATCATTCTACTTTGTATTATAGATATATAAAGCCTCTAGGGGCTTTGCACCAAGATGTTTGATTAACCTGATTTTTCATTCGGTGGGGGTGTCCCACCCCCCAAGAAAATAGCTTAAAACCATCTCAGGACCAGTTGGTATATTCTCTGAAGAGTAGAGCCCAAACGGTTCAGTGGTTACTGAGATCTTAAGCTTCAGACGGACAGACAGACATCGTTCTACTTTGTATTATAGATTTAAGTAGTTAGAATTGTCATATTTTTCGTCAATTTAGGCAGGTTAGAATTGTCCCATCGATTTAAAACTTTGCAAGGTGATTCCTGTAGTACGTAGGTACAACTTAGAAAATTTTTAACTATATAAGTTACTTTTATTGAATTTTCATTGAATGGTTCACTAACTTGAATATCATTTATTTGTTAGTTTGTTCTTCCAGTAGGAGGGGAGGGGTTGGGTAAAGTGGGTGGATAAGAGCGTTTGTTCTTTTAGCCAGCTAATAGTTTCAATTTATGACACAACATGATAATCTTGTGTAAAATCCATGTAATAATAATCCATTATATAATACTAGCGGTTACGCCCCTAGCTTCTAGTGGCTCTGTATTCAAAGGGGAGAGTTAAAAAGCCTAAAACCTTCCCAAGACTTAAAATAGAATAGCCTAAAACCAATCCACGACTTAAAATAAAATAGCCTAAAACTATCACAAGACAAATATTAAGCTTACCTAAAATAGAAAGCCCACTCGGTTCAGTAGTTATTGAGATCTTAAGCTTCAGAACATAGAACCGGTTCTAATCAAGGGGATAATAGTCAGTTTTTAAGCCAAACTGGAAAAATTTTAATGAACAATTGAATAAATGCAACTATTCTATGATTAAGTGTATGTTATACAGGGATAGGAAAATGGCCGATAAATTGATATACAAAATTACCCCTTCTGTAGATTAAAAATTTGTGGTTTAAAAGTTTGAACACTCAACTTAATAAACCAACTTATCAAAATTCACTAAAGTCAACCAATAAGAAAACGTTATTGTAAAACTTTGGGGACCAGTGTAATATAACCATTGTCCCCTTTCTCTCTCTCTGATATTTATTGTTTTTTTTTTATCAGTAGCGAAGCTACTCTATAATTTGAAATGTCCGTCTGTCTTAGTTTGGGAGAAACGTGATTTTCTCGGCTCTTATAAAAGATAAAAGATTGATTTTTTTTGACAATTACCCCTTATGAACAATTAGATTATTTGTTGGAAAAGTTTGAAGAGAAAGAGGGGACAATGGGCTGTTTAATGTACTAGTCCCCAAAGTTTTATAATATTTATAGTAATATTTTTTTTCTTTGGAGAATTTTGATTGGTTGGTTAATTAAGTTAAGTGTTCAAACGTTTCAGCCACTAATTTTGATAATATAAGGGGTAATTTTGTCATTCAATGTCTTATCACTTTAGATCCCTGAGTTTGCATTAAATTTTCAATTGCTCTTTAACAAGGATGACAACATCCATAAAAGCGAAGCACTGAAACGGTAGGACAAACGGACATTAACACTTGTATAGTGTCTGAACTGAATAATCAGAATATAAAAGAATCGAAACAGTCGAAGCAAAATTGTAAGTAAATTTGTTCAAAAACTGCTTTATACGGGATAATGTTTCTGGACATACTTACATTTTTAGGACTTGATTATAGAGTTGCTTCGCTTATACTATTGTTCTTTGTTGTCCCATGAATCAATATACAAAAAATCAGATCAAACGGATAACTAGATCAAATAAAAATTTGTTGTTAAAAAAGTAGAAAAATCAACATGTTTAAAATGGACGTACGGACATTCTGGTAATGATTATAGAGTTGCTACGCTTTCTAAATCGTACCTAACTACTACAGGAATCAGCATGCAAAATTTGAAATCGATAGGACAATTCTAACCTGCCTAAATTAACGAATAAAAGCTATCTATCTCGGACGGACGTACGGACGGACGGACGGACCTACCCTAATTATAGAAAAGCTTCGCTTTTAAAAATATATAAATATACATACACAACTATCTCTCTCTATACACAACTTATGTTACATACGTAAAATCATTCTTATATGATGAATTTCCCAAGTTTTAAGATTTTTTGGATAGTCCTCCAGTTTCCGGAGCTCCAGGCCTCCAGGTGGTCTCTGTACAGGTAAAAGTTAAAAATCAACTTTTTTTGATGAGTTAGAGGTCAACTTATAAAACAAAATATGCATCTTTTTGAATATTATTCACATATTGGAAGAAAAAACATAAAGATTTTATTTCATAAGCTAACATCGTATTATAAACAGCTTTTCGCGGATATTATAATGTACAATTATAAGATAAAATTAATTAGCCCTGAGAGGCCGAGGATCATAAATTGATATACATACATTCCCAATGTTGATAAACAAGATAAGATGATAAACTAAAATTGCTTAAAAACGGACCTATGGAAGCTTCCCTAAAATGAATTACTTAATCAGTTTAATGATTACCGAGATCTTAACGAACAAACACAAAGTTATCAGCGAAGCACCACTGTTTTTTTTAATTTTCAAATGTTAGGCATCCTGTATTTGATTTAGTTTGAGATAAATATTTATATAAATTTTAGAAAAGTATCCAACTTTTAAAAGCCAACCAAAATGAGCAAACGTTTTATAAAATTTGGGTAGCAGCATATTTTAAATTCCAATCCCCAATCCCTCCCTGTTTATTACGTTTCCAGTTTGACCGCTCATATGCTCTCACATGCACCTCATGTAACTGCTATTGGTCTAGTGCGCATATTTGACCGACAATGCTCGTGCGTTTTCATCTTTGAACTAAATAATGGGTATATAAGAAAGACAATTCACGTCATCCCTATTAATACCCAAAAAACATCAATTGTCTATCTAACGGGAAATGTTCTCAATAAAATCTAAATGGATTTGCATATCCTCAATGGTGACACACAAAATTACCTCTTCTGTAGATTAGTTTTCGTGATTGAAATGTTTAAATACTCAACTTAATAACACAACCAATGAAAATTCAATAAAGTCCCTAAAGTTGTTAAGCCAAGGAACAATACTAAGACTTTGGGGACTAGTGTAAAAAACAGCCCAATGTCCCCTCCCTCCCTTTGTATAAAATTGTGGAGAGCTGTCTTTTCCATTGCACATTTAAAATAGAGTTAAACAAATTTTTACTTTATATAGTTCAAATATTTGCTGCTAGGTGTCTCTTACTTTTTAGAAAAACTTTTTTTTTAGGCGTTTTTAATATATGTATATGTATGCTAATTAGCTAGATTGAAAATTTTAAAAAATTGGCGAAAATATGCAAAATTGCACTAAATCTTATATGCTAAACTTGCTAATTAGGGAAATTGGGAACTTAAAAAAATTTGGCTAAAATATGCAAAATTGCACTAAATCTCATATGCTAAACTTGCTAATTAGCAAAATTGGGAATTTAAAAAAATATGCAAAATCGCACTAAATCTCATATGCTAATCTTGCTAATTAGCAAGATTGAAATTTTTGAAAAATTGATGAAAATATGCAAAATTGCACTAAATCTCATTTGCTAAACTTGCTAATTAGCAAGATTGAAAATTTTAAAAAATTGGCGAAAATATGCAAAATTGCACTAAATCTCATATGCTAAACTTGCTAATTAACAAGATTGAAAATTTTTAAAAAATTTTAAAAATTGGCGAAAATATGCAAAATTGCACTAAATCTCATATGCTAAACTTGCTAATTAGCAAGATTGAAAATTTTAAAAAATTGGCGAAAATATGCAAAATTGCACTAAATCTCATTTGCTAAACTTGCTAATTAGCAAGATTAAAAATTTTTAAAAATTGGCGAAAATATGCAAAATTGCACAAAATCTCATATGCTAAACTTGCTAATTAGCAAGATTAAAAATTTTTAAAAATTGGCGAAAATATGCAAAATCGCACAAAATCTCATATGCTAAACTTGCTAATTAGCTTAAGATTGAAAATTTTCAAAAATTGACAAAAATATGCAAAATCGCACAAAATCTCATATGCTAAACTTGCTAATTAGCAAGATTGAAAATTATAAAAATTGGCAAAAATATGCAAAATCGCACTAAATCTCATATGCTTAACTTGCTAATTAGCTATCTTAAAAATTTTCAAAAATTTGCAAAAATATGCAAAATCGCACTTAATCTCATATGCTAAACTTGCTAATTAAGATTGGGAATTTTGAAAAATTTGGCAAAAATATACAAAATCGCACTAAATCTCAAAATGTGATAAACTAGCTAATTAGCAAGATTATAAATTATAAAAATTAGGGAGAAAATAGGCGAAAAAGTTTTTTTTTTGGCAAATTTTTAGGGTTGATAAAGTATGCAAAATCGCAAATATAAAGCTAAGATAAAAGTTGCAAAATCGCACTATATCTCAAAATTTTCTAAAACTTGCTAATTAGCAAGATTGGGAATAAATCTAATTAGTGCTAAATTGCAATCATTAGCAATTATTAGCAAGATAGGTAATTTGGAAGTTTTCATTTTAAGTGAATTAGCAAGTTTTAGCACATTTTAAGATTTATTGCGAATTTGCAACTTTTATCAAATTTTTTTTTTTGCGATTTTGTATATTTTAGCAACCCAAAAAAATTCGCCAAAAAAAAGCATTTTCGCACATTTTCGCAAATTTTTTTTTGCATGTTTTGTCGTGATTTCGCAAGGTTTCGCAAAATATGCGATTTTGCAAACTTTCGCTAATTTTCGCAACATATAATCGCAAATATTTCGCGAATTCGCCATTTTTTCGCAATTTATTTGCGAAAGTTGGCGAAAATTTCGCAAATTTGTCGGCTGGGAATACGAGAATAGTTATTTCTTGCATCGTATTAAAACAGCTTTCCGCGGATATAGAATGTACAATTATAAGATTAAACCCAGTTTTTTTTTTATCCCCGATGTACATTTTTATATTCGTATGGCTGAGAACCGGTTCTTATCCAACGGATTCGAATGAATACGAGAAAAACTGTTCTTTTTAAATATAAAATTAGCAAACAACGTTTTAGGCTACGCTATTTGGTCATCCTATGACATACCATACCATTTTTGCAAGCAGATTTATTTATTTTTGATACTTCCACCAAAGCTGCTTTCGATCCAAAGTTTTTTAAAATTTTTGCTTAACTGTTTCTTTTGTAATACAAAATGGATTTTTTATTACTTGGATAATACACTAGATTTCCATGTTCTTTTAATGAAACTGACAGCGAGCTAAAATAACGATATCCCCTATCGTCGAAACGTCGAAAAAATGAATACTTTAGTAAAATAACCATAAAGATAAATTAATTATTGTATTAAATGAATATGACGGGTTTAAGTTACACACATGAAAAGTTTTCATAATTATTTGTATCTTCTACTCAGAGACGTCCAAGCTTTTTAAAATGGGGGCAGGGGCGTCCAAGCTTTTTTTTTGGGGGGGGGGTAAAAAATTTTAGGGGGGGGGGTAATTCGTGTTTGGGGGGGGTAAAATGGCGCGCGAAGCGCGCCGAAATTTTTTTTTACCCCCCCCAAAATTATTGTATTTTTATGTTCTAAAGAATGAGATACTACTATATATTTGAATAGTAGTGGCGCCCTTAGCATCTAAGAACTCGTGTTTTCTAAAGGGTAAAAAGGGAGGAGAAAAATATCCTAAAACCACTCAAAGGATTGACCTATAATAGTGTGGAACCATCATGGGATCTATGTGAAGCTTTCCTAAAAAGGAGAACTCAGTATTAAAAGTAATGAAATCTGAAGCTATAGTCAAATAAACCTTACTTACTACTTTATGTTATAGGATAGTACTTATTAACTTAATACCTAGATTAGGTAGGTGCTTTTTTTACATAATTAAATTACCCCCCCCAAAAACTTTACCCCCGGGGTAAATTAGTTTGGGGGGGGGTAATTACCCCCCCCAACAGATTTGGGAGGAGTATTTACCCCCCCCAACAGACTTTAGGGGGGGTAATTACCCCCCCCCCCAATCAAATTTTACCCCCGGGGTAAAAATTTTGGGGGGATAAAAAAAAATTTCGGCGCGCTTCGCGCGCCATTTTACCCCCCCCCCAAACACGAATTACCCCCCCCCCTAAAATTTTTTACCCCCCCCAAAAAAAAAGCTTGGACGCCCCTGATATCGCCCCTAGACAAAAATTACTTTTTTTTCAAAAACTTTTTTGTGGGTTTGAATTTTTTTAAAATGATGATAAAAATTTTAAAAACAAGCATCAACTCTTTAAAAAATTCTACTTTTACTTTATTTAACTAATACAAAACTTTACTGTTCTTTTTCTTTATAAAATATTGTTAATTTGAATGTGCTAATTATGGACATAATTGTGCTTGATGATGTATTATAGATGTTGTTGTCAACCTATTTATAATGTTTAATTGCAAAATTTTATATGTCCAAGAAAAAAAAAGATGACTGTAGCTATTTAAATGTTACAGCCACCAGTAGTTAAAGGGATTATGCATCTGCCTGAAAAATTATGTTAATTCAAAGTTCAGCTATTTTTTTCTATACCCCCCCCCCAAAATCGTTGGGGGTGCCTACGGCACCCCCAAGGTAGAGGTAATTTTTTTTTGGGGGGGGTATTGTTCAAAAAATTTTGGGGGTGCCAAATGGCCCATTACCCCCCCCCCCTTGGACGCCTATGAATGGGGGTAAAATGAGGGATTTCAAGGTTTGAGGGGGGGTAAAGTAATGTATTTGGGGGGTGTAAAATGATAAGCTTCAAAGTTTGAGGAGGGTAAAAACCCCTTTACTCCCACCCTTGGACGTCTATGCTTCTTTTAATAGTTATCAGGAATAATTGTCATATTTTCTAATTAAACGTCAACATGATAACTAGTTTTTGTTTATATAAATGTAATTGCAATAAAAACCAATAGAATTTTCAAGTTTCCATTGTTGATGTTTTGGAACTCTAAATCTCCATCTTTTGGATATATTGGACACAACCCAATCTTTCCAGATTTTGTATAATTTTTTGAGGAACACGACTCCAGTGACGTTATATTTTTGTTTCCCGAAAAAGGGAAGGGAGGAAGAAAATCTCTTCAAAAGAGATGGGAAAACCCCCCTTTTCTCCCATCTCTTTTTTCTTCCCCCCTTCCCTTTTTCGGGAAAGAAAAATGTGACGTCACTGGAGTCGTGTTCCTCAAAAAATTATACAAAATCTGGAAAGATTGGGTTGTGTCATATATTGACCTTGGTAAAATTTATCGTCCATTTAGGCTGCTAACAAGGCCCTTATTTGTTGGTAAGTTTGTTTATCTAGTAGGAGTGGAGGAAGTTAGAAAGCGAAGCAACTCTATAATCGTTACCAGAAAGTCCGTACGTCCAAACATGTTGCTTTTTAACTTTTTAACAACAAATCTTTATGTGATAAAATTATCCTATTGGTCTGATTTTTGGTATACTGATTCCTAGGACAACAAAGTATAATGTTAAAAGCAATGCATCTCTATAATCAAGTCCTAAAAGATAGTATGTCCATAAAAATTATCCTGTATTAAAGTAGTTTTTCAACAAATTTACTTAAAAATTTGTTTCGAAATTAAAATTTATAATTCTGATTATTCAGTTCTGACACTGTGTTAATGTTCGTTTGTCTTACCGTTCCAGAGCTTCGCTTTTATGGATGTTGTCATCCTTGTTAAAAATGAAAATTATGATATACATAAAAAACTTGAATTATATAAGATTTCTAAATTGCACAAAATTATTCAAGAATCTTTATACTACAAGGAAAAGAAAATAAGATTATTAGACATAACAACACTATTATTTAAATGACAAAATTTAAAGTTTAATATTTTTAGCCAAATAAATATTAAAAAATAAATAAATCAGCTGTAGGGACCGATTAACACCTTTTTTATCGAGAACGCAGTTTTAGAAATCCTTCAATATCCCCCCTCCAACCCCGCCCCCCCCCCCTCTTCCCAAAAAAAGTAGTGGCGTGCGAAAGAGAGTTGTATCAACAAGGTATTTGAATGAACTATCTTCCCCGTTTCACCCACTTAAGATCATTACTCCCCCCCCTACCTATTATATCGCTGTGCACGCAACTAATTAAAAGATAAATCAAAATTATTTTCTCCCTTTTAAGTAAATATTCCCTGACAAGCATAACTGGAATGTTAGAAAAAATTTAAAAAAATAATTTCTGAATAATCCACAAAACTCATTTAAAAACGTTTCTTATTAAAAACAAGAGTAATAACATTCTTAATTGCCAAAAAATATGAACAAAAACATGTTACCCAAAACGCATATCAACTAAAGACACCTCTGAGGGAAGTTTCTACAACTACTATGCCAGGCGTTTGACAATGTTAAAAAGAGATGGGGAAATAATCAGATCGAGGCAATAACCAAGCAGTAGTTTAATTGTTTTAATTAGAATAAGATTAATTTATCTTCCCTTGTCTAGTCCATACTTTCACTGAAAATTCAAATAAACCTTCGAATCTCAATACCACCAACTGAAGGGACTGCCAGACAAAGATTGTGCAATAAAGGGATTGGTTGTTTGTAAAACTAAATTTGTTCAAAAGACCAACAAGCATCAAATTGTGAAAGAAAAAAAGAAAAAAATGGATAATGACAGAATGCAACGCTTATGACAAAAGTGACTTTTTCATCACACAACTATAGAGAATCCATGCCATGAAAAAATTGCATGTTCTTAAAATGTCTATTTTTTAGACAATTATTTGTCAGATTTTTTTCTCAGAAAACGCAGTTTTTCTCTTATTAGTTTGTACTTAATTTTTATGACTTATTTAACATAGCAGTATATGCTAATTTAAAATCATTTTAGAAACAAAATGTACTCATTTTATTAATCATGTTGTGATTGATGTCAATAAAGTAAACTAAATGACCTTTAAAAAAATATGTTCAACTGTTGTCGAAACCTTCCTAGAATATCTCACAAGGCATTTGATTCAAATTCAATCCTAAAGCTACGCTACACAAAAAAAATATTGTTCTTGTTCATAAATTTATTATTTTTTCACAATTTTGCCAATTATTTGCTTCAATTTTGTGCACGGCATGCTTGTGTGTAATTCAGTCTATATTGCAGTGTAACAGGGATAAGACTATGGAAAACTATTAAATGTCTTTTAAATCTAATTTGTCCTATGTCGCCAGAACTCATTTAACATCTACTACAGACATCCAAAATGTCTTATATCATAACTGCGAATAATTGCGCCTGTTTTTTCGGTTTAGTTTCGACACAACCCAATCTTTCCAGATTTTGTATAATTTTTTGAGGAACACGACTCCAGTGACGTCATATTTTTCTTTCCCGAAAAAGGGAAGGGGGGAAGAAAATCTCTTTAAAAGAGATGGGGAAAACCCCCTTTTCTCCCATCTCTTTTTTTCTTCTCCCCTTCCCTTTTACGGGAAAGAAAAATATGACGTCACTGGAGTCGTGTTCCTCAAAAAATTATACAAAATCTTGAAAGATTGGGTTGTGTCTTTAGTTTCTCCCACCTCATAAAGGAGTCACAAGCGAAATATAATAAAATAAGAATTATTCTAGTAATGACGTATTTTTTTCTATTTTTTAAGATCTCGTTAACCACTGTATCGTTCTGGTCTTTCTTTCTGGGAATAGCTAATTTTTTATTAATACAACTGAGGACGGTTAATACCAACGCGACGTAAGGCAGACCTTTATTGTGGATCCCAAGGCACTAATACCCAAATTATTGCTAAATACACTTTGATTGCACGACCTTCGCATGGAGGACCTTTTTGTGCATTTTTTGGAAGCTTTACATAAATATCACGGTGGTTAATTTTATGATATTTTAATTTTAAATTTACGTCTTGGGATGGTTTTAGGATATTTTCTACCCCTTACCCCATCGGTCGAATGAAGATCCCTAGATGATAGGATAGTATAGCAATAAATAAAATATTGGGAGAAGAGTATCTTTTCTTCCAGTTACCTATCCATTTAACCCTGGACTATGAGTAAGGAATAAGTATACACAAGATTAAAAGAGATGTAGATTTTTAAGTTTCTTCAATTAAAATCAGAAACTCCTCTCTAAATAATATTGATTTCCAAGTAAGAATTGTAATTGGTGTACTTTTTTATGCTTGGTTAATTTAAGTAAGGTTAATACTGTTTAAGTCCCTGCAATAATGTGTTAAACTTAAAATATATTTTTTCTCTCTCTAAACTTCTTATCTATATTCTTAAATTGCGATAATTTTGAGATATTTTGTTATTTATTTTTGCCATCAACTTTATGACATCATTCATAAGTTTAAACATGAAATAAATGAGTTTTACTAAATTTATAGTTTAATAACTTCTGTAAATGTGAAAATAAGACTAAATTGTAAACATACAAAGATAAATCCTATTATATAAAGTAGTAAGCATTTTTTGTCTGTCCCGAAGGATCTCGCTAACCGCTGAACCGATATTGTTCTCCTTTACAGTTAAGCTTCTTATAGGTCCTGGGAAGGTTTTAAACTATTTTTGGGGAGGGTGTCTTCACCCCCCACCAAAAAAAAAATATTTTTTTTACTCTTTTGAAACTCAAATTCAAAATTGGATGAGGTCGACTTTTTCCCCTCCTACCTTAAGTGCCTCTAGAGGCTTCTAGGGGCGTAGCAACTAGTATTTTTAAAAAATAAAATCATAGAAAAACAGATAGATATCGATAAATTGACATATATATCCTTATAATAAAGTAAAAGAATCTTTTTCTGTGTGTGTACCAAAGGATCTCGCTAACTACTACACCGACTAGGTTCTCCTTTACATGGTAGCTTCTCATAGGTCCTGGGAAGGCGAATAAGTATTTTGTAGGAGGGTAACCCCAAACTCCCTAAAAAAATCGCCCTAGGAAAAAAATTGACCCTTCCCCCCTCAAGGGCCATCTATGGACGTAGTATATAGATTTAAAGATAGATAGATATCATGTGCATAGATAGATTGATAAATAGAGATTAAGATAGGTAGATAAAAAGAAACAAATAAGATAAATAGCCAGAATGATAGATGAAAAGATAAAAATTATGAAAGATTCACTATTTGCTGTGTAAAATATAGTTCTAGTTTTTACTTTATTCAAATTAGCTGCCAAAAAAATATAGCAGATAAAAAATAACATTGCCAATCTAGGATTTATACTTATTATAATAAGATCCTATGTGGGTAAGTTAAACCCCCTTTTATAATAGAAGACAAACTATTTTACTTACGGAATAAGAATTGCTAGAAAGTTGTTTAGACGTTAGCTTTTCTGCTAGTTGAAAAGAAACTTTCTTGTATCATAATGCATGATTATCAGTTTTATTGATTACAACAAGCATGGCATAGAATAGTTTATTATTTTATTTTTTCTTGGAATACAATTGGGTAATGAACAATAAATATACCTTCCCTCTATTTTCAATGAGCAAAATTCTTCCTTTAATGTGGGTACATTTTAATATAAAAGGGAAATAGTCCATATTTTGTACAAATTGGTTTGGTACGCTTTTTTATTGTTGTTAGTGGGCGCCTAAAGATACACTAAATATTATAAAACAGGGTCAATGTTATGCTTATGCAGCGCAGCATAAACATAATCATTAAAAAAGTTTTAATATATATGGTGCATTATTTGCGCTTTTTACATGAATAAACGATCATTTTGGTGTATAAAATGTATAGGTTGGATGTAAGATTGATGAAAAAATAAATTTTCAAAATTGTGAAAAAATGGGTATTTTTTAAATTTTTGTTACCTACCTTCATAGATAGCTAGATATCTAGACATCCAGGGACTATGAAACTTTATTTTGGCCATACAGCATCCTTGAATCACCCAACGGACCAAAATATAGAGTATTAACAAAATCGGAGAGGTAGTGCAGAAAAGTGGTACACTTGGCAAATAATGCACCATATAGAATATGTTATAGAAATTATAGCTGGAATTTATGTTTCTGAAGACAATGAAGTTTTGTATTCTTAAAGAAGAATCATTTCGGTTCAGCAGTTAGCGAGATCCTTCATTACACACAGGCGACAGACATCCTGTTACTTTTATGTAAATATAAATATGTAGAGTATTTACAGTATTTTTAAATCACCTTTAAATTCAAATGTTATTTACTAAAAATAATTTCAAACTAATATTGATATCATAAAATAGAGTACATATTCTAATTTATTTGGAAGAATAAATACCCTGTGATACACGCAGCTGGCTTAGATAACGATACCCCCCATCCAACCACTTTACTATATCCCCTCCCCTATATATACTGGATGAACGAACTGAAAAATTATATTATCTCCTGTCAATATATCCACTTATATACTAGATTCATTAAACAGGTAAACTTTTTCTGTTTATAAGAATACTGATTAAATCAGCAAACTTATATTAAATATCTCTAATAATTGCAATATTACAAAGATGACCCTCAGACAAAGGTCAAGCAATCAAAGGATTTGTTGTCTGTTACGTATTTCTTAACCCAATATCCTTGATTGATAAAGCAACACGTTCAGTTCAAATAAACTATGCCTACCAAGGACCTCGCACTCACACTTGGCAAGGTAAGGTATCTTCGCTAGCAAAAAAAACCACTTGTGTTAAAATTGAATTTCAGTTTTTTGCATATTTTAGTGATAGAAATATATGACGAACTTGACCTAAATATAAAAATATTTGACATTACTTTGTTGTCAATTTATGTCACTTCTGTGCAGTTTCACGTATAATAATTCAGTCCTTTGTTAACTTCTAATACAAAGTTTTGAGGATTTTTGTTTGTCTGTAAAGATCTAGCTTCATATAGCTACTGGGATTGTTTTAGGCTATTTTCTGCCGCTTCTTTCCCCTTTAAGTAAAAAAAAACCTATATGATATGAGAGAAGCTATTAGTTTTTTATAGAACACAGTAATAGTGTCTGACTGATTATGACGTAACAAAAAAATTAGCCAATGAGAGGCCACTATAAATTTTACCATTGGTCAATAACGGCCTCTCATTGGTTGATTTTTTTTGTTACGTCATAATCAGTCAGACACTATTACTGTGTTCTTTTTTATAACTAAAAGTAGCGCGGTAACAACAGATAAATATCCTAATATATAAAGTTGTGGAGTTTTAAAAGCAACTTAGATTTAATCAGATTGGATTTTATTTTTATTTCAGGTCCCAGGATGATTTTAGTTTAATAAATTTTATTTGGACAAGCAAAATTGAAGAGTAGGTACGCTACTAAAAACTGAAATACTTGATAAATATTTGGTTCCATATTAGGGTAAGCTGGCTTTTATGCGTAGTCCAATTAAGAAAACCTTTTAAGTAAAAGTTCGTATCATACAACTTTTAAAAATATTAGCATCAATAATAGCCTTGTATAGCCTTGAGTACGGGATATTACCACGAGAACTTATTTTAGCGTATTAATGAACCAAAAACTGTTCTTGGTCACAACAACAACCAACCCTTTGATTGTACGATCTTTGTCTTCGAAGTCCTAACTGTACATTAATAATAGTCAATACAGGCATATTTAGATAAATCTTTATGAAAAACTTATGCTTTATGTAATAACTAGCGGTTGCGTACCTAGTATCTGGGGATATTCGAAGGGATATGAAAGGACAGAATAGTTATTTCTCGCATCGTATTATAAACAGCTTTCCGCGGATATAGAATCTATATAGGATAGATAATCTTATGATTGTACATTTTTATATTCGTAGAAAGCTGGATATAATACGATGCTAGACATAGTTTTTTCGTATGGATGAGAACCGGTTCTTATCCACCGGATTCGAATGAATACGAGAAAAAAAATTAGAACCCTACAACGACTTTTTTTCATAAAAATAAAACAGCCTAAAACCACCACGGGAACTAAAAAAAGCTTTACTCTAAAAAGAATAATATCGGTTTAGCGGTTTGCGAGATCCTTCGCTACAGACAAAAAAAAGCTTACTACTTTATAAAACAGGATTGTTATTGGATTGGGTGGTTCAAACTTCAAAGTAACAGTATCCAAACTTTTCCATAAATTAATCTACATAAATATTATTCAAAAAGTATACTGGGGTTAAATTAACTAATCGTTCACTAAAAAGCTGGAATATCATTTTTAACCAAGTTGTTTAGCATAAACACCAAAACTGATTTGCAAACAAAAAGGGGTTGGTTCGCAACATTTTAGCATGGTAGTTATACAAATAAACAAAAAAATTAGGTAGATATTTTTAAAGGAAATTATGAAAAAAAAAGTTTTTGGATGTATTTTCTGTAATAGTCGAAATAATAAGTAGGTAAATTTTGTATTATTTTCTTTCTTATACAAAATAAGTTCAGGATCCTGCATTTAAAAGTCAAAAAACCTACTTTATAGGTATAATTCATCTGTTAACTAATTTCAAAGAAAACAACTATAACTTGTTGATGTTTTTTTTTGCAGTAGTAAAATCATCAAAAACGATAAGATGATGATAATTTTTCCTTACATCATATTTCTTTGTTGTACTCTAGTCTATGCTATTTTACATTTTTCGAGGTTTTCAAATCAGACTTTTAGCACATCTTTGAAGAGTTTGTAGGGTAATAAAAGGCAGGCATATGCTGGGTAGAAATTTAATAAAAAATAATATGAAGGTGTTAATTACCATTAAAATATTGATATTTAGGGACGTGTGAAATTGACGGGAAATTTTAATATTTTGGCCGAATAAAAATATTAAAAAATCAGGTCAGGATTTTATTGCCCTCTATGTCCCCTTTTTTTAATTTCTAACCCTTTATTACTAATCTCCAAACTTCTCATGAACTTTATGATTTTACAAGTTTATTAAAAATATTCAAATGATAATTAGGGCAATAAAAATCTAAGACAGACGCGAGTATCTATTTACCATTTAAAAACACCAAATCTCTCCAAGATATATACAAGTTTTATACAAGTTTGGGTATCATTATAATTACTTAAATTTGGGTACTTTATTTTTTTAATATCTGCGGAAAACTGTCTGTAATAAAATGCAATAGATATGAAAATCATATCATCGCGATTGAGTACCACTATAATTATGTAAGATGGGTACCATTATGATAATTTAAATTTGAATACTATATTTCTTAATATCCGCGGAAAACTGTCTGCAATAAAATGCAATATTAGCATATTACATAAAAGCAAAACTCCCTCCCCCCTTTTAGCACAATATTAGTTTTTAACATCTCAACAATCATAATATTATTCTATTTAGTTTTAATTTAACCTTTTTCCTGTTATAATTTTTTTGTTTCAAAATTAAAATCCACGGAAAAATGTCTATAATATGATGCGATAAATAACTAGTTAATTAAAGTCAAAGAAAACCCCTCTTTCTACCTACATATTTTGGGGGTTAGCGAGATCAATTAGTACAGACATCAAATCTTTTATCCAAGATATATCATTATTTATCCTTGTTTTTTTCTTAAATTAATCTTACAATCTCTACATATATTCATAACCAGGGATCTCAAGAGATAAGACAATGGATGATAAATTGATGTTTGTACCCAATGATGATATTTAAATTATTACTTAGTTGAAAAGTTAAGACACTGCTAATTAAAAAAGCCGTCTGTAATACAATGCGATATATATGAAAATCATTTACATAGTATACATTTTACATTAAATTGATTATTCTTATCTAAATTTGGGTACTATCTATCTAAATATCCGCGGAAAACTGTCTGTAATACAATAGGGAGGGAGGAGAAATTGAGCTGTTAATTACATTAGTATCCAAAGTTACTTTTACAAATTTTAAATCATTTGGCCACTGAAATCCACTTTATTAACACCACCCTCCATCCCTCGGTGGAATTTGTTCCACTGGCAAGAAATTTGGGTTTTTTGATAACTCGTTTACCCCATCCCTTATCCTCCTTCCCCACTTTTGCTTTCATTACAAAATTCTTCCATCCAATCTTAACAGCGCTACTCAATAATATAGCTCACCAAATTTAAACATGAGCTGACGTTAAAATCGGAAATACATATCATTCATTATGAAAATAATATATCCAAGTGCGTCTGTCGATAAAAAGAGAAAGACGCAGTCACTCATTTAGCTCTATATTTTAAATTTTAAGTATAAAAATATCGTTTTCGGCTATTCCTTGTCCGATTTAGGCTTTTAATTATATCCTGTCCGAGACAAATTTAGATCCGTTGACTAATCAAAAATCGTTTCAGTTAGAGGTGTACCCAACGTCTCATTTTATTGCTACCCAAAGTCTTATAACTACGTTGCAATTATATAAGAAACCCTAAATTAAGTTTAACAAAAGGAGTATACTACACATTTAAATCACGCCCCCACCGCGTGGTTTAGTTTGGCACTAGTTTGTTAGCAACCATTAATAAATGGAATAATGAATAACCCTCCCCTCTTTTCCTATAACTCTTCTTCTATAGATGTGCGTGCTCAATTTTTAACCTCATTTGCTCTACTTCGGTTAAAATGTTTTTTTTTGAGAGGGTGGGGGGGGGGGGGGGAGGCGGATGATGTGTATCATCATTGGGCCGGTAAACTAAATTTCTGACAAAAAATATGTATATCATGAATGAAAGTAAAAGTCGATCTTCATGGCTAGTAGGAGGAGTAAAAATGATATGTACAAAGAGGTCGATGACAAATTAATTCCACGCTGTATCACGGGATGGGGGCGTGATTGAAATATGTAGTATACTCCTTTGATTAAACTCAATTTACGGGTTTTTATATAATTGCAACGTAGTTATAAGACTTTTGGTAGCAATAAATTGAGACGTTGGGTATCCCTCTAACTGAACCGATTTTTGATTAGTCAACGGTCTAAATTTGTCTCGGCCAGGATATGATTAAAAGCCTAAATCGGCCAAGGAATAGCCGAGTACAATATTTTTAAACTTAAAAAATTAAAAATAAAGAGCTAAATGATTTATTGTGTCTTTCTCTTTTTATCGACAGACGCACTTGGATATATTATTTTCATAATTAATTATATGTATTTCCCATGTTAACGTCACCTTATGTGTAAATTTGGTGAGCCACAGTATTGAGTAGCGTTGTTAAGTTAGGATGGAAGAATTTTGTAATGAAAGCAAAAGTGGGGTAGAGGATAAGGGATGGGGTAAAACAGGTTATCATAATGTTTTATTTTCTTGACTTTAAGTTAAACTCTATCGTACAAAGAAGCTTAAATTTTATTGGGAGGGGTGCCGGCGTTGGTTCTAGGGATTAAAATATTATGAAAAATAATCCGAACCCCCCCCCCCCCAGTAAGCCTATTAAGTTTTTAGATAGTTTTAGGCTACCCACCACTACATATAGGGGCGCAGCAGCTAATGATATTACAATCACAAGCAAAAATATATCAGGAAATTAAATGTTCTATTTTCAATTGTATTAAGCTATACGTTCTATAAGGATGACAACATTCATAAAAGTGAAGCCCTAAAACTAGAAAAAAATAGGAGAGAGGTTGTTAGTGTTCAAAAGAGTATTTTGTTTGACAATCCTATCCTTTAAATAAAGTAACAGGAAGTTTTTCTGTTTGTCTGTCTATTTGTCTATTTTAAAGTATAATACAGAGCAGCAGTGGAATTAACCCAATCCGCCCCCCCCCCCTCACTAATTATCATGTTTGATTATAACAACAACTAATATATATCTAATTATGTGAATGGGGGGGGGGGGGTAATTGGGGTTGAATTATTTGTGTGTCTGTCTATTTTAAATATATTAATTTTCAGTTCTAAGTAGAAAGACAAATAGAATGATTTGATGAACAAACAAGGATGACAACATCCATAAAGCTCTGAAATGGAAGGACAAACAAGCAGGGAGTAAGGGAGGGGACAATGGATCGAAAATTCAATTTTTAGGAGTCTCAGACTTTGGGTACTGGCTTAAAGGGAATATACAAGAATTTAGCCGTTTCTGGCCAACCTTGGGTACTAAAAATAAATTTATAGTATAGATGTATAAACAGACTACTAAATGATATCCGATGGCAAAGACCCTAAAGCTCAGCAGACGAGAAACAATTTCATTAAACTTTGCTTTCTAAATTCAGCTGTTTAATGCTTTCTTCTGCTTTTTGAAAAAGAAAGGGACAATTTTTGTGAAAAATTGCCATTTCTGTCTAAACTTATGTGAAGTATTTAAAACTGCCATTATCAATTTCTCACAACTAGGCTCCTGACTATAAAATTATATCAATAATCATCTTTTCCGATTTACACTACTGCATTTATAAACCTAGTTATTTGTGATTAACAAGACATTTTTCCTAATGATGTGAATACTTTCTTGAAAATCATTATTATCAAGTTTTTAGTGACATCTAGCGTCAAATATAGAACTAATATATTGCAGATGTTCCCAAATTTATTTTTTGCCTGAATTTATGTTGTTTTCAATTATCTTTCCATAAAGGGTTGAGCTCTCACTGAGGTGGTGGCAAATTAACTATGTCCTTATATTAAGTAATTGGGTTGTTGTCAGTTTCATGAGATCAGTAGATAATTTTCAAATATTTTTTAAGAAATGAACAGTATTAAAACAATACAAAAACGAAATTAACTAGAAAAAAATGCAGAAATCATTAAAGGTCATACATAGACGTCCAAGTACAGGGGTAAAGGGGTGTTTACCCCTTGGCCCTTTAGACTTTGAATCTCTTATTTTACACCCCTCAAGTTTTTTTAAAATACGTTTGATTACTCCCCTTGAACGTATAGAACCCCTAAGTTTACCCCAATACAAAGTAAAAAGCTTGGGCGTCTTTGTGTTAACATTAGTTTACAATTTGCCTTTTACTCTTTTGCCAGCACCCGGCTGTATTTACATTTTTGAAAGAATCAGCTGAACTCAAGGACCCAACCAAAAGTTGGTAGAAGGCCTTTGAAAAGGGGTGATTGTTACATATAATATTTATCGCTCTATATATATTACTTTAATGTACTAAATATGAATGACGTCATGGGAAATCCTGCAAAATCTCGCGGCATACGCGCGATAACAAAAACATAAACAATAAAAACAAACGGACAAAAAATTTCGATTTTAAAAATTTATTTTCATTGTGGCCGTGTACACTGTACAGTGTATATACTAAAATTGGAACGATAATATCTATTATAAAATAAAATATAAATATATTTAGAAATGAATGATCAATTTATCATTCATATCAAATTGTATTTTGATTTTCAACAAAACTTCTAGTTTGATTTTTTTAAAATCATAATAAGTAATCAAAAAAAGACATAAAGTATGTAAAGGGACGTACGGACTTTCTGGTAGCAATTATAGAGTTGCTACGATTTCTAAGTCGTACCTAACTGTTATATGAATCAGCATACAAAGTTTGAAATCGATAGGAAAATTCTAACCTGTTTAAATTAACGAAAAGAGCTATAACGGACGGACCTATCCTAATTATAGAAAAGCTTCGCTTAAAAAAAAATAATTTAACCCCATTTGACCAACCCTACCCCAATCACACCTAACACATGTATTTTGTAGTTTTACAATAGATAATTAAAAATGTTACCCCCCCCCCGGCCCTCCCTGCTTTTGAGAAAATTTCAAGGGTGACAACATCCATAAAAGCGAAGCTCTAAAATGGTAGGACGAATATTAACATTTGTAGAGTGCCAGAACAAATTAAGCATAATATAAAAGTATTATTTTTACAAAATTATATGTATTTTTTTTTTCTTAAATACAGAATACTGTTTAAACGAAGGACATACCGACCATAGCCACAGAAAAGCTCTGCTTTATAAAAAGTAAGGTTTGACCCCTTGCTCAGATGCAAACCTCAACTTCCTGTTTTATTAGTAAAGATATATGGGAGGGATATATTTATATCTATTGAAAATAGCAAAATTTATCTAAAGAATTTATAGGTTTAAATATTTTCTATATATTAGGTTTGTCTGCCATAGTGCCCATAACAAATTGATTTTTAGGATGATAGACAAGTCCTATTTGTTTCAAACCTTTTTTAATGACTCTTATAACATTTCAGCTTTTTAATTTGAATTTAATTTGCAATTTCCATTACTTCTTATGCTTATCTAATGGATGTACTATAACTTTGATCTTACACCAGATTTTTATGAACTTTAGTAAAATGAGTTATGCAGCTGTATAAAATAACAATTTCTCCTTTCCACTTCTCTTGCCCCATCCCCTCCCCTACTGGAGGATAAAAATCCAGAATCTAAAGGGATAAGACAATGGCCGATAAATTGATTTACATCCCCAATCATGATACACAAAATTACCCCTTCTGTAGATTACAATTGGTGGTACAAATGTTTGGACACTCAATTAAATGAATCAACTAATCAAAATGGAATAAAAGTCCCCAAGGTTGTTAAGCAAACAAATAGGAAAACATTATTTTAAGACTTTGGGAACTAGTTTAATGATAAATAGATAAAACTATTGGTAAAATAGTGACTAGGGGCGAAATAACTAATACTCTTACTAATTCATATGTGTAGCACAGGAAAGGGAGTGGTTAGATTCATAGATAGAGGGTACAATGAGCTGTTTATTACTCTAGCCCCTAAAGTTTTATAATAACGTTTTCTTAATCATTGGCCTTAGAATCTTGGGGACATTAGTGAATTTTGAATGGTTGGTTTATTAAGTTGTGTGTCCAAACGTTTCAAGCACTAATTGTGTTCTACAGAAGGGGTAATTTTGTGTGTCATCATTGAGGGTGTACATAAATTTATCGCCCATTGTCTTATCCCTTTAGATACCTGAATTAGTTTTCAGTTAAAGTAAAGAAAATAATAAAATCAAAGTGGTCAGTAAATCGGGGAGGGGGGATGGAGTTGTATAAAGTGGGCGGAGAACAGCTATAGCAATTTAGACATGTAGCAATTTTTTTCTTTATTGTGTATCCTAACCATGGGTCCTAAAGGATCAGACAATGGTTAAAAAAATGATGAACACTCTCCAATCAAGATAAACAAAATTAACCTTCATCAATTAAAAAAAATAAAAGAACATGATTTAAAGCACTGGGTACTGTTATAATTTACAGTCCAATGTCCCCTTCCTCCCTGATTTCTCTCTATCCTACAAGGTAAATAAAAGGTCCGATATGGATAAACTTTAACTACTATCATGTACTTGGTGACCATTCCCTTCCACATTTCATTTACATTTTTACGTGCATATTATGGCAGGAGGAAAATAGTCATTAATTTAGGTTTCTTTAATGGACATCATTGACATCGTTTACCTAGTAGAAGGGGATTGGACAGGTTAAAGGGGCTAGATAGGGGCATCGTTATATTAGCCAGCTACAAGTTTCACTTCATTAGAGTACAGGATAATCTTGCGTAAGATCTAAGTAATAATAAATCCAATTAGTATAAACTACAAATTTCTTATAATTGAAAAAACAGCATGTCTTAAATCAATTTGCTATTGTGTCTTTTTGCGAATATAAAACAGCAAGTGAACGTGATTATATACAGAGGTGAATGCACACTCATTTATACTATAACATTTCAAATCAAGTCTAAAATCAAAGAACCCCAACACTAATAAAATAGGCGAAAACCAGTGTTATTATTTTATAAAGGCAGAACTCAATCAGTCTAATGGGTACTCAGAGATTTAGCTTTATAAAGACCCTAAAAATGACTAAACTAAAATTCATAAAATATTTCAATATGTATGGATGTTGTTGTCAGTAATATGTTAGTATGTATGGACTCAATTGTATATAAACTTCGCTTCGCTTTTATGGATGTTGTAATTCTTGTTTTAAAACTTTTATTCAAGAGATAAGACAATGCACGATAAATTGATGTATAAATAATTATCGCATCGTATTAAAGATTTCTTTGATAAGACAATGGAAGATAAGTTGATGTATATACCCAATGATCTATTATTACATACATCTAACAGTGAGATTTTTAGATGTAAAAATGATAAAAGTAATTCAACTATGTATTGGCATATTGATGTTCAGATTTCGTGATTATTATTCAAAATATTTATTAATTTGGTGTTTTACCTAGAGGTCATAAAAATTCTGTGAGGTTGTAAAATTTCCCCCTTCCCCCCACGTAACGAAAACTGGCCAACCCAAGAAATTCATAAATTTGTTTATTATTTTATTACCTTTACTGCCCACAAAAATGAATATTTTTATTCCAATATTAATATTGAAAATATAAACCCTTCCTCTCTGAACAAAATTATAAATTTAGGTGTTAATTAATACTTCCTTTGTGAACGAAAAATTTAATATTTAAACCCATTAAATATATTGATATTTGAGTTCAAATAAGGTCTGACCACAAAATTTTTCAATTTTATTAAATCTATTGCTACCTAGGCTATGCCTGATAAAAGGTATTCATAGGTACATTTTTACAACCCAGTTTTTGGTAAACAATTCGTCTGGCTGCTTTTTTAATTTACATGTTGTTTTTGTGTTAGACAAGTGGATTTTAAATCAGGGATCTGAGACCTCGCCTGTAGCAGCTTGCGGCAAAATTAAAATAAAGCCTTGCGGCTGAGGATTTAAAAAATAAAAAAAAAATAAAAAAATTATATTGTATTAATAATTATGAATAAAACAAAACTGCAACTGTAAAGTATTTTTTAAAAATATATAATCCTTATTTTGTGTAGATTTATTATAGATTTTTAAAAGATTAGTTATAAAAATTTGATTTCAAGATTGAAAGTGTCGCTCATTTTCTTGAATTGTAGCATTTATTTTATATTAAACAGTCTCTATTATACCTTTATTTTTTAGATTATACGATAAGTGGTCATTAAATAAATAAGATTGTTATCTAAAATACTAGCAGTTAACAATCTAACATTTATTAAAACAATCTTAAACAAACCAGCCATTTCTTTCAACAAATGGAAAATAAGAAATATCAAGCTATCTTATGTAGCAGATGAGTAAATCCTCTTTTCTATTAGGCGTTACAGAATGACGAGCAGTCATACTATATTTTATAACAGCTGCACTTTTGAAAAGTTAATTAACCAATAATTATATATTTACTCTGTGACAAGTTTTATTAGATGATAGCAAAGTCATATATCTTGTTCGTGGATATATAATACAACACCCCCCCCCCCCCCTCCCCCACACTACCTTAATAGATTTTATTAGCACATTTACTGTATAACTTACTAGCGGCTCCAGTGTAGCCGCCCGCTACACCCCCTAGAGGCCTCTAGGGGCACTTGAGGTGGAGTGGCACAAATGAGAGGGGAAAGTGGTTATGGCTACTTTAAATTTTATTCTATGGGCGATTTCTCCATGGAGGGTGTGGTTGTACTCTCACCCAAAATAGTTATAAACTTTCCCAGGATCTATAAGAAGCTATATTCTAAAGGAGAACCATATCATATCCAAGATTCTTTTGATTAGGGATGGCAATCCGTCAAAAATTTGGACCGGATTCGGATTCTTACAAGAATCCGTCCAAAAAAAAATGGGGAATTCCGGAATCTAGCAATTTTTTTAAAGGCTTTTTTTTTAATTAAAAAATTTAAGTGCTACATATGTCCTATAAATTAATGTTCTTTGCTCTCTATAATTCACTTCCGAGTATAATACCAAATTTTAAAAGATATTATATATAATGATGATAATCTTTGCCTACAAAAAAGCGAAGTTGAAAAAAAAACTCAAGACGCTAATTTTAGCCTTCCAAATAAGAATCTGAATCCGCGATTAAAAAACGGATTCTGGATCCGGATTCCAAAATTGGCTAAAAATTGAACCTCGTAAAAGTGTCGAACTATGACGTCAGAAAAAAAATAACAATTAACCAATGAGAAGCCAGTATTCACTGTAATTGACCAATGGTAAAATATATAGCGGTCTCTCATTGGTTAATTATTAATTTTTTCTGACGTCATAGTCAGACACTCTTACTGGGTTCCTAAAAATTGGGCGGAGGAATGGTTGATATAATTCCGATATGGAAGATTCTACTGATTAATTAGATTTATAATTGTGGGAATATTTTAATTATTTTTTGATCGAATTCATATTTTTTCTCATATTGTTCATTTACATAAGAAGCCATAGCACGAGAAACAATTTTTTTTAACCTTTCAAAATGGATGTAGAATATACTTGGATACTATTGGTCACTGGGTCAGTTTGTTCATCCAGTAGGACGGGAGAGGATGGGGTAAAGGTGTGGGATGGGTTTGGGATTGTTATTTTAGTCCGCTACAAGTTTCATTTTATTAGATACCATGATAATCTGGTGTAAGATCCAAGTAATATTAAATCCATTCTTTTTAGGTCTTTTGTTTTTTTGACCATTAATATCTACAAAAAAAACCTCACTTAAATCACTTATAATTACACTTTATTAATTTATGAAAAATAATACTAGTAAGTTTGAAATCAGAAAATAAAACTAAAAGATGAAAGTCAATTATAGAGCAGCCACACTTCTCAAAAATGCATCAAAAAATTAGGACAAAATGCCTTAATCGCAACTTTTTTAGATAACCCACAATAATTTACACTTTTAAGCTTTTAAAGTATTTCGTTACATGTGTAGCTTTTCTGCAATTAACAACAAAAACTATTTAGCTGTACCCATTTTGAAACCTTAGGTTTATTATTAGGACAAATGTCGTATATTGTTAAAATGTATTGTATTTAAGTTTACTGTCCTTTTTATTTTGCTTTCTTGATATTGCTTTACTCCTTTTCAACATAATTGTCCTTGTTCTCATAGTCAATGCACATTAAGCTGTTGATGGATTTAGTTCAGTTTTACCCCATTTTCTCTTGGATCTTTGTGTTTTATTTCATTTTTCCTTTTTATTTCACATTTATTTTTTTTTATTATTTGTATTATGTTTGTTTGTCTGACTCTCCAGTTTCCTTGCCAATTTGTCTATATATAGTTTACAAGAATCTATAGCTATTAACCCCAAAATTTAAGATTTGACTATAAGATTGTCAAAGTAGCCGAAAAAACCTTAATTATAGAATATCTGTGTTACTTAAACAATCTTTGAGAACTTTCATTTTTCCCCTTAAAATGTTTGCAAAAATTTTTGCTATACAATAGTTGGCATAAGCCGTGAAGAAAAAGCTGATGTGCAAATAAACATTTCTTATAAAACAACAACTTTTTTTAAACAGCAAAAAATATGATGAATAAGGACCATAAGGAACAGAATTTTAAAAAATTTAATAACAAGGTTTCTTTCAAGATAGGTTAGGTTAGGTAAGATTTGGAAAGCCCAGACTGAATATTGTCCATAAACTTTAGTGCTTTTTGTAAGTATCATTACCAAAGAAAGAATACTAAACATTTTAGAATAAACAAATAAAAAGTAAAAGGCAAAAATATTTTCTTATTATTATATTTATGAAATTAACTTCCAATCCAAAAAATAATTTTTTATAGACGCAATTTTTGAAAACCTTTCCCTCTTATACTATAACGTTTGAACGTCGATAAAGCCAATTAAGATTTGGCACACTGAGATTACTTTTTAGGCAGAAGATAATTTGCATTTTGCCCCAGTTTAACACAAATCAGAGGGGATAGGAATATAATTCTTGGTGAACAAGGATGACAACATCCATAAAGCGAAGCTCTGAAACGGTAGGACAAACGAACATTAACACTTGTATAATGTCAGAACTGAATAATCAGAATGCGAATGTATAAGAGTCAAAGCAAAATTGTAAGTAATTTTTTTGAAAAACTGCTTGATACAGGATAATGATTATGGACATACTTACATTTTTAGGACTTGATTATAGAGTTGCTTCGCTTATAATATAGTACTTTGTTGTCCCAGGAATCAGTATACCAAAAATCAGACCAATCGGATAATTAGGTCACATACAAATTTGTTGTTAAAAATGTAAAAAAAAATCAACATGTTTAAAATGGACGTACAAACATTCTGGTAATGATTATAAAGTTGCTACGCATTCTAACTCGTACCTAACTATTACAGGAATCACCATGCAAAATTTGAAATCGATAGGACAATTAGGTCACATACAAATTTATTGTTAAAAATGTAAAAAAAAATCAACATGTTTAAAATGGACGTACGGACATTTTGGTATTGATTATAGAGTTGCTACGCTTTCTAAATCGTACCTAACTACTAAAGGAATCACCATGCAAAATTTGAAATCGATAGGACAATTCTAACATGTCTAAATTAACGAAAAAAGCTATCCGTGACGGACGGACGGACGGACGGACCGACCCTAATTATAGAAAAGCTTCGCTTTTAAAAAGGTAAAACTAAATAAGGAAGACAATGTCCTGTGTACAATAACATGGAGAAGGAATTGCATTTTGTTCAAATATTATAACTTTCGATAAAGAGTTGTTTCCTTTAACAAAGTTTTGAAAATAGATTTGTTTAAAAACAACTGTTTACTTCTAACAAATTTTTGCAAAAGCTCTATGCTCCTATTTGTTTTACAGAATACTAAGCCCCATCCTTTTTTTCTAGGCAACAAATGCTAGGTTTTGTATTAAGCTGATTAATAAGCATGATGTATAGACATAAATTCGTAATTTGTATACCTCTAGATAAAACTTTGCTTTAATAGGTATAATATTACGATAATGCATAC
This sequence comes from Acartia tonsa, assembly GCF_053477335.1. Taxonomy (NCBI): domain Eukaryota; kingdom Metazoa; phylum Arthropoda; class Copepoda; order Calanoida; family Acartiidae; genus Acartia; species Acartia tonsa. The sequence goes on along the minus strand of NC_137268.1, from coordinate 44,055,118 downwards.
GCCAAAGAATTAATTAAAATTTTAATATGGAGAATTTAAAAATAATTACTTAAAACTTTTAGGTTTTTTTCCCAAAATAAAATGAAACCCGCAACTTCGTTTTCTTTTCCTGATCCGCCCATCCTTCTTTACATTGATATAATACCAGTTATCCTATTATTAAGCACCGAAGGATTTCTAGGTTTTAGCCTATATATCTTAATGGAGGGGGGTTCTCCAGGTCAAAATTCGGCCAAATCATAAATTCATATCAATTAACCTTACCTGTCACCACAATATTTAATTATATCTTTAAAAGAAGGTTTACATACCTAAAATAAAAATAAAATATTTAGTTTTTTAATTAATGCAATTTATATTTAATAAATAATGCTAGATGGAGAGCAATAATTATAGATGTATAAATATATAAATAGATAAACATTGCTATAGCTAGTAGAGCATTTTATGATCTGTTTTTAATTTGTCTGTAATACAACCGGTTCTAATCCAACGGATATTAATCGGTTTCGATGCAATACTTGAAAATTGAAAAAAAACTGTAAATCAAAATAAGGAATCGTGAAACTTTGTAAGCTAAAAGTTCTTAAAGTTGTGAAATACACAAATACAAGGACAAACAAATACTATTATAGAGTAGCTGTGCGAAAAAATGAATCACAAAGCCCTTTGATCAAATAGTTCCCCTAAATTTTCTGTCCAAGGTTAGCCAAATAAATCTTGCACAGCACAAAAAAAGGATTAAATAGTAGTTCTAAACATCTTTTTATTCTCAAATGTGTTTATTTAATAACAGGGATTAATAATTTCAATCAATTTTAAATGACCGATATCTTTTATGAAATTAAAAGTAGGAGATACGGTGCCTACACTTAAACCTTTTTATTGACTACCAGTTTAAAAAAAAATAGTCCATTTAGGGGCCTCTAACCCTTTGGGATATTATCCCTGCGGAGTTCTGACCTTATCTTAACCTAAACCAACCTAATAATAATCATCACAAATACGTTTTTTTCCATAACCACCGTTTACAACATTAGAGAAACCGCCGATGAAAACACATTAAACACATATAGCCAAATTAAAACTTAGACCTATAAAAATCGACAAATTCATTTATCTAATAATGAATAACAATAATAAATTTCATTTTCGCTGCTTTGTTTAAAATTATCCTTATATATTTATTCTTTGTTTATTTTAATGAATAAAAAGTAAAAAGAGTTGAAGTTTACATGAATTTAAATAGGTCGATTAATGTTTATTTTTCTTGCATCCCAGCTTTTAAAATGCTTGCTTAGATTACTATCGATGTATAATCAAGTAGCTAATTCTGTATTGGTTAGCCTAAGACAAGCAAGAACTAGAAAGTTTAAGACTGATTGCATATTAGCAGAAATAAACAACCTAAAAATGAATAGTTTTCATGAAAACTGATGCCTTTTTGAATTGAAAAAAAGATTATTGTCCTTTCATGTAAAGATAAAGCTTACCAAAAAAACTATTCTTCTAGCACTATCCTAGCTTCTTTGAATTGAAGAGGTGAAAACTAGATGCCTTTTTGAAAATATATGAGATATCAAGGGCGTTCAAGCTTTTTTATTTGGAGGGGGGGGGGGTATTTACCTCCTCCAAAATTGAATGGGGGGGGGGAGGAAAATACCCACTCCTAAATGGTTTGGAGTAATTTATAAATGGGGGGTGGGGTAAAATAAACAAAAATTGGAGGGGTCGGTAATCACCACTTTCCCCCCCCCCCTCCCCATGGACGTCCTTTAAGATATCGCCGTCCTCTCTAATAACAGCCAATGATGTCTTATCTTTTTGGACAGACAGACAAAGAGAGTTAAAGAGATTAGCTTAGCTGTACAGACAGACAAACAAAAGATTGTAGAGAAGCTTCCCTACTAAAATATGTCTCTTGAATATGATAAAAACAGTATCAGACAGATTTTAGTTCAGCTTTAGAATTGCTGTTACAAAAAAATATTTCTTAAGGGCGAAAAATTAAATTTTAACTAATTTTAGTTAAACTGGTTGAGTGGTTTTAGGCTACTTTGGCAAAAACTACAATTATTGCATATTAGAAGTAGAAAATATTTTCTAATATTGTTGGCAAAAAAAATAAGGACAAAAATGAACACAAAAATGAAAGACAAAAACACATACCCTTTATGTGTTTTTCGTAGCCCAAACTTTATCAAAAATAATTCGTCAACTAACAGGCGCCAGATTGCTTTGCAAAATAAATAAACGCATGAATATTGCCAAGGATGAATATTTCTACAAGTAGCGTAGCTGTAGCAGGTCAATAACCTTTATTTTATTAATTATCAGTAAAATATTGAGAAATATTAAGCGGTTTGTAAAAATGACTAAAACAAAAGGTCCTCAATCATAATCTAAAATAGTACGAGTGTGTGTGAGAGAGTGAATATCCATATATCTTACTAGCGGCTTTTCCGCTTTTTTAAAAATTGAGAGGGATTTTTTTTTTGGGGGGGGGGGTGTCCAATCCCCTAAGAAAATAGCCTAAAAATAAAGTTGGTATCATCTGCATCATCAAAAAAATTGATGGGGAATTTTTTTTTTTTTTGGGGGGGGGGTGCCAACCACCAAAAAAATGACCTAAAACCACCAAAGGACCAGTAGGTATATTCCCTGAAGAGTGGAATCCAATCGGTTCAGTGGTTACTGAGATCTTAAGGGAAGGACGGATAGACATCATTCTACTTTGTATTATAGATAAACAGCTGGACCGATCATTACATAATTTTCTGTAAATGGAGCCTTTAGGCTAGTACACTGGGCTTTAATAAATCAAGAGGTACGGCTTTTTTGACCATAGCTGACAATGACACATTATTCTAATGCTATAAAAATCGCGCATAAGCCTCAAAATTAACAGCAGATTGTGTGCATAAGAAAAAAATGGAAAAGATGGATATTCTATTCAGACATCCAGTTAAATTTTAAAATACAATATGACGATTTCACTGCGGTTTACATGCGGCCGAAGCGTGGATGCCGAGCGCTGATATAAATTGCTGGGTATAATTAGCATGGATATAACGTCACTTTTAAGTATTACTAATATGTGATTTTGTTACTATGACAGAGACACATTAATGCAAAATGAATATACGTTTCTTCATTCCAACCATTGTTTTGGAGTTTGAGGAAAACTTTTTTTTGGGGTTACTAATTACTATTAATTATGATATAGCCATAACGAAGATTGGTGGCAGACTATCATCTTTTCCAGTAAGGCCTCGAAACCGAATAATATCTGGCGGATAAGTACCGGTAATACTAATCAGCCACACTGAAAAATTATGTATAGCATCGTACTGCCACTTGGGGCAAACAAAACTAGTTTTAATACTTTATTACTTACTAGCGGCTACGCCCCTAGAAGCCTCTATGGGCACTTAAGGTTGGAGTGGGAAAAGTCGACATCATCCCATTTTAAATCTAAGTTTCAAAAGATTAAAATAATAATTTTTTTTGGGGGGGAAGGGGGGTGAAAACACCCACCCCTAAAATAGTTTAAAACCATCCCAGGACCTATAAGAAACTTCACTGTAAAGGAGAACAATATCGGTTCAGTGGTTAGCGAGATCCTTCGGGACAGACAAAAAACGCTCACTACTTTATATAATAGGATATTTTTTTTATTTTAATATTTGCAGAAATCTGTCTTTAATATTATGCTATAAATAACTATTATAGAATTCAATATTTTTCATGACACTGTGAAAACACCGAAGGGGATTAAAACATAAGAAAAAGAAATATAATCTTATTTTTCCTTTTAAATTATTGTAATAACTAATGTAATACTTTTTAAATCTTTGTGACTGTATAGATAATTAAGACTTTTTAAAAAATGAATATAAAGTTATGATAAATAATTCTTATGATTATATAAACATAACAGGATATCTTGCTGTGTGTCTGTAGCTTAAGATCTAACTGAAGGCTGTACATATTTGGCTTTTGTCTAGGGAGGGCCTTTAAACAATTTTGGGGAGGGGTTTCTCGCTAGAGAAATTACATTTTTTACTCCTTTCAGATACCCCCCAGTGCCCCTCGAGGTCTTTATGTTCGTAGCTGCTTGTATTGAAAAAAACTTTAAGAATATAAAGGGGAACGTAAAAAAGATTTCTGTACAAATGAATGAATTTTTATCAAAACTTAAAACACGAAATTATAATTTTCTCATATGAAAGTAATAAAATTTCAATGTCAATAAACAAGAAAAAATGTGCATAGCAAGTATGCCAAAAAATAAGTTCAATTTTCAATTGAGCGACAAAAAGTATTATGTGGAGAAAGGTTTCGTAAATAATATGCTCTTAAGATTGGCAAAAATTGGCAAAACGGCTGAGCCGCCAGCCGTTAGCCGTTACTTTTCCAACTTTTTGTTCGATTTAGGGAAAATAGACCTATCAAGGATTATTCATGCAAAATTTTAGATCGAAATTCGAATTCTAAGTGCCATTTAATCACTGATTACGAGATGGTTGCATTAACCCCCTCCCCTTTTGTTTTAATTAATAAAATAAGTGGAAATTATTCCATGGTTACCCCCCCCCTCCCCTCCAAAAAATCTTCATTTTCAACAATAACTTTTCTACTTTGTCTTGCAGAATTTTTAAAATACCTTAAAACTGGATATTGAGAGTACAGAGATGCTTCGCACCTTCAAAAAAAAAAGCTAAGCTGTTTGTCTTTAAAGATAATTAAGACACAAAATCTTGGATTTATGGACTTTTTTTAGATTAAACTTAGACAGTACATTTGCTTTAGGGATTTTGTTTTTTATATTTTGAAGCTATTCAATAATCTGTGCGTCAGTCAGTCTGTCGGTAATGCTAAAAAGGGTGATAAAAAAAACCAATAGCTTCACTTTTTTCAATATAAACCTTACAGTTTTGGTCCAAAACTAATAAAAATAATACAATTCATAACCAAGCAATGACAATGAGAAAACAAAATTGAATTTTAAACCTACTCACCCCTCCAGAGCACTAGAGCTTTATACCTAGCCCTTGCAGAGAAATTTCCCTACAAGTGCATATTTTTTATTACAAATTAAGAATTATTACAAAAAAGAACAAACCGTCGTAAGTACTTGAAATCTTGTACATAGACCCTACAATATTCAAAGTTTTTGATGTAACATGTAAAGACCTTTCTATAGACACCTTAGCAAGGTTTCTAATACAATTTTAGCCAATTTGGCATCAAAAAGAAAGACCTGGCAAACATCAAGAACTAGAAATAGACAGAGCCGTCATGGCTCAATGTTGGATGGGTCTGTCTTTTCTTATGCCAAATTGGCAAGGATTTAATTAGAAATCTGGTTAAGATGTCTATAGAAAGGTTTTAACATGCCCTATCAAAAACTCTAAACATTATGGGGTCTATCTCCAAGATTTGAAGTAATTATGATGGTTCAAATTGTGAGCGATTGTTTTTTTTTTAAACACCCTTTATATAACTCACTTAGATCGTCAATATGTCTGTAATGCTTTGATGACCCAAGTAAATGTGGAAAAACACCTAATTACCCATTATAAATATAGAAAATATTGGTCTAACCGTTTTTTATAAATTACAGATCAAACATTTAGCCATTTAAGTTCATACCTAGTTATTTAGGAAATGATTATATAAAACTTATATAAGATTATTTGTACAGAAATTTTAAAAAAAATGAAGATAAATCAATAAAATGAAAGAATAATATAAATCTGCAAAAACAAGTTACATGCCAAAAATATGCCTAGTATTTTTACAACTTTGCAAAAATTTAAAAAGAGCAAAGAATTTATATAGCAGGTAAATATTGAATAAAATTGTCCTCGTTTTATTTAGGCTGCGACTGTAGCGTAACAGCGTTGTCCGCTTCTAACTCAGATATATGTATATTAACACTAAGGTTAGGGAAAATCTTTTGGCCGACAACAGGTGCAACTCATTACCATGCACTTTCTGTACAACCAGGCAAAGGTCGTGCAATTATAGGGATGCAACATTTGGTATTTTATTGCTTTAACCTTGTTATCAACATTCCCCAGAGTAACTTAACCATTTAATGTATAAAAAAATGCGCTTTTATTAAAAAGATCCAATTTTTTGATGTTGCAATTTTAGTTTATCTACAAGAACACTAAAATCACTAAATAATCTGCAAGAAAAAAAATAAAAAACACATTTATTTGACACTAGACAATATACATAGCAAAATACAATTATAAAACTAACCTTGTTTTATAACAATGTTAGCGAATTTTTTTCCCTTATAATCTTACCGAAAGAGATTCATATTTTCATATTGAATTAGCAGGCTTAAGGCCATTTCCTATATTATAAGTGATAGAATGTTTGACATATGTATGTTACATGTACGACTCACCGATGTAGCTCTCCTTAACAGTAAAGCTTCTTTAGGTCCCAGGAATTTTTAAAAGCGAAGCTTTTCTATAATTAGGGTCGGTCCGTCCGTACGTCCGCCCGTACGTCCGTCACTGAGAGTTAGCTCTTTTCGTTAATTTAAACAAGTTAGAATTGTCCTATAGATTTCAAACTTTGCATGATGATTCCTGTAGTAATTAGGTACAATTTAGAAAACGTAGCAACTCTATAATCAATACCAGATTGTCTGTACGTCCATTTGAAACATGTCGACTTTTTAACTTTTTTGACAACAAATTTTTGTATGTTACAATTATCCGATTCTTCTGATTTTTTGAAAACTGATTCCTATTACAGCAAGGTATAATGTTTTAAGCAAAGCATCTCTATAAACAAGTCCCAAAAATGTAAGTATGTCCTTAAACAGTATCATCTATTTATGCAGTTTTGCAACAAATTTACTTACAATATTGTTTGTACTGATGCATTAATATTCTGCTAATTCAGTTCTGACAATCTACAAGTGTTCGTTTGTCCTTCCATTTCAGAGCTTCGCTTTTATGGATGTTGTCATCCTTGTTTTTTTTTCTATTTTGTATATGGGGTGCGACCCTCTCCCAAGAGAAATTAACCCTAGAAAAACACCACCAACCCCCAAATAATTGGCCTCAAAAGATTATAGTAGCAATATTTAAAATTTACCATAATGTCTAAACACAATATTAGTTATTCTTGCATTGTATAATAAACAGCTTTCCGCGGATATAAAAATGTACAAGTATAAGATTTTGAACACAGTAATAGTGTCTGACTGATTATGACGTAACAAAAAAAATTAGCCAATGAGAGGCCACTATAAATTTTACCATTGGTCAATAACGGCCTCTCATTGGCTAATTTTTTTTGTTACGTCATAATCAGTCAGACACTATTACTGTGTTCTAAGATTTTACGATGCTAGACATATTTTTTTTCGAATGGCTGAGAACCGGTTTTAATCCACCGGACACTAATCAGCTTCGAATGAATACGAGATAATGATTTATGTATTACCAAATTGAAATTACATGATAACACAAAACCTCCATGTTTAACAGAGTAAATAAATTCATTTTTCTAATTTTGAGATATTGATTGTATCATCCTTGCTTTAAAAATACACTTCAATATTTATGTAAGTGTTTTTATTAAAATCTATGAATCAGTAAATGATTTATAGCTAGAAATCTAATGCATTTGTTAAAAATAGTCAATTTACACATGAAATTTTTAAAAATATTCCTATTAGGAACGTGTTTTGTGGACTCGTGTAAAAAGTAAAGCTTAGCAATGATCAGCGTGTAGGAGCTCCGCGGAGCCGTATCTGGAAATTTAAGGCTCCTACCTTAAAATTAATATATCAATTTTTGTTCATTATTGAATTTGATAAAATAAAATAAATAATATAAAATATTTTGCTTTTTCTTGATTAAAGCTATATAAAAGTAGAAGGATGTGTGTCTATTTGTTAAGTAACAATAGTTTTTCAGTTTATTATATGGAAATAGACCGTTGCCAAATTATAATATTACTTTTAAAAAATCATTTTTAGCTAATCTGGAGCCGGAGCCGTTTTTAACGAAAAATACGGCTCCGGCTCCACCAAAAATGTTGCTGCTCCCGGCTCCGGTTCCGAAACGCTGGTAATGATCTTCAGAAAGTTTCTTTCTCTCTTTGTCTATGGGGTTTGTATGTATCCTTATAATAAAGTAAAATCTTGTTTGTCTGTCTTTGCCGAAGGATCTCGCTAACCGCTCAACCGATATGATTCTCCTTTACAGGGTAGCTTCTCATTGGAAGATTTACAACTATCTTGAGATGGTACCACCAACCTCCCAAGAGAAATCGCCCCTGGTCGACAATATAAAAATATGCTTACACTGGTCGTCTTTCATCTAATCAAATATTATGATGGTAATTAAGTTAAAATTTAAATTTTAGTCGCTCTATTGACCGGGTGTGTACGTCTAAATATGAAAGGGCAATTTTTTTATTTCAAAGGGAAGAAGTTCTTGAAAAATAGGTTTTTTTTTATTTTTAAAAATAAACTTATAGAAATATTATCAAAGATGCTAAATTATTTTAATTCATTGAGAAATGAAAAAAAATATTTTAATTCCAAGATGTTATTCAATCATAATTAAATTGGTTTTGCATTTTTAAGCTAAATTTCCTAGAAATTTAGGGAGAAGCATAGTTTTATTATGGACAGATAAATGTAGTTTTTTTATAAACAAGGATGGTTGAATAACAATCTAACATTTGGTTTTTAATCAAAGAAAAGTAAATTGTAATACATAGACATTAAGTGTTCTTAATAGTTATGTAGTTTCTTTAAGATGTTGAATTACATCATACATAAAGAATGAAAAAAATATTTCAGGTTTCTTGAAAGTATAATTTGTTTCATTTTTAGTATTAAAGCTACTTTACAAGTCTTGGGTGTTAAAATATTATTTTCAACAATGCAATGCATATGCTTCGAAGCCGAGTAATATCCGTTTGATTAGAACTGGTTATGAGAAATCTCGTATCGTATCGTATTTAAGAAATTTTTTTTTATCGAATTATAAAATAAAAATCATAAAATTTATACAAATTTTGTTTGACCGGGCCTTCGGCGCCTCGATTGCCAACAAAACAGAAATTAATTTTATGATTTTTCATTTTATTATCCACAGAAACCTGTCTATCATGAAATACTGACATGCAACCAAAGGAATAGGAAGAACTTAATGCAAACTATTATTCAAGATTTATTTGAATTCAATTGTCCTACCCAATGACCCATGAATCAAAATCTCAAATTTAAATCATGAGTTTAGACCAAGTGTCTAGAATTAATAATACTCTTTGTAACTTAGCAAGACAAAAAAAAATGAAAAAGTTGTTAAAAATAAATAGGTTAGATTTTTAATATTTGAACTTTTTCCAAGAACGATGAATATATGTAATTTGATACATTTTTAATATTCATATTTTTTAAATTTTAAATCTAGTAAAGGATAAGAACGACTGAATCCAATAGTAGGACAGATTAATGATTAAATTGTTGGAGTAAAAATATTTACCTAATTGTTTGCTGCATTTTTGACTCACTAGGGACTCCATATTAGAAAAGGTAGGAAAGAGCAGAATAAAAGCCTAAAACCACCCCAAGACTGTAAAATGAAAAAAAAGACGAAAACCACCCCGTGACTAAAGTGTAGCTTCCCTTAATTGGAGAACTCTAGTGGTTCACGAGTTGTCAAAATTTTATGCTACACAAAAAAACCTTACTACTTTTAATAGGATTGCATTCCTTTTAAGAACCCCCTTCAATATATTTCTTTTATATCTTTAACCTAAAGACCAACACCTAATACCAGGGCCGTCGCTCTCAGCAAGTGAGACTGTCAGACCTTAGTAGAACCTAGCCTAATACTTATGTGATACTGACTTATTTACTTAGATAGTAGCTTCGCTGGTTCTTTCACACAAATTGCCTGTTAAGCACTGATACCCTCCCCTCCCCTCCCTATTTTTAAAAAGGAGAAGGCTAATTTTTTTTCTATTCCCAAACTATTCGGATGGCCCTAACCCAGTATCCAATATAACCTAACCTAACCAGACCAAAGCAATAATCAAAAAAGTGACAAATTAACCCCATAAACCTTATTTTCAATTCATATCCAAAAAAGGAAGGGGGTACGGGTTCCATGCTCAACAAGGTATTTTGTGTGAAAGTACCGATTTGCTTGAAATTCTTGAAGGAAAACAAAATTTAAATCTTGAAATAAGTTTATTTATTTGATATTAAAACTATAAGCAATAGCATTTGAAAATTCGCCGCCCTTTAAGTCCGGATTTTACTAATCCTAACAAAAAAGGGTAGCAAAAAGTGTTTGAAAAGGTGCTTCAAAAGCTCACAAAAGTATCAACTGTTAAAACAATCAGGCGATTTATCACTAAGTTTTTTAGCTTTTAATAATAATAGTGGCTTCGCCCCTTCTAAGGAAATGATTAGGAGATAAATTGTTTTTGATTGGCAAAATAGTTTTAGTCTTATTAAAATACAACTTTCTTTAAATCAAGTAGTTCTAACTGAGAAATTAAACGCTTAAAAAATAATTACAAAATAATGTTGACCCAATAACACTGGATATATTTAGTTAAATTTGATTTAATTTTGCAGATTATTTCTGTTTTCTTTTTTTTCAAATTTGTGGCACCAACTAAAAAGTGCTTCAGAGGTCTTGACAAAGCCTAGAAACAAAAAGATATGAGATTTCATTTCAACATTAATAACATTGTAATATCCAAATATAGATGTATATGCTTTAAAATAAATGGTAAAACAAGAGGCTCAACAATTAATTTATTTTAGATTATATTAAAAAGCTGATATATTTGGACGTCTGGTTTTTGGCTAGTTATTTTGCGATGGATTACGGAATTAATTGGTTAGTATAAAACCGTGTTAAAAATTTGCAACCAACAATTTAGTCTACATAAGGAGTAATTTTGTTGATCCTACCATAACAAATATTTTGCCTAATAAAATCACGGTTTAGACAAAATTTATATTGATATCTTTATCTTAATGCTTTTAATCTAAGCCTTTTCTGCAAAATTTTAGAAAACTTGTCATAATTAACCTACATACCTAATGAAAAGTACATTAAAGCAGAAAATAAAATAAAATGCCTATGAGTTTCAACTTATAATTAATTACTTATGAAGAAAATTGTAGCTTGCAAAAAAATCTATTCAAAACCATTAAAACAATTAGCAGCGTTTTTATTTCAATTATTTAATTAAGAAGTGTTAATGATAAAAAGTATTTATCTTCTAATTAAAAAGATATCTTAATTACTAAATATTACGGCAAAATCCTTCTTTATACAATAAAGCACCCACAACTGCCCCTTTAAAGACAATCACTTTTGAATGATATTTCTCGGTGGGGGAGTTAAAGGGTTGGAATCCTAGCCCAATTTATTAATCTATCACATTTGTAGGATTGCAGACAAATGTAATGTAATCAAAGGGTTTGTAGGTATTAATCAGATATAATGGTTTAGGCAGTTTTAAAAAGCCCTGCATTTAATAATCCAGACAAGTACTTTCCCCAAGTGCTCTATTGTTCTTTAGTATGGATTCGAATGTTTTTAGATTTCTGACGCTATTAACTGATTTCCTCAAAGGCCCAATACAAAATAAGGTCTCTACATATAATAAGATACATATAGCTCATGACCCCTCTACTCTTTTACTTTATTATGCTCTAATGTTTATGGACAATTAATCTTTTGAGTAGAGCTTTCTTTGTTAAAAAATTAACATATTAAAATACTTTTTTGTACTTTCCTTTAAATCATTAAAAGGATAAGAAAAAATATTCAAAAAATCTTGCGATAAATAAAGCAATAGGTCTATATTTGAAATAATTTAGAATACATTTCTTTAATCCAAGAATTACGCAAGTATTACATAATACTCGATAATCGATTAAAATACTAAAATAAAATGATACTTAATAAGATTAAAGTGTTACATATAATTGATTATAATGAATAAGCAAATTTCAGAAAGCATTTAGATCCACGTGAATTTTGTGGTACTAGCAGTTTTTATATCCACAGACAATTCAGGTTTATTTTATTTTCCAGTAAGGCTTCGAAACCGATTAATATCCGTTGGATTATAACTTTTAGCCATACTGAAAATCATAAAATCATTACCAATTTAGTTAGCCCGGACCTTCGGCCCATCAGGGCTAACAAAACTGGTTTTGATTTACAAGGTTTTTATTGCAATCATCTTTCCCTCCAAGTTCCTATCGAGCAAAGAGGTCTTTTAAAAGATAAATATAAAATAACGAAGGGGGCGGTTAGTTTTTTTCTTTATACCTAACCCCTGCTCTGAGCCCCAATCCTAAGGGACTCTATCTGTGGCGCCCTAACCCTGTGGGGCTACCTTATACCTAATAAAACCCAACCTAACCAAACCTAACACAAACACTTTAAAAACTCAACCACTCCCCTTATTGTCAGTTTATTTCAAAATAAGTGCTGGGGTTTCTGTGCTCGAATAGACACTTTGAAGGAAACCACCGAAATAGCTGTACGTCTGTTCCTCTTTCTGACGCATTCTAATTTGTTAAGAAAATAGATGAGTTGAGCATTCATTAGAAAATCATTTTCAAATGAATAATAGTATTAATATTTCCGACTTTCCAGGCAGAAGGGAAACATTATATTGAAAATTAAACAATATACAGAGGTGGATTCTTAAAAAAAAAATTCTCCACTAATCGCTTAGTGGGGCAAAATTGTTTTCGTGAAAAATCCACCAAAATCACATTAAAAATCTACAACAATTAAACAAAATCATAGAAGGGTTATTAACATAAGCTTTTATTAAATTTTTGTAGATTTTTTATGTGATTTTGGAGGATTTTTCACGAAAACAATTTTGCCCCACTAAGCGATTAGTGGGGCAAATTTCTTTAAGAATCCACCTCAGGTCCCAAAACTTTTCATTAATACTATTTAGTTAAAAAAACTTTGGATACTTTTATTAAAACTTGATTGCTTTGCATAAAGTAGCAGTAACATAACTTTACATACAATTGTTTTGTACAGAATAGCTTTGGGGGTTTAAATCAGTTTATCGGTAATTGTCCTATCCCTTAAAATCCCTGCCAATATCTGCTTCACTTATTAAACCTTATTGGCCATACGAACTAGTATACCTTTAAGCATGTTGAATTCAAACAAAAAAGTAAATTACTTTTAAAGAAAATTATTTTTTCTTTGCATACCTAGTCTACAAATAAAATGCAGTTGATTGGATTTAGATTATCTTTAATATACCTATCCACGTATCCCTGTGTGTGAGCTAGCCAGCTGGAAAGTTAGACTCGTTAACACCAGGGAGGAAAGTGACAATGGGCTTTTTATTACACTAGTTTTATAGTCAAGTTTTCTTATTCGTCGTCTTAAGAACTTTGGGGATGGGTCTGTGGACAAGTGCGTAGCATAAGTTTGGTCCCTGCCTTGGACAAGATGGCGAAGCCGCCCAAGTTCCTGAGGCCTGCTATATTCCGATAAGAACTTTGGGGACTTTAATTTAATTTTGATTTGTTAGTTCATTAAGTTTTGCGTCCAAACGTTTCAACCACCAATTGTAATTTACAGAAAGGGCAATTTTGTGTACCATGTACATCAATTTATTAACCATTGTCTTATCCCTTTAGTTCCCTGCGTTAACGCACGTCTTAATCTTAGATGACCGATACTTTAATGCTTTCAATAAATCAAATGTTTTAAATATGACTTGTAACACTACACTTAGGGACGGAGAGGACATATTGAACAGAAAAATTATAAAGGTTCCCAAGGTTTTTATAATCATCTTATCTCATTTGTTGTCTAAATAAATCGGAGCAAATCTTATGTAAATAATCTTGATTGATTGGTTCAAACTAGCAGTGTCCGAACATTTCATTAAAATTTCAAAAGAAGTTTTGACACATTTGCGTAAACCTGACACCTAGGCTTTATCTTTGGACTGAGAGGATAGGTTATTAGGGATAAAAAAATCTTAAAACTTCGTGAAATTCATCATATAAGAATGATTTTATCTCTAATAACCTATCCTCTCAGTCCAAAGATAAAGCTTAGAGGTGCCAGGTTTACGCAAATGTGTCAAAACTCCCCCCCCCCCTTATTTTATCATCTTTGGATGGATACATCAAATTTATTGACTATTGTCTTATCCCTTATGACCCCTGAGTACACTAAACAATTCATTCTCTATTTCTTTTATGGTCAAAATATCCAATAATTTACCTAGTTCCTTTTGTAGTTCATTAAGATGTAGGTCTCAGATAATGCTAAGAAATGAACTAAAAATTTAACCAAGAATCTTGAGGAATAAGAAAATAAATGAATGATAAATCGATATAAACTCCTTAATAGTTAATTATCGCATCGTATTATAGACAGATGTCAAAATGAAAAATCTTAGATTTTGTTGGTTCCGAGGAACCGAAGGCATAGGCTAACAAAACTGATTTACGATTTTTGTTTTAATATTCGTAAAATATTGTCTGTAACACGATGCTATACATGATTTGTAATATTAAGATGAAACTTGAAAATAAAATTATATACATAATCCCCTACCTTATTTCTTGTAGAAGACCGCCTTTACCAAACAAACTATTAGGATCAAAATCCTCTAGGTCACTTTCTCCGCTGTCTGCAAGATTATTGTCCTTGTTATCACTATCAACAGCTGAGTTATCACCATTAGCTTCTATTTCAGATGCTAGGTTATCTTCGTTTTCTGAAATTTATAATTTAAATTAATAAATATATAATTATAGAAAACTAGCGGATATTAAGAGGTAAGAAAAATATCTTAAAATCATTAAAGGACCTAAATCTGAAAATAAATTAGCCTAAAATCATCACTGGACCTATGAGAAGCTTGCCTAAAAAGAGAACCCAATCGGTTCAGTAATTGTTAATCTTAAGCTTCAGACAGACAGACAGACAGACAGACAGATAGACATCGATATACTTTGGGGCACCTAATAGTAAAAGGATAAATAAATCAAATGAATAAAATTTCGTTGATAAAAAAGGGTGTTTAATTACATATCTTTAGAAAACGATAAAATGGATAAAGATATAGACAATTAGATAGATTATTATATGATTGTAAATAAAATGAATACTTTAATTTTATATTTTAAAAGATTAGCAGTAATTTTAAAGCTTAACAATTAAAATTATGTGGGCAGATCCTTAAGAATTCATTAGAAATAATTTCTGAGAATGTTGATCTTTTTATTTTAACAATTTTCTTTGAAGTTTTAACTTTAAAATATTTTTTAAAGTTTTGAAATGAAGCTTTTGAAAATAAAGTATATTATAAATAATAGTTATTTCTCGCATCGTATTTTAACGGCTTTCCGCGGATATAGAATGTACAATTATGAGATTAAAACTAGTTTTTTTTAGCCCCGAGGTGCCGATTGTACATTTTTATATTCGTAGAAAGTTGGATGCTAGACATAGTTTTTTCGTATGGATGAGAACCGGTTCCTATCCACCGGATTCGAATGAATACGAGAAATATTATTATAGCAAAAATTCTCTATAACTAACTAGTGTATGTTAGACCGTACTTTACTACCTCACCAAACCTCTATCCCAGGCTGATTACAATGCCTTAATGGAGGGAGGGGACATTGAACTCTAAATTATAATGGCATGGTACACTCAATCTTATATACATGTTTTCTCATTTGTTGGCTTAAAAGTTTTTAACACCTAATTTAATTGGTTGGTTCAAACTACCAGTGTTTAATTTTTTCAACCAATAATTTTAATCTACACAGTTTTAAACCCCAAGAAATAGTTTTTTGATCAATTAATTAATAATCAATAAAACAAACGATTAATTAAGGTTTACCTTTAGATTCAAAGTCCCCACAATTGTAAGCTTCATCGTCACTAAAATAAATATATCAAGGTTTAAGACAGCTTTCCGCAGATATAAATATGTTCAATTATAAGATAAAAACCAAATTTTTTTTAGACCCGAGATGCCGAAGGTACGATCTAAAAATCTGGTTTTAATCTTATGATTTTACATTTTCATATTCGTAGAAAACTGAATATAATACGATGAAAAGATAAAATTTTGCCATATGGCTAAGAACCGGTTCTAATCCACCAGATATTAATCGGTTTCAAAATGTGTACAGGAAAAGTATTTATGTCTATCTTTTATTTTAAATACATTAAATTAAAATCAATTGTATGTCTGTCCATATAATATCAACTGACCATGAATCCTTTATTTTTTATTATTTTTATTAATCAGTCTTACTTTTTATTTCTCTGCCGCTCTGTTTGTCTATCTTTCTGTATGTTTTGGATTCTATGATTTCTTTATCTATACCTGGAGCTCTATCTATCAACAATTTATATTTATCTATCTATTTTATTTATTATTTATTATTATCTTATATTATCTTTTAGTATTTTAATTTACTGGTCTGTCAAATTGTATTGCTACCTGAAATGTTCAAACTCTGCAGGATCTTGTGGCTCTTCCTCCCAGGAACAAAAAGAATCTCTATCTTCCTCCCCGTCTAATTATCATTAAGGGATAATTAATAATAGAAAAAATGTTTAAGGAAGCCTTGGTTTAGCTACACAATATAGCAAAAGGCAAATATATTGCAACTGCAAATATTGAAATAAGGTATTTTTAGCTGCTATGACTGCATAAAGTAAAAATAGATGGTGGCTGCTACTTTGTTATACTGTCTAAATCTCGGCGAACGTAATTGCGTTTACCAAGCTCTCTGAAATATTTAAACACTGTTTTCACGAAGCCAGGATGAGCGGGGACATTGGACTGTAAATCATACTAGTAGCCATGTTTTACAAATCGTTATCGCATTAATTGTAATGGTTAAAAATATTGGGGACTTTTATCAAATCCTGATAGAAGTGTCCAAACATTTCAACCTGCAATTTTAGTCTACAGAAAGAGTAATTTTGTTTAGCCATGGCCCATTGGGGACATAAATTTTCATCCATTGTCTAATCTCTTAAAACAAATGACTCAAGACAATAAACTTGGATAAATAAAATAAAATTAATGAAGACTAAAAATACACAATATCATTGAAAAATCAAATTGAAATTTAATTTATAAATTATCCGTTTGCCTTCTAATTCGTCGAGGAATGAATCTCTATTTTGTCCGCCCTCTATTTCATCAAGGAATGAATCTCTATTCTCTGACTGCCATCGATCCTTCTCCTATAAAACAAATCTATAAAGAAAGGCACAAATTCGATTGTATCATAAATAATACATAAATGATGCTTATTTTGATCAAATAACCTGTGCTAAGAATACAATGTTTAAATTGTCGTCCATTGTCTTATCCCTTAAGATCCCTGGTTTTACATGTAACTATACCTGTGCTGGAGCCTCCATATCTGCCTTGATGTTGGCAGCCTAGTGGTGGACCATGTAACTATACCTGTGCTGGAGCCTCCGTGTCTGCCTTGATGTTGGTAGCCTAGTGGCGGACCATGTAACTATACCTGTGCTGGAGCCTCCGTGTCTGCCTTGATGTTGGCAGCCTGGTGGTGGACCATGTAACTATACCTGTGCTGGAGCCTCCGTGTCTGCCTTGATGTTGGTAGCCTAGTGGCGGACCATGTAACTATACCTGTGCTGGAGCCTCCGTGTCTGCCTTGATGTTGGCAGCCTAGTGGTGGACCATGTAACTATACCTGTGCTGGAGCCTCCATGTCTGCCTTGATGTTGGCAGCCTGGTGGCGGACCATGTAACTATACCTGTGCTGGAGCCTCCATGTCTGCCTTGATGTTGGCAGCCTGGTGGCGGACCATGGCCGCATAGTACGTCTGCTCCGACCCCTCCAGCGTCCGGCTAAATGACACTCTATAGAACAATAACAAAACGTTTTTAATTACCCCCAATTTCGTTCTTTCTTTTTAATTAAAAGAGGGTTAAAAATGTGAAAATAAGTAAAATTTTAGCAATTATCCTATTCCTTAATCTTAAGGGAATATTACAAAGGCATTCATGCGCTTTAAGCAAGTTTAGACTTAAATCAAGCGTTTGTAATAAATAACGATAGAAAAATAAATAGACAGAAAGAAAGAAAGATAGTTAAAATCAAATACTAAAGATAGACACAAAGTTTAAACGATAGCCAGCTCGAATAATAGAAAATTTAGAAAATAACAAGGTCAGTTTTCATGAAAACTTACGCCCAGAAATCATTTTCTGATACTTTCAGTAGAACAAAACACCTTTGGCAGATAGACATCCAATTACGGCTGAAAATGACTGGAAAAAAAGATATCATTGCCCAATGAAAAAAGCCAACAAACAACATTTTCGGAGACCACTGTTATAGAGGTCCATTGGGCCATATAAATAACGGGAGAACATATAAGAATATCAATTTGTTAAAAAAGAAAATAAAAAAACAAGATAGATAGATAGTGGACATTAAGTTGCGTTTAGACTTAAACGAAGCGTTTGACACATTTTTCATGTCGTAAATATATCACTTATTACCTCAAAAGGTCAAGAGAAGGGAATAATATTTTGGAAAATTAATAATCACATTTTATTTAACATGTAGGGCTTCTTTATCAACTATGAACTATAAGAATAGCGTTTAATATTGGTATCATATTTTTAGTATTCAAAAGGTAGGTAAAATAGCCTAAAACCATCCTAAACCTCAAACCAGACCTAGTTAAGCTTCCAAAAAATTGATAAATTAATCGGTTCAGTTTAGTTGCTAGAGATATCTTAAACATTACAATAAAAATGACCGCATTTGAATAATATTTTATTCATAATGACTTTTGTTAATTCAAATTTTGTTTCCTCTTTATTGCTGATCTCCATTGAACAGGCATCACAAGGGTAGTGTCATTCAATCACTCTGTTTTTCCAAAGGTCACGAATAGTTCACATTTTTAAAGGTCACCAGTTCTGTTGGTCACATACCTGTAATTTAAAAGAAGTTATGAGTATTTATGGCTTTTAATAAAATTATAAAAAAAATTGGATATTGAAAAGAAAGCGAAGTAGCGGGATTCGTGTTTTTTTCATAGTAGATTTTCTCCTATTTCTAGCCTCAGCACGGGCCTCTTACCCTCTGGGGCAATAATTAACAGCTACATAACCTAACCTAACCTAAGGGTGGAGGCCCAATAAATGGATCATACACAATACAAGATAGATGAACAAATATGATACAATAACATATGAGTGTCACCTGCTTTATTGCAAGTTCTAAATCAATAACAAACAGTTAGAAATTTTATAATTTGTCAACGGAAACTATTCTACAATTCTGCGGGTTGGGCTTGCACATTACTACAAATGTATACTTTTTTTCCTTTCCCCAAATATGACCAATCTACCAAATGCAAAATTTAACATATCTAAAATAAGTGAGGTAAAGATTAATCTTCCGTTCATTTCTTATATTTGAACATTAAAGGCTACAGCTAGAAATCATTTAAAATTTTAATTTTTTAGAATTATCATGGATCTATTTTTAGATAATTTAACGTAAACTAAATTTTCCTACGTCCACCGATCTGCACAAATTTGAAGATATACCCAGGGCGACCACTCCAAAACAAAAAAAATATAGTATTTTTATAGTATATTTTTTAAATCCATATAGTATATATAGTATATTTTTTTGAACACATATAGTATGATATAGTATCGGACTTAGAATTATTTAGTAATACATAGTATATACGTCATCATTAATAACTCAAAGCAAAGCTGTTATCAAAGCAATTTCACAAATAAGGGGCTTACTCTGTGATTCTTAGGCTAAGTATTAGTGTAAGATTATAGGTGATTTAGGATAAAAGTTTACTTTTGGTTAGTATTTCACATATATTTAATCATTTTTTGGATAGGTCTCAGGTTCAGGTGCTACAGGCTAGCTGAAAGGTGGTTTCTGGACAAGTAAAAAAATTAAAATTTCTGTTTGAAGAGTTAGAGATGAACTTATAAACAAAATATGCATCTTTTTGGATGTTATTAACGTAAATGAAGAAAAAATTAAATAGGCCTCCAAGTTTTGGTCTTACAGGCCTCTATGTCCACTCTGGACAGGTTATAGATATTTTCTTTATTTGAAGAGTTAGAGTCCAGCTTATAATACAGAATATGCATCATTTTCAATGCTATTAACTTATCCAAAGAAAAAAATAAAATCGGCCTCCAAGTTCTGGTCCTGTATGCCTCCAGGTCCACTCTGGACAGGTAAAAAATTCAAATTTCTTTTTTGAAGAGTTAGAGGTCAACTTATAAAACAGAATACCTATGCATCTTGTTTGGATGTTATTAACATAACTGAAGAAAAAAAATTAATCGACCTCCAAGTTCTGGTCCTGCAGACTCTGGAGAGTTAAAAACAAACTTCCCTTAATTGAACAGTTAATGGTATATTTGTTCAACAAAATGAGCTTATATTTGGATGTTATTTATATAATTGAAGGAAAAAAAAATTGGCCTTCAGGTTTAGGTGCTGCAGGCCTCCAGGTGGACTCTGGACACGAATAAAATAAAAATTTTAAATTTAAGGAGTTAAAGGTTAATTTATTAAACAACATGAGCATCTTTATAGATGCTATTTATATGTTTAAAGAAAAAATGACAATCGACCTCCAGGTTTTGATGCTGCAGGCCTCCAGATGGACTCTGGACAGGTAAAAATCAAAATTTCTTATTTATAGAGTTAGAGGTAAGTTTATAAAACACCATAAGCATCTTTTTAGATGTTATTTACATATCTGGAAAAAAAATACAATTGACCTCCAGGTCCAGGTGCTGCAGGCCTCCATGTAGACTCTTTCCAGAGAAGACCTGGAGGCATGAACTTGATGGCGGATTTAAATTTTTCTTCAGATATGTTAATAACATCCAAATAGATGCATATTCTGTTTTTTAAGTTGACCTCTAACTTCAAATTAGAAATTTGAATCTTTTACCTGTCCTGAATGAACCTGAACTTGGATCCCGACATGTTAATATTATCCAAAAAAATGCATATTCTGTTATATAAATAGACCTCTAACTCTTCATATAAGAAATTTGATTGTTTACTTGTTCAGAGTGAACCTAAAGGCCTGCAGGACCTGAACTTGGAGGCCTATTCATATTGTTTTTTCTTCAGATATGTTAATAAGATCAAAGGAAATACATAGTCTGTTTTATAAGTTGACCTCAAAAAATAAAAAATTTGATTCTTTTACCTGTCCAGAGGGGACCTGGAGGCCTGCAGGGCTTGACCCTGGGGGCTAATTTTCAATTATTTTCAGATATGTTAATAACATCCAAAAAGATGCATATTCTGTTTTATAGGTTGACCTCTAACTCTTTAAACTAAAAATTTGAATTTTTACCAGTCCAGAGTGGACCTGGTGGCCTGCAGGACCAAAAATTGGAGGCCAATTTTAATTTTTTTCTTCAGATATGTTAATAACATCCTAAAAGATGTATATTCTGCTTAATAAGTTGTTCTCTAAATTTAACAATTTTTTTACCTGTCCAGAAACCACCTTTTAGCCTGCAGCATCTGAACCTGGAGACTTATCCAAAAAAATATTAAATATATGTGAAATACTAACCAAAAGTAAACTTTTATCCCAAATAACCTATAGTCTCACATTAATACCTAGCCTAATAATCACGGAGTAAGCGAAAGTGGCAAAACTTCCCCCTCACCCTTAATTTAATTCTATGAAAAATAACAGATATTTAAATCATTATTACAAACAAAAATATATCTTAAGGGATTTTTTTCATCTCTTTGTTACTGTAGAGCCTTGTGCATTTTTGTCGTATCACAGTATATTAAAAGCCAACGCAGGGGCTAGAAATAGGAGAAAACCTACTGTGAAAATTAGACAAAACGCTTCTTAAGAGGCGTTGTCGGAAAACTGACAATATTCGTTTTTTATTATATAAATGTAATATTATATAGTATATATAGTAAATTTTGGTCAAATATAGGTAATAATATATAGTATATATAGTAATTTTTTGTCATATAGTATGATATAGTATCCAAATTCATCCTATATAGTATAAATAGTATATATAGTATGCAGTGGTCGCCCTGTATACCAAAAAATTATGAGATCTAGTAGGAGGTTAAAATATAAAATTAATGGAGATTGAAACTTATTACTATCTAATAAATCATTTTAATTGCAAATCAAATTGTGTATTTAGTAAAATAAAATAATAACAAGGATCACAAAATCAATAAAATTCCTGATCAAATTTTAAATTTTGTTCTTTATATTGAAGTATAGAGAAGCTACAAGAATCTAAAGGGATAAGACAATTCCCGATAAATTGACCTACATCCCCAATGATGATACACAAAATTACCCTTTCTATAGAATGAAATTAGTGTTTAATTCGAACACCCAACCTAATCAACCATCGAATCTAAAGTCCCCAAAGTTGTTAAGCTAAAGAATAAGAAAACGTTATTATAAAACTTTTGGGGCTAGTATAATACAGCCAATTGTCTCTTTGAGAAGCTCCGCTTTAAAAACAAAATAAATCATTTTAATTGCTTACACTTTTTATTGGATTAAAATTACAACGATTTTAATCAAAACAAAAATAACTTTATTACTTATCTATATTTCTGTATGTATGTGTCTGTCTGAAAGTCTATTTTTCCATCTGTCAGTTTATGGATGTCTTACTTGCTGTCTGTCTATCTGTTTATCTATCTATCTTCCAATCTATCTGCCTATTTATGTTTACATTCAACAGAGTTATTCATTGACAAATTCAAATGACTTTCTCCTAGATTTTTTTTGTGGACACAAAACATTTCTAATAACAAAGCTACTCTCTATTTTCCACAGAAACACATTGGCTCTGTTCTACCCCTAAAATTGAAAAATAGACTATGCACTAACCCTCCCCCCAAGCCATATGTATTTAGAACCCACTATATCAATTCTAAATTCCCTTATAAAAGTTTTTTTCCATTTTTTAATAAAATTATTCTTGTTTTAAAATCTTAGCGGGAAGGGCAATTTCCTTTTCAGTAAAAAAAGTGTTTAGAATAGTTAACAGTAAAAATCCCATAACAAAAAACTACTTTGAAAAACAAATAAAGTTGTTTTTGAAACTAGTGTCAGAAGGTTCATAAATCCCTATATAAAAGTAAAAGGGTGTCTATCTGTCTCTTAGTCTGTAAAGAAGGATCTCGCTAACCGCTATGGTTCTCCTTTACAATGATGCTTCTCATAGGTCAAGGAAAAGTTTATAAATATTTTTGGGGTAGTTACCATCAACCCTAGAAAAAATTACTCTACCCAACCAAAAAATAAAATGAATATGAGCGGGGTCAACCTCCACCCCCTCTCCAATCTCAATTGCCTCTGGTGGCCTCAAGGAAAATAACGAATATAAAGGGGGTACATTAGATACAAAGACATATATTACAGAATTTCATTAGATTATTATTAGATTATAATTTGCCTTATAATGGAAATTTAATATTATATTGAAATTTTTAAAAAAATCCTATATTCTTATATATTTCTCTGATTATATCTTGTAAACGGCTTGACCTATTTGTTAAAAATAAAGTATCTGTATTAGGCTTAGACAGGTTTAAAGCTATTTTCTTATGATAAATCTTTGTCTGCGTTGATGAAGCAGGGGTCATAATGTATGACAAAGAAATTGTGAAAAACATTTCAAGGACACTGCAAAAAATATATGCACAAATTCTTTTTTCTGCTAATGGTGTTCTTCACAATTAGTATATTTTTGCGTTAGCTAAATAGCCACTAGATTTTTGAAAACGCAGGGTTCTTATTGAACAATGGACGATAAATCAATGTACAATCCCTAATAATAAACAAAATTAACCCATCTGTAGATAAAAATTGTAGGTTGAAGGGGTATTATTGAACGAGATGGTGATTATGAAGTTTTTGGGACCAGAATAATTAACATTACAATGTTTAACAACATACTCTTTAATATTGCTACCTTTCCTTGGTGTCTTTAATTTCTAATTGGGTTGTGAAGTGTAAATATTAATGATGATCAAATTTGCCTTGGCCAAATCATTATCCTTGCGTTTGGTACCTGCCATAGAAGAATTGGACTTTGTATGGAACTCCAAGACTTACACAAAAAGAAATTCAGAAAAAAAGTCATCTTGAGATAAATTCGCTTGTAAAAAAAATGGTGGTTTTGAAGGGATAATGCTATCTTTGTTATGTTATTTCTGTGTAACTTTGACATATTATGCCAGATAACACTAGGATGGCAAAATAGATACAGATTTTTGTTTCAAAATATCTATCAAATGTTTTGACTGACAGAGCTGTTGCTTTTTGGGATCATCTAAACAGTCAAAAGTAAATCATAATCTAACTTCCCTAAAAGAAAAAATACTAATTTAAATAAAAATTAAATATTAATTTTTTACTTCCATCATATATTTTTAAAAAAACTTCAACAATCATTAAGGCCAATATTTAACTACAGGATCAAAACAAATTGTATTGTCACTATTTCTATTTTTTAAGAATACTTCTATACATTTTTGTAGACAGGCAGGAATAATAAATTTTAATTCGCAAAGCTTCTTTGAACTTTTTTTTGTGACAATCCCACAATTTTCAGGAAAGTACAATATACCCACAATATATTTTTTCAATGTTGCTTCATAAGTTAAGTTATGTTCTTAAATTGTTCATAATATAGCTATAGAGTAGCTCCGATCCTGTTAGCAATATTACATGACTATTACAGAAATGAACTATAAAGCATCGCAAAGACGTTCCCTCACCTCCCACCCCCTAATATATTTCAACTTGGGAGTTGACGGGGGGGGGGGGGTGGGGGGGTGGGGGGGGGGGAGGTTGTTGTAGATACAAGATTTTGCCAACCTTTGTTATGTAACTATACGTCTCTATTTTAAAGAAAAAATAGAAAGTAATAAAGTCATTTTAATTGATTTTTAACGATTATATTTATGTCCATTTTTAGTTCTCCACACAGTACATTCTATAAGGATCATTAAATCTAATAATTTATGTCAAACATTACATAATTAAAATTAGGTAAATAAAAAGTTTAAATGATTGAAATATTTGACTGTTCTTGATACCTACATTTTTTCATTTTTAACACTGCAAAATAAGAGCTTATCCAAGTATAGACTATCTTTGATCTTGAGAAATTAATGTTTATTCATTGATTAACTCAAGAAAACCTTTAATTTTAACAATATATTGCCAAATTCCACACTGTAGTGCAAAAATAAAAATATATGCATGTTTTCTTTGCAAGATAAGCTTATTCTTTATAATCCAGCAAGGATAACAAATTGTCAAAAGCGTAGTTCAAATATTAGTGAATAAAATAAGTTGACAGCCGTTTTGTGTATAACTAAAATTTAATTTTTAAAAAGTTAAAATTTAGTAGACATAAATCTCCGAGCAGCATATAGCAATTATAGTCATTTTAATAAGATACCATATTATATAAAATTTCCTGCAATTTTCTAAGTCTTTTTCAAAGGAATCATAAAAATGCTGTGATAATGCTTTTTGGAATCACTTAAAGTGGCCTAGTTTAATAAAAAAAACACTTTATTTATGCAGTTTTCAGTATAACTAATTTCATCTGGTTCTAAGAAAATAAGAATTCTAGTGATTTCAGTGATCTTATGGGATGGGACTGTTAATGATAAATTAATTTATCCCCCATTTATGATATTCAAAGCCACCCATTTAAAAAAAAAATCATTGGCGTTAAGGATTTGACACTGTTACTTTGTACAACCCAAAGTCAAACCTTACAAAGTTAATAAACTTGGGAAGGGGAGAACATTATTTACAGTCCATTTTAACTCCCTGAGTGGTTTTTATAGTAACGCAGCAAGCAATTGCATGCTTGCAGCTTTGTAAATTTCACTAAAAATTATATTTTTGTAAACTTTCTTAATAAGTTTGTTTAATTCTTTAAAATTCACCAAGAAAAAAGTAAAACTGATCCTGTGTACGGTACAATAAGATTACTGTTAAATATTTCACAAAAAAATGTTTATATTATTATTAGAAAAATAAGACAGAAATTTAATTAAATGTGTGAATGATTTAAAGGAAATTCTGAAAGTTAACTTTTAAATGTAGTTAATTAAAAATTTAATTGCTTTTAAGTTGTATAAAACTACTGGTATTTGAGGTTTGTAGCAGGAAAGCAGCGTTTCGGAGCCGTTTGATTTTGGTGCGGCTCCGGCTCCGACCTAAAATCAAGAAAAATTCGACATATTTTTTCCCTAATAAAAAATATTTTTTATATAACCATTCTTAACCAGAGCCCACTAGAAATAGACTGAACTTGAGTATGGCAGGTGTTCTAAGCGTAATAAAATAAAAATCATCACACCTTTAATATTCAACAGGATGAAACTCATAGGGAAAAGGGTCTTTCTGACCACTAACGTTTGTAAAAACGTTTTGCCATTTGTAGGCTTATAAATGATGGGTGACTCAATTGATTAAGGATTTTTAAATTCAAAGTCGAAAAAGCCTATAATTTTAATTTTGATAAAGTGTTAATTAAAAATGGGGGTTATATTTATGTTCTAATGTCTAGATTACAATTAGTGATTGAAACGTTTGGACATTCAACTAAGTGTCACGAAACAAAATTCAAGTCCCAAAAGTTGTAAAACCAACGAATAGGAAAACAGTATTATAAAACTTTAGGGACTTTTGTAATTAACAGCCCTATGCCCCCCCCCCCTCCCTGAGTTTTTCCACAACAAGCGACCAATAAAATTAAAGTACTGTGTGTCCCTTTAAGCAAAACTGATGTGCTTATCTGATCACTAAAACATCCAGTTATCTTGTTGACAGCAAATCATTATTCTTCATAAGCTGTTCGCGCATATTTTTGCAAATTTTTTTGGTGGCTCAGCTACTCTATAATTCACTCGTTTAGCAAAGTATGTCTGTTTGTTAGACGGATTTTTCCGTCGATCAAAAATGAACATTATTTAATATTATGCTAAACGTGTTAAATAGGAAAATAAAGAAATGTCGAAGAAAAGAATTAATTTATAGCTTTCTAGGAAATTTCTTCAGATATTTTTTAGAGTTGCGCTACTATTGTATGTCATCATTCATGTTTTGCAAATTTAAGCCTTGAAAATTTTTGCGAATATAGGCCATTTTATGTGTCTTGTTAGTAGGAAGCATAGCTTCTCTATAATAAAATATATTTCTTTGTTTATTAAAACGTAACAGTAGACTGCATTACAATTATAGTTTGGAAATTTAACTATATCCAGTAAAAGATAAGTTTAAGGGCAATAGATCATTTTAAAACAAAGCTTCTAAAATTTTTTTTTTTTTTTTTTTTTGGGGGGGGGGGGTGGTTCTGGACACTTTTGCTTAAACAGAGAGTATAGGCTTTGTCTTAGAAGTGAGAGGATAGGTTGTTTGGCAAAAAAGATTCCTTTTGGGGTGGAGTTTTAATAAAATTTAATTTTAATAAAATTTAATTTGGCCTCCAGGTTCAGGTGCTGCATGCCTCCAGGTGGTCTCTGAACAAGTAGGAAGAAAATATTTTTTAAAGAGTTAGAGGTCAACTTATAAACAAGATATGCATCTACTTGAATGTTATTTACATATTTGAAGAAAAAAGACAAAGCCTATACTCATGCAAAAGTGTCAGAACCCAAACCTTGTAAAAAGATGAGTATTAAGTTATTCTGTTCCAAGCTGCGATGTCATTGGGTAGATTCATTCTTGTTTACACAAAGTACAGGAAAAATAAATAGGCCATAATATTTAGAAGTATGTTTAATGTTAATAACTTTTATACTTAATTAGTAAATATTAAAAGGAGACAAATTAAGATATTTCAAAGATTTGGAATGTGATTGATTTATGACTTTTAAAAAAGCTAAAGAGCAAAAAAATATAATTTAAGTACCAACCTCTATCTGCATGGGACATTGGACTGTAAATTAAACTTATAGGTTTTATAATCACGCTTTATCATTGATGAAATTGAAATCTTTATAAACATTTAATAAATCTTAATTGGTTGGTTCAAACTTACAAAGTCTAACTTTCAAGAAGCTTTCTATGGTGTCTATTAAAAATGACGTCATACTGGCCTACCATTGGTCAAATAAATTGTATACTGGCCTACCACGATGCTAGACATAGTATTTTCGTATGAATGAGAACCGGTTCCTATCCACCGGATTCGAATGAATACGAGAAAACAATATATCGTTTATTGTCTTATCTCTTAAGATTCCTTTTTTTTTCTGGCAACAACCATTCTATTAAGTGCTTAGTTTTTCATTATTTCCGTACCGGTTCAACAGAATTCTGATAGTTGTTGAAAATTATCGGGAAAAAATACTGGAAAAGTCAATTTCATATTAATAACAAGTTGCTTTTGATTATTGTCTTCTTTGTTCTATACAAAATGTTTAATTCAATTGTTTCTATGAGGAACAAAAACACATTTTGATTATCAAAATTATAAATTTCATATTCATTTCTATATTTTCATTAAATTTCAGTGAAACAAGGATTGATTTATTTTTAGTAACACAACAATATTAGATAGTTTCTTTTTTCGGTTTTGATAAATATAACAGTTAGGGAGTTGAATCCATTTTTATAGAAGCAGAAATATAATCTATGATTATGGTTTGGACCCTCTAAAACTGTAATCTACCTTTCCACTTTCCCCTCTCTTGGTGAAGATATCTTCAACGCCGATACGATTTTTGAAATGTAATATTCTACTTTCCCTTCTCTTGGTGAAGATATCTTCAACGCCGATACGATTTTTAAAATGTAAGATTCCACTATCCCCTCTCTTGGTGAAGATATCTTCAACGCTGATACGATTTTTGAAATTTAAGATTCCACTTTTGCCTCTCTTGGTGAAGATATCTTCAACAAGAGAGACAAAAGTGGAATCTTATATTTCAAAAATTGTATCGGCGTTGAAGATATCTTCACCAAGAGAGGGGAAAGTGGAAGGGTAGATTACAGTTTTAGAGGGTCCAAACCATAATCATAGATTATATTTCTGCTTCTATAAAAATGGATTCAACTCCCTAACTGTATAACAGCATATTTTCATGAAATAACATTAAAATTATATAAGATTTAAAATTATGGGTCAAAAAGATTGAAGCAAAGCAGTCACACTTTTTTAACAACACTAAATCATATTTGAAAATTTTTTCATATTTGACAAGAAACAAGAAAGAGTACCTACATACATACGGACACGCTCAGCTTTATAGTAGCATAGAAATTAAAAATTAGATCAAGTAAAATGTGATATTCTTATTGAGTGATATATGCAGCTAAAACATATTCAAAATTAAACAAAACAGAATTATTATTTCAATTTGAATAACTAGCGGTTGAGCCCCTAGCATCTAGTTGTATTCCATGGAATCAGAAAAATAGCCAAAACCCATCCCAAAGCTTATTGTAAAGAATAGCCTTAAAACTGACCAATATGAAGTTTCCCAAAATGGAGAGTTCAATCGGTTAAGTGGTTAGCGAGATCTTGGCGGACGAACAAAAGAACCCTTACTACTTTATATAAAAGGATCTTTTAAATAGAAATGCTATACATATACTCTAAGACTTGTCTGGTATAGTCTTCCTATTAATTTAAATTTTTGGATGCATTATATCAAAGACAGGCTGATATTGCATTTAACGTTTCTTACCAGTAAAAAGTTATTGTTTTTAAGGTTATTGTTTTCAGTTCAGGATCTAAGATTGTTACTTTATATAAAAGAAATGACCAAACAAAAACTATTTCTTACAATAGGTACTCCAATCATTAGATAATTCAAATTGATATAATGGCTTAACATTTATCCTTAAATCTTTTTACTCGTAATCTTGTTATCAAAATTTGCAAACTCAATGAAAAAATAAATTTATCTTGTCTAAATTATTGTTTTTAAAAACAAGAATGATAATATTCATAAAAAGAAAGTTATCCCCCAGGAAGAGCAAAGCCTTTCTAACAAACAAGTTGAAAGGAAGTTCAATTTATCTGTCTCTGATGAATCTGGAAGTATTTTGTAAAATTGATCAGAGCTGATATATTACTGAAATTATTATATAATAATAATATAGCCCTTGTTTAGTACAATATACCTATTGTGTTTTAAGGTTCTTATATAATAAACTTACCAAAAACCCATTAATAAGACTTGTAAAGATGCTTCGTTTTAAAGAAATTCATATAAACACATACAGGGTGCGCCACATAAATCCGGACTTTTTTAAAACGACCATAGCGCCGAAACTACTTGACCAATCAGGACGTTTGACCCCACTATAAAAAGCTTAGGTAATGACCTTTTTGCCCATGTAAATCTTTGGGCGATGGAGGACGTGTACGCCGAGCTGGCCGCGCATATGTTCAACAAGGCAGATTCGAATTGCGCAGATAATTTACCGTGGATTTATGACTTGGGCCTACTAAATCTGACCTCAGCCCATCTGTAGGTGAGATGGACTAATGAAACTTGCTGGAGATACTATCAGATATCTAGGGAAAACACTAGAAAAGGCTAGAGCTCTCTATCCCAGCTGACTTGGCTGGAGTACTCCGACAAAGTGGATCGTGGTAGATCTTAAGATGTCAAAACCGTCACAAAGCTTGAAAATTTTTCGGTTCTTGACTTCAGGGGCCCATGTGGAACCTTGAAACTCGTTTTAGACTATGTATTGCGCTGATAACCCTTTCTTAATCTTCATGCCATTTTTAAAAAGATATAAAACGTTGTTTTAGCTTAACTGTGGCCCAAATGAGAGCCGTCGTGTAAAAGGGTACCTTTAAAGATGGGTTAATTTGGATCCTGCGGTTACTCACGTCCTTAAGGAGATGTGGCCTCCCAGCAGCCCCGATCATAATCCAATAGACTTTTGGGCCGGGAGCGCCATTAAAGCATGAACCAATAGACGGGCCTATACCAAAAATACCTCTCTCATTGCTTCTATCATGGAGAACTTCGCCTGCTTCAACAGGGACATGGTGACCAGGGTCGGCGGGCGGTTCAGGGGGCGAGTAGAGGAGGTGATTGAGGCTAGCGGCGATTTTATTAAATAATCTAATAGTCATATACCTAGGTTGCTTCCCAGTTTTTAAAATTCAATAAAATCTTTAAAATTGACGATTTTATGTTTATTTGTTTAAAAATAAGAAAAAGTCCGGATTTATGTGGTGCACCCTGTAGTTATCCTTAAATTTTAATCTCATTATGTTTCATAAAAAAATATACTTGAAAGTGTAGCTATTATATAAATTGGATATTTCAGTCTGTCCGTCCGACGGTCACTAAACGATCGGTAAGGATATAAAATGTATCTATCTTGTTCAGTGTAAATTTTTTTTCAAAAAAATTTGATTTAAAATAATAAAATCTAAATAAGTGATTCAAAAGATATATTGACGTTGTTTTTTTGTTTTTTTTTATCAAATTCTACGCTACTTATGGCCTTATTTATATTTTCATTTATATTCTTAACTAACATATTCTTAATTGTTTTTATTATGCAATTTTAACTAAGACATTTCATTTTTTACACTTGACTATATGCATTGTTTTATTAACAGGGATAGAGGGAAAGAGCAATGAAAAACAAATTATTTTTTTCCAAATTCAAATAGCTATTGTAACTTATTAACCTAGACCAGTAAATATACATACATTTCGTCTAATGATTGCTAAAAATGGCCGCAACGATTACATGAAATGTTTTTATTAGATAAAATTTAATTTATTCATAATTTTTTAAAATAAGTAAAGACATTCTTAATGAAGAATATTTTTCCCCTTAAATAAGGAAATTTATGATAATAATTTTTTTTTAAATTTGCATATAATGAACAAAAGTTACATTGTACTTTGGAACAAGGGAAATTTTAATCCTTTTTTTTAATGTCATTGTCAAATAAACAAGAAGTACAACATCCATAACAGCAACATACAGAGGTTCATTACAATATAATAATGGATATAGATATACGTGGATATATTGGTAAAGGAAAATTTGTTTTCAATTTAGCTTGCTAATAAGGATCTTATTTAATGGTCATTTCTTTCATAACGGGGGAAGGAGGGGGGGGGGGGCGTTGTTTTAGCAAGCTGCGAGCAATACTTCATCAAAGTACATGACAATCTGGTTCAACATCCAAGTAATACTATATTGATTAATACAATGATAAAATGCATAATACATTATTAGGATAACCAGTTCAGCTGTTTAAGATTTCTTTAGTAAGAAATATAAATTAAAAACTTTAATACAAAAAAGATTCGCTTTAGCAAGAACAGTTTTATCCATTCTTAACATTTTTAATTCGAATTAGGTCATCAAGGTCAGAAAAATAAAAATATTTCGTCATTTTATGAAAATTTCTTTATCTTTCATGATAAACTTGATGACTAAAAGTTGTAAGTTTAGACAAACATACAAAAGTCACCATCGTTTAGGTATAGGTACAAGGGAAAAATTTATTGATTATTTGAAAATAGAATCACCTCCCCCCCCCCCCCCCACTACTTCCACAGGTTAATTCGTAAATTAAGGTGGCTTATAGGAATTCAGAAACATTTACTAGAATTACATTTTTACCCAAATCCAATCATAATTCCTATAACATTATTAAAATACAGAACTGTGTCTGTGTCTTTTCTATTTATTGTTTTAATGAACACTTTTCCATGCTCCTAATCATGACTAAATAACTAAAAAGTAGAGTAAACTTATTTCTTATCTCCATAATAATGTGGAATATACCTCATCAATTTGTATACTGTTTTTTATAAATAATTTTTTATTGAACTATTGTCATTATAAAGTTGAAATTATTTGCAAGGATTATAGTCTTAAATAATAGAGTTTCTAGCTCATATCTAATACTTTTTCTAGTATGGCTTCGAAACCGATTAATATCCGCTGGATTAGAACCGGTTCTAAGTCATACTGAATAGCATTTTATATAGCATGTATACTTTAAGCAATGTATTACAGATAATTTTCGACAAATATTTAAAAAATATCATCAAATTAAAATTTTGTTAGGCCGGAACTTCGTCCCCTCGAGGCTAAAAAACAGATTTTGATCTTATAATTTTTCAATTTAATATCCACGGAAAGCTGTCTATAATAAGATGCGATGAATAACTAGTCTAGATTTTATTCAAAATTACAAATGTTTTTTTGCCAAGAATAGATTGAGACAAATTCAGCAGGTAGGTTCACAAAATACCTGAAAAATAAATGAAATTAAGATCACATTTTTTAAATGATATAAATAATTTTGTTATTGAACTATTGTCATTATAAAGTTGAAATTAATTGGCAAGGATTCTAGTCTTAATAATAGAGTTTCTAGCAATAATTAATACTTTATGTATGGCTTTGAACCCGATTAATATCCGCTGGATTAGAACCGGTTCTCAGCCATACTGGATACTGATAGCGTTGAATATAGCATGTATACTTAAAGCAATGTATTAGAGATAATTTTCCACAAATATTAAAAAAAAAGAACAAAAAATTAATACCAGTTTTGTTAGACCAGAACTTCGTCCCCTCGAGGCTAACAAAACTGGTTTTGATCTAATAATTTTTTATTTTAATATCCACGGAAAGCTGTCTATAATACGATGCGATGAATAACTAGTCTAGATTTTATTCAAAATTACAAATGTTTTTTTTTACTAAGAATCGATTAAGACAAATTCAGGCAGTCTATAAAATACCTGAAAAGTATAGGGTAAAGCGGGGCGAACTCGGTGTTTTTTTCGGTTTTTTGAACCTGCAAATCGTAAAAATTATTTTTTTTAAATGGGACCAAGACCAGTAGAAAGATCTCGGAAAAGTCGATCAGGTCCTAAAAGGACGTAAACCTAGGACTTTGGGAAGTTTGTCAAAATTGATCTCTAAAACGGCACCGACTTCGCCCCGCCTTGAGGCGAAGTCGGTAGGGCATTTTCAAGCTTCGAAAAATCGATAACGTATTGATTTTATTACAGGATGCCCAAAAGGTAAAAGTTGCTAAATGTAATAAAGAGTATGCACAAAAATTTTTATTAAAATAGGTCAATTTTTTCTACCAAAAAAAATAATTTTTCCGAAGTACACTAAATTTGACTTTTTTTTCGAAATTTTTTTTGATAAAAAACAAAAAATACTACTAGAAAAAATAACTTTTTATGACTATTAAGGCCTGATCCTAAAAATTCAGGCAATTTTGAATAGATTTGGCCAAAAAAAAAATAGTTCTATTAGCAAAATTTCCTTAAAAAATCAAGTTGAAAAAAAAGAAAAGTTTGGCAAAATTTGTGGTCGATTTTCCAGCTTCAAAAAACCTATGACATATTGATTTAATTACAGCATGCCCTAAAGGTTAAAGTTGCTAAATGTAATAAAGAGCATTCACAAAAAAATTTATGAAGATCAAACAATTTTTTCTACAAAAAAATAAATTTTTTCAAAGTATGAGAAATTTGACTTTTTTCTCGAAAATTTCACTTTTTTATATAAAATTGAAAAAGTTAGTATAAAAAGTGAAAAAACCCAGTTCGCCCCGCTTCACTTTTAGTCGATTTAAGAAAAAACTATACAAGCTTTTTTAAAGTTTTAAACGGAAATAAATAGCCCATTAGATTCTTAATAAGTCCCCTGAAGACGTCTAAGCTCTAGCTCTTACCAGTTTTTGTCCAAATGACCGTTTTTCCAGCCGAAGCAAAAAAATCGAAAAAAAAAATTTTTGTTGTCCGACTTTAAGACCCAATAAGTACCCTAAAAATTCATCTCACAAAAATTACTTTTTTGTAGGCAATTTAATAAGGAACAAATTTGATTTTATGTTTTTTTCTGTCAGTTGATTAGAACATAGAGAAAAATGTCATTTAATGAAGGTGGTCAAAAAAATACCGACTTCACCTCAAAACCGAGATCGCCCCGCTTTACCCTATAACATTGTTCAGATCACCTTTTTTAAATGATTGTTTAAAAGTCTGTCATGTACAATCGTCCTCTTCTACAATTGCTATAAAGAGGGAAGTCATTTTCTAGTAAATCCCGTAAAGGTGTGTGTTATAAGGCCTAAAATAGTAAAAATAGTAGTAGAACGATAAGGTGCTCTATATATTTGTATTCCCTATTGAATAGAACAATAGGGAATTTTTTTTTTTTTTTTGATAACCGTACCTGGAATATCTTAAAAAAATAAGAAATTTCTATCAAACGCTTTGTTTGGCTCAAACTGACAAAAATTTAAAAAAATATAATTCAGTAAATTAAACTTTCATTATCAAAAAACTAACTTGTTTTTCAACTATATTTTGGTCAATCTTTATTATAAAAAAAATATTCTGGCTTTAAAATAGGATTTGAAACTAAAAATGACATACTACACAACAAGCTAAGAAAGAATGTGACATGCAACCTCCACTTTGAATCTCTTACCTTCTTATATAGATTGTATATCTGAATGTTTTCAAAATTGTCTGTATGTAACTTGCTGTGTTGGTTTGTTTCACTAAGTCATTGTATTAATGATTTGTTAAAGTTTCATTGTAATGTTCACTGCTCGTACAACCTGTAAAGAATGGCTTCTTCCTTTATTTAATGGTATAGATTGGTCTTAACCTTTGCCTTGTACCTATAGAAAACATTATTATTATAATTATATATTTTTTTAATTTTTGTCAGTTTGAGCCAAACAAAGTGTTTGATAGAAATTTCTTATGATAGATATTCCAGGTACGGTTATCAAAAAAAAAAAAATTTCCCTATTGTTCTATTCAATAGGGAATACCACTATATAGAGCACCTTATCGTTCTACTACTATTTTTAGGCCTTATAACACACACCTTTACGGGATTTACTAGAAAATGACTTCCCTCTTATTTGTTTGTAATTCTAAAAGGCTTTTTTTAATACCTACACTTTTATATTATCTCTTTGTCAAGCAGAAGATGAATAGTAAAAATTGTATAATTAAATAAATAAGGAAAAATATATAGGAAGTGAGCTAACATTGGACTGTAACTTGTACTTGTCCTCAAAGTTTTATAAACACGATCTCTCATTTGTTGGCTTAAAACTTATGTTCTTACATCTTATGTTCAAACCTTTCGACCACTAATATTCATCTACAGAAATGTTTATCGCAATTAGGGATGTACATTAATATATCATCCAATGTCTTATCCCTTAAGATCTATACAAGTACAAACTCTTTTTCAGAAAATCCGAACCTGTTCCATTGAATACAAAAAAGATTAATGTTGGACAGAATCTAAAAAAGGTTGCAGACCATTTACAAAACTAGGTGCTAAATATCCACAAAAGTGTAGTACTACAAAAATGCAATTTTTAAAAATAGCTAAAATAAATATTTCTTCAGTGCACCTACTTTTTAACCAATAATTTGAAAAACATTATATTTTTTCCTTGAAGGTAAAGTTAGTTTACTATTGCTGTGCTAGTTCAATTCAATGTTTATATTAATTTTGTGAAGAACCTCTAGACCTAGGCTTTTTAGAGAACAAAATGCGTAAAGTTAAAATAAATTAACCATGAATATATTTACTGATACATTTTACATACAGCGTTTACTAGCCTAAAACCTAACCTTAACAAATAAATATAACAGCTTAATTGATTCTAAAAATAACTAACTAAAAGGAGGCACTTAGCAATGCTAAGATTGTCCTTATAATAATTTTGAGTCAACATAATGTGAATTTAAAATTAGAAACAGAAATTTTTGACTAGCGGAAAATTGGAGGCATAATAGTTTTATATGATATTTGGTGGGTATAATATGTATAAATCAGTAAATCATGTGTGTTGATTTTTGAATAATTTAAAGTTGATTTTTATCTAATGGTGTTTGAAAGTGGCCTAAAGTCAGCCACCCACCCACTCATGTCTCTCTCTAGTAGTAACAAGGATCAAGTATTTTAATAGTTATTTCTCGCATCGTATTATAAACGGCTTTCCGCGGATATAGAATGTACAGTTATAAGATTAAAACCAGTTTTTTTAGCCCCGAAGTGCCGAAGGCACGGGCTAAAAAACTGGTTTTAATCTTATGATTGTACATTTCTATATTCGTAGAAAGCTGGATATAATACGATGCTAGACATAGTTTTTTCGTATGGATAAGAACCGGTTCCTATCCACCGGATTCGAATGAATACGAGAAAACAAATTAAAGCAACTTTTTTCTGTGGAAAAAAAACATCAGTGAATGGACCCAGCAGGTTTAAGGTAATGGATATATTATTAAGACATAAATTCTTTATTTGTAGAAGCTAGTAAAAGTGGCTGACTCAGATTATGACGTCAAAAAAAAATAACCAATGAGAGGCCAGTATACACTGTAATTCAACAATGGTAATATTCATAGTGGCCTCTCATTGGATAATTTTTTTGACGTCATAATCTGAGTCAGCCACTTTTACTAGCTTCTTATTTGTACATAAAACAAGCTATGAGGTAAATTTTTATTTTAAATTTTAATTTTTTGAATTTCATTGCACCTCTTGCAATTAATGCAATGGGTCAAATTTAGTGAGTAAGAAAAAACCTATAGAGAGGCTACAACTTAACCATGATGCCAATAAAATATACAAATACAAATATTCTAAAATAACCGTTGCTAGTTGGCAAAAATTTTTTATTATCAATATCATAACTAGCTTTGGTTATTAGTTGCTTAAAATCTTTTAACGACAAATTTCCAAATAAACCCCAAGAAAAATTATTGTGTCCCTTAATTTTTCTCTCGGTTAATAAATGTCACATTTCATTACCTACTAGCGGCTGTGTACCTAGCAATCATATAGTGGCTTTGGAACCAGAGGGTAGGGAAGGGGAGAAAAATAACAAAAACCATCCCAAGACTTCAATCTGAAAATTTGATTTCCAAAAACCATCTCAGTATTTATATAATGCTTACCTATAATAGAGAGCTCGATCGGTTTAGTAGTTATCGAAATCTTAAGCAACAGACAAAAAAAACTTGTTACTTTACATAATAGGATAAAATTTTACTATAATATTGAACAATAACATGCAACGAATTAAATGTTTTTAGGATAATGTAGAAAAATTATAGGCAAAATAGTTATTCTTAAATCAAACCCCAAGGGATAACTTCAATGTAGACTAGGGGCGCAGCAATTTCTTTAAAGAAATAATATACTTTTTGTTACCTCGCGCCACTTTTGATTGGTTAACAAATAAGATTGATATCAAACTGGGTGTGGTGTCTATTTATTATTTCTAGTACATTCAAATACAAATCATTATTGTCAAATAAAAGTTCCAACAACGTTTTTTTTTGCCAGGGAAAAGTGTTAGAAAATTGGATCACCGTTTCATGGATCTTTATTAACAAATTATGCCTACTTCACAGTAATATTAACACAGACTTTTTCTCAGAATTTGTAAATTTTGAATTGTTCTTTCTCTTACAGCAAAGCTGAACTACTCTACGAGATATTCAGTCTGTTTTAATGCTTTTGTTGTGGTTTTTCAGAGAATTTACCTTATGATCCAGGCCTCCTAAAAGATGTACAATTAGATGATAAAGCTAATTTTAAAACAAGTAGGTATAAGTTGTTGGTTTTTAACCCCATCTTCACTAGCTAGAGGCGTAGCCAATAGTTCATGCATATTAACCTATGGAGGGAGGGAATATTTGGCTGTTTAATACACTAGTCCCCAAAGTTTTATAATAACGTTTTCTTATTCATTGACTTAACAATTTGGGGGCTTTTATTTAATTTAATTGGTTGGTTCACTAAGTAGAGTGTCCAAACGTTTCAACCACTAATCATAATCTACAGGAGGGGTAATTTAGTGTATATATATTTTGAAAGCTGTGTTGCCATTGATTGTAATCATCCTTGTCTTGTTCAAAGTAAGATAAGGTCAACAAAAGATACATTTTTAATTCATATGTCACTTCTTTGTTGTTTACATTTTTTTGTAGTAGCAAAGCTAACCTATATTTTTGGTTAGTACGTTCTAAGAGTAAGCTAACGTTTACCTACCTAAAAAAGTTAAAAATGTGCATACAACAGCGTTAAAGTATTCTTAGTATTAAGTAAGTATTCTTAATAATAATACCTACTTGTTATAGAAATCTATCAGCAAGGTTTTAAATCGTTATGACGATTCAAACATGCTTCAGTTGGTGATCAGGGGAGCCCTTATCGAATGGACAGTCTGGTACCAATTCTATAAAAGCTTTGTTTGAAAAACATTGATTAAAAAACCGACCTAATGTATTATAGTCATAGATGAATTAAAGTTGACACCCGGGATCGGCAGCCTCGACTAAGCCTCAAAGTTAGACCCGTTTGAATGCTTGAAAAAAATTTGAGGAGAAGGATTATCATATTTGGGTCAGTTTTAGACTTCTAGCTGTTATTTTAAACTGTATAAGGTTGATTTTCCTGAGGCTTACATGCTGCCGAGCCCTGGTTGACACTTTGATATTAAACTGAACTCTCTATCTATCAAGTCAATGAATTCAAAGCTAGGAAACAGATAATTATGCTCAAAGATACATATTGATTAATATTCTTTTCAATTGGCTTTAATATCTGCCCATTTGTTCTTGAATTCCGGCTGCTATGTCAGACAGACATTCAGGGGCGTCCAAGCTTTTTATTTTGGGGGGGGTAAAAATTTTTGAAGGGGGGTAAAATGGTGCACGAAGCGCGCCGCAAATTTTTTTTACCCCCCCCTAAAATTTTTACCCCGGGGGTAAAATTTGCTTGGGGGGGTAATTACCCCCCCTGAAATCTGTTGGCAGGGGTAAATTTAGTTTACCCCCCCAAAAAATTTTATTTTTATTTTTTTTGGGGGGGGGGTATTTACCCCCCCAAAATTATTTGGGGGGGTAAATACCCTCTCCTAAATGGTTGGGGGTGCCTACGGCACTCCCAGGGTAGGGGTAAATTTTAAATGCGGGGGGGGGGTAATCGCCCCATTACCCCCCCCCCTGGACGTCTATGCAGACATTCATGACATTTCTCAAAATATTTCGTCAATTAGCATATACCTTTTATCTTATTTTTTAATAAAGTTGCCTGTGGCTAACAAAATTTATTTTTCATCTTATAATTTTTCATTTTTATCATCTGCGAAAAAGCTGTCTATTATACGACGCGATAAATAATTATTCTACCTTGTTAAATTGTTTATTATAAAACTTATCCAAATTAAGAATCAGTTTTTTTTTATCATAGTGAGTGTACAAACAGGCCTTTTAAGATGTCATATGAACTGATATTGATATTTAATCAATAACAATTTTTGTTTGTCTGTGTGTCTGCTGTGTGTGTGTGTGTGTGTGTGTGTGTGTGTGTGTGTGTGTAAGTGTATATGTCTACTGTATGTGTGTGTGTGTATTTGTTGCCATTTTAGCTGAGCAAAAATATTCTTAGTGTAAATGTTTTTGCTCTAAAGCATAGATTTCTAGAACTTGACTTAAATTGCTAACCATTAAATAGTCTTTTGAATGTACTTTTTTCTCGTGTGAAATTGAATGATAATGGGATCCCTTTCTTAAATACTAACGGCTACGCCCCTAGAGGCCTCTAGGGGCACTTGAGGAGAGAGTCAAATTTAATAATTAAATTTCTTATTTTAGATTTTAGAAGAAATAGTAAAAAAAGTTTGGGGGGGGGGGCGCAAAAATCCTCCTAAAAAATAGTTATAAACCTTCCCGGGACATATGAGAAGCTACCCTGTTAAGGAGAACCCGATCGGTTCAGCGGTTAGCGAGATCCTTCGGTACAAACAAACACACAGAAAACATCCTGTTACTTTATTATAAGGATAAGACGATATAAAGTCATTGTTAAAGTGTTATATGGTTGACATACTCTTTTGTAGTAAATAGCTTGCTAGTATGGACCTCATTTATTAGACAGTTCGTGTATCAAGTAGGAAGGAGGGGATCGGTTAATGGGGGTGGATTGGGGTATCGTTATTGTAGCCAGCTCCGAGAATCACTTAATCAGAGTGAATGAAAATCTGGTGAAACTTGAAACCATTTGTCGACTTAAACAACTGACATAATATGTCAACACTAAGCTTCCCTGTTAGATATTTCATTTCTGTTAGTTTAAATGCAGTAGGTATAAATTGTAATTATGGTTAAGCAAATAAAAATTAGGCTAGTATTTCAATATAATTTCAAAACAACAAAAATAAAAAAGTAGCTAATAAGACAAACAAACATTACCAAATAAAGAGTTTCTTAGGAATCAATATTTAAAATTAGTTAGAAAGACAACCCAATCGTAAAAAGCAAGGAAATTTCTGAACTTGCTAAAATTGCTAAACTTAAAAAAATATTTCTAATTGTTACATAAATTCACATACATCTAAGGTTTTTATTGAAAGGATAATTCTAATCTAACAAAAATAAAAGAAATATTCTTTATCTATAATACAAAGTAGAACGATGTCTGTCTGTCCGTCTGAAGCTTAAGATCTCAGTAACCACTGAACGGATTGGGCTCTACTCTTCAGGGAATATACCTACTGGTCCTGTGATGGTTTTAAGCTATTTTCTTGGGGGGTGGGACACCCCCAACCCCCCTAAAAATGAAAAATACCCCCCCCCCAAAAAAAAAAAAATATTTTTTTAACTTTTTCTTTTTAAATCTAAAATACGAAAAATTAGGTTGATCAAACCTCTTGGGGCAAAGCCCCTAGAGGCTAGGGGCGAAGCCGCTAGTTAAGATATAAAGTTACTAGCGGCTGCTCCCCTAGCATCTAGAGGCTCTATATTCTAAAGGGCAGAAAAATAGCCTAAAACCATACCCAGACTTATTTTTTTTAAAAGTAAATAGCCTTAAACCACCTCAGAGCCTATAAGTCTTCACTGTAAAAAAGAACCACATCGGTTCAGCGGTTAGCGAGATCCTTCGCTACAGACAAAAAAGCTTATTACTTTATACTATAGATTTGTTTTTTAGAATTAAGTAGGGTTGGAGATTTTAATATCTTTAGTATGACACAGTTTTAACAGACTTAAACTCAACACCCTCTTGTCATAAACAAACGCGGTATAAATTCGCACATAACAGTTATTTTTGCTAAATTACAAGAACGCCAATTATTTTTACTAGGCAAGGCAAAGTAATCTGGAAAATAAACTATTTATTAAATTTATTAATGAGTAAAATAGTTATTTATAGCATCGTATTATAGACAGCTTTTAGTGAATAGTGAAATGTTTATAAGATTAATCACAGTAAATTTGTCTGTAATGATACGAACCATGAATTTTCAGCAATGCTCAGAACCAGTTTAGCTTTGGAATTACACAGATGTCCCACCCATAATTATCTAAGAATTTAGTTTAAAATGAAAGTCTTGGTATGAATTTGGACAATTTTTCGCACCTTACTTCAAATATGGAGCCCCTAGATGCCAGGGGCGAAGTAGCAGGTAAATACAAAAAGCTATAAGGGCAAAGTAAATAGAAGCGCCGACACTCTACAAACACACATAACACACATTTTTTTAATTAGTTCAAGGCTGAAATGTGGAAGCGGGAGGGATTAATATTTGTTTACAAATGTCAAACAACGGATTAATCATAGATGTGTAAATGGTGTGACTTCACTTCTGCAAATTAACACATCCGCATATTAATGGAAATAGAATATACGTGGATATTGCGCCAATTTAGATTGCGAACATGGATATCTCATCCAAGGGGAGGGGAGGGGATGGACAAAGGAAAAGAACGGGGGGGGGGGGGGTCGTTATTTTAGCCAAATACAAGTTTCACTTTTTTAGAGTACATGATAATTTGGTGTAAGTAATATAAATCTATGCGCATAGCGTTTCATTTATCTTATTTTGTAAAGTAATAAGTTTTTTTGTTTTTTTTTAAAGATCTTGCTGATCACTGAACCGATTGAGTTCTTCATTTGACTGGAATTTTGTGATTATGGGAAACTTTTTTTGCCATTAGAAATTTATCGGAAGTCATGAATGAACAATATGAGTAATTGAAATCAGTTATTTTTCATTTCATTTTTGTTTGTTCTAAAAATAAAACAGTATATACGATAAGATGGTGAAAAACGGGGAAATAAAAAATATTTCTATTCTTTTAATTTATCAATTTGAATATTGTTTTATTCACGATAAAGGAATTTAATTAACCACAGTTTTCCTTTACAAAATTTTCTTGTTAAATAAGTTAATTAAAAAATTTTGAGTTATGATAATAAAACTTAGAAACGGAAAGTGCAAATAAACTAAATAAGATTTTAAGCTTATTCTTAAATAAGAAACTTTTTTTTATTTTTTATTTTGAGCATAAGGAAAAAGGATAAGAGGATGAATACTCACCCCTTTTTCATGGTAAAATACTACTTCCCCATCCCTAAATTTAGAAGCAGACGAAAATCAAAAACCGCCCAGGGCTTTTTGTAAGTCAATCATAAATAATAATGTGAATAAAAAGAAAAGCGATATTTAGCAAACAGCCGTGGGCGGTCAGAATCAGCTGAATGTTCATTGTGAAAAAAATTTCCCTCTTTTTAGAAATAGAAGGATTCATCTTTCATGAACAAATTTTTTTAAATAAAAATAAAATTCTATGTAATTTCTAATTAAAACATTAAAACGAAAATATCTAATCTAATATTCTTGCCCTAAATATGGAAATAGTAAAAAGTAAAAAAATATTTTTTTAATAATTTTTAATCCTCCCATTTGAAAAGTAGTGGAATAGCAATAAATTTTAGCGCGGCAACAGCGCTGAGTAGGCCTCTAGGCCCACTGCCTATTTTCGTCTTCTAGTTGCTT
The DNA here is from genome assembly GCF_053477335.1 of Acartia tonsa. NCBI lineage: Eukaryota > Metazoa > Arthropoda > Copepoda > Calanoida > Acartiidae > Acartia > Acartia tonsa. Next base: position 44,011,123 of record NC_137268.1, on the reverse strand, counting down.
CGATTCCTCTCTTTTATTTTTTTCTCTATGATTTTGAGTCAGGTTAGGTTAGGTTATGTTAAATTGTAAACAGGGAATTTCAGCAGGTATAAGCCCCGCCTCACCTCAGTGGTTACTAGGTTAGGCATAAAGAAAACAATATCTCATCTTCTTATTTTCAGGGGGGGGGGGGGGTATATGCTCTCTAGGCACTTTAAGGGAAAGCACCAACTTTTCTTTTATTTTGAGAAAGAAGGTAACTTTTTTTCTCGTATTTATTCGAATCCAGTGGATAGGAACCGGTTCTCATCCATACGAAAAAACTATGTCTAGCATCGTATTATATCCAGTTTTCTACGAATATAGAAATGTACAATCATAAGATTAAAACCAGTTTTTTTAGCCCGTGCCTTCGGCATCTCGGGGCTAAAAAAACTAGTTTTAATCTTATAATTGTATATTCTATATCCGCGGAAAGCCGTTTATAATAGGATGCGAGAAATAACTATTCCAGCTTCGCAACTGATTACTGCTGTGACATTTTCTAGTTTATGTGGGGAAAAATTAGGGGTCAAATATGCTACAAAAATCCGCAGTTTTGTCTTGCGGGTGGTGGTGGTACAAAAATAATAAATATTTTGCATATAATATTTTTGTAGGGGAGGAGAAATGGAGGTATAAGTAACAGCTATAGAGGTAAGGGGGGTGTTGGGTGTTGGAATCACGTAAATCGGGAGCAAAATGGACTAAATATTGAGCTAGAATTTTTAAACTTGGTACATAAGCCTAGTCCTATGGGTACTACATGCATCTAAATGAAAATCTAGGCTTATGTTTCAAAATTCTAGCTCAATATTTAGTTTACCAGCTTCCGGCACCTAGCACCCCCCCCCCCCTCATTTATGTAGGGATATTTTTTTGTCTATTCCACCAGTCATTTATAGACATCTAATTTTCAAGGCGGCCAATAATAATCTTTTCTCTACTAACTTTGTATGTATGTTCATGATTTGGTGGAAATTGGAATCGTAGAGCTTTAGAAATTCAGAGCTTATGAATTTTTACTTAAAGTTAACTTTTCATTTATGATATTTACCACTTATGTATATCTAAATATTTGAGGTTTTTTACTTTGTAGCACCTATCCAAATGGACAATTTTACAAAGAATGTCACTTTAGTTTTTATTTATCTTTTTTTGCCGAACTTTTTTAGCATTGTCTGGTCACCACGGATAACAGGGTTAGTTCAATGAGAAAAAAAACATTTTAGAAAAATTATAAGATTAATGTATGTGTAGCTTAGAACTTGTCCAGATCCTGCGAATATCAATCGGTTTCGAAGCCATGTTTTTAGTTTTGACTTGTTGAAAAGTTCAATACAAATATCAAATATGTCTCTCCCTAAATTTCGAACAAGATTAAACTAGAAATAGTCCACAGATACATTAATAAAAATTTCAGACATATCTATTCTATGACCTTTAAATGAATCATTTTTGTGCGTTTCCATGGAAATATGTCTATAACATCTTAAGCTGGAAGATTTTAAATCTTTTCCTTACCTAAAATAATTATAAATTATATTATTTAAACTTTTGTATAATTTTGTTTTTCATTTTAATTCATTATTAGAAGCATAGTGACCATGTTCTTAGAAATGCTTTATAGTAGCGAAGCTACTCCTAAATTCCCTTTGCTTGTCAGTCCGTAATGCCATGGGGAAAATGCGATTTTCTTTGCTTCCATTGAAAAAAGACAACTGAAATTTTCCGTGAACATTCCTATGACATCTCGTCTATACCTTACTGTCTGTCGGTTATGCTCCAAAACACCTTTTTTTAACGTTTCGTGATATTCTTTTAGATTATTTCATATTTTCTCTCTTTCTTTTCATTGATATGTTTCTGTAACTTACAATATCCGTTTGTCCATGGCATAACTTGGGCTTCGCTACTTATGAATGTTAGCATCCTTATTTTTAGTTGGATATGCTAATGTTTTTTATTGTATTGGGACATATCCTAAATCATAAAAATTGGACTAAAACTTACCCAGAAAGAGTATATAGATGCCCTGTAAAAAACAGTCCTATTGGCAAAAACAATTTTTCTAGATAACGAGAATCATAATTTCATAAACATAAGAATACAAGAATACAGACAGACCGACATTCAGCTACTACAGAGTATAGAGACAGACTATAGAAAAGCAGTGCGTTAAAAATGTGTTTTAGTTATATAAATATACAGAAAAAATTACACTTTTTTCACCTACACACAAGTGTGTGGGCAAAAAGATGTTTTTACAAAGTAGAATAAGTTGAATATTGTATATATTTATGCTGTTATGTCAGACACATGATAACCCACAAAGAAATTAGAATGCTTTGTCAATACAAAGTTGATAGAAATGGATATAGGATATATCTGGGTATATTGACATGGGAAAAATTATCGTCAATTTAGTTTTAATTTTGTAGTTTTTCATTTTAATATCTGCGGAAAGCTGTTTATAATACGATGCGATAAATATGCTTAGTTTATCTAGTTGTAAAGTAATACGTTTTCATTTAAATTTTTGATTTGATACAAATCGATATATTATTAATAGAACGTTGCACCAGATTTACATGTGATACTCAGAGCTGGCTAAATTATCTATAACCCCGATCCACCCTTTTAAATCAAACCCTCCCATTATATAGATGAACGAACTGACAAACAAATGAGCAACCTAAATTGACAAAAATATATTAACTTATTCTGAATCCTTTCTCTTTACAACATTGTATGAATATATTTAAAAAGCAATTTAAAGAACGCAAATGAAAGAGAATAGTTATTTCTCGCATCGTATTGTAAACGGCTTTCCGCGGATATAAAAATGTACAATTATAAGATTAAAACTAGTTTTTTTAGCCCCGAGGTGCCGGAGGCACCGGCTAAAAAAACTGGATATAATACGATGCTAGACATAGTTTTTTCGTATGGATGAGAACCGGTTCCTATCCACCGGATTCGAATAAATACGAGAAAGTTATTTAGGGCTACAGGGATAGGACAATGAAAGATGATTATTTAATTATAATCCTTTGTCCTCTCCCTCCCTTATATATGCCTACCACGTAACCCCTGAATTATAGTCATTTTCTTAACGCAATGATCATAGAGTATCTTCATTACATGCATGTATGAATCAATCAAAATTCATTGAAAGTCCCCAAAGCTTTAATACCAACAAATAAGAAAACGTTATTATAAAACTTTGAGGACTAGTGTAATAAACATCCTATTGTCTCTGTCTCTGTTGTGTACCAGTCTTTTTCTGTGCGTGCAGAATAGAACTCTCCCATGGACGTACAGCTTGAAATGTGTTTGTTGTATAGTAGCTACGCTACTAACTCCTTATAATAAAGGAAAAGGATCTTTGTCTGTCTGTCTGTTTGTTTGTACTGAATGATATCGCTAACCGCTGAACGATCGGGTTCTCCTTAACAAGGTAGCTTCTCATAGGTCCCGGGAAGGTTTTGGGGGAGGGTACCACCACTCTCCCAAGAGAAATCGCCCCTACAAAAAAATCCCCCCCCCCCGAAAAAAAAGTTTTAATAGGGGGAAGGGGCACCCCCCCCCCTTTAAACCCCCCTCCAATTTTTTTTTACTTTTTCTTTTAAGATCTAAAATAATAAATTCGGTTATCAAATTCGACTCTCCCCTCCTCAAGTGCCACTAGAGGCCTCTAGGGGCGTAGCCGCTAGTAGTTACATAAAGTAAGTTATGGTTACATAAAGACAATATTTTTTATTTTATCTACAAGAACCTTTTAATCAAACATTAAAAGCTTTTTTAATGAATGATAAAGAAGACCCTTTAAAACACAGAAATAAAATAGAGCATAATTTTATTCTCTTTTCAACAAAGCTCAAAAGCTGCAGTCGTATTATTCAGCTGCCATTTTATTTAGCAAGTAACAGCCGCAGAATTTTATTTTCAAATTTCCACACATTTATAACTCTAATTGAATTAAATGCATAAAACAATATACACGGGAAAAAAACTAGAACATTATGTCTTAACAATGATTTTTAAATGGTGGAAAATATTATGCATATCTGAACCAAATCTTGCTAATAAATGCCTAATTAAGTGGCCAAACTTCATACAGACTCTTAGATTTGGGAACCTTTGTTTGAAAGTCATAACTATGCAAGGGAATGGGTTGCTCCTGTTTTGGGACAAGGCATTCCCATTTTACATCTTTTAATGTCATACATCTGACACGGCAGAAAATGAAAATTTTTAATGTCTTGAGTCATGATAAAAAAAAACATATAAGAGATACTCTAATAAAACTCTACTAGAATGATTTATTTTGTCATTATTTGAATCTAAAGTCTCTCATTCTCTTTGTTTTAGAGGTCTTTATTTTTTTCAGACGTTTCTTAAATTAAGTCAAAAATACATTTTAGCCAACAGACTTTTTAAAAAGATTTAGATTCCTGTAAAATTAAGTCACACTCACCATAAACTAAAAATAGGATGGAAGGATGTCAACATGTACTTTCTTCAAAATCTCGCAAAAGATTGGACTGATTAATTCTGGTCTTTGACAGGTTTTAACCTATTTTAAGGAAGTGAATCAATTAAAGGCGAATGAATTCTTTAGTAAAAAACATCTAGATTAAAAATGTTTCCTTCCATCACTAAAAGATACATTTTTAAAATCTTCTTTGTGTAAACGCTTTTTTTAATTGGTTGTTTTTAGACAACATATTTTTAGCACAAGTTTAAAGTAGAAATAAAATCTAAGATAAAGAATTTTTATGTGTAGACCATGTTTAAAAACAGTAAAAACTCAAAACAAATTTATAGAATTTTTAACAGCAGCTTTTTGGGTAGGCTGTAAAACATTAGTCCAATTTTCTTTTCAATTCTATTTAGACCAATTTACAGGCGAAATTTAACGTTTTACAGTTGAAACTTCCAGACAAATTATATACTATCAAAGAATAAGCTGCCTGTTAATATGCATTATTGAATTAACACTTTTCTACCTACAATTTTATTGAACTAGGTACATTCAACAACAACCCAAATTCAAAGAGTTTTTTTGTCAAGGTACATAATTTTATTGGTATGGTTTGTTCGTACGTCCTTCCATCGTACGCCAATGAAAAATTTAAAATTATAAATGTTAGGTATCTTACTAAATCATTCTTATGTTTTTAATATAAATTACTGAAACAATCATTACCATGTTTGTCCTTGTTTATCTAACAAATGTCCAAATTCATAATGATTTTGTTTGTTAATGAACAGAAACACCATTTAAAAAAAGTGTTACTTTAGTAGGGTGTGCCAATAAGCCACTTGAAAAAAAAATGCTATATATAATTTTTAAAATCATTTTCAAAGGAAGCGCAGCAATAAAACGGCAACATATTCTTTGGAATTTTTTATTTTTAAATAAAATGATACAGCAAATTTTACTTTTCACATCAAGAAAGGGTATTTGTCAAAATAGTTTTACTTCAGGTGAAATTTCTAGTCTTTCATTTTTATTTAACGTAATTAGTGGTTTCGTGCAGAGAAAATAGTGTAAAACCAACACAAGACCTAATTTGGAAATAGAATGGTCTAAAACAATCTATAAAGCAATCCTTATAACGGAGAACTCAATCGGTTTTGTATTTAATGTATAGACAAAAAAAACTTACTACTTTATGGATCAGTATTGCTCTTTCTTTAATCTTAAGTAATTTTATTTGAATTTAATGCACCAAATAAAGAAAATTTAAAATGTTGATTTAAGCTTTGTCAAATGTTTAAAAATGATCAAGGGAACGACAGCCGCAATCATTCCTAGCCGCTAATCCTTTCGCCAAATTTCAGACAATCTAGCTAAATTGCAACTTTTACAAGCCGCATCTTTTAGCAAATATCCGCAGTCGTGCCGCCGCAAATTGCCAGTCGCGCCGCAGAAATTTTGCGGCTACTACCACGAAAAAAATCCTTTATCTGAAAGGAAAGCTTTCAGTTCAAAAGTTTAGAAAAATATTTCTTTTATAAACAAAACAGTGTTAGGTTTTTTTCAATTCGGGAATAGGAAAATAGAAGATAAATTAATTTTTGAAAAAAATTATATTCTCTTAGAAAAGTTTTTTAAAAATGTATTAAATGTTAATATTGATGCAGAATTTTGTACGTTTTTTTTGGGGTTTATTATGTAACATGAACATTACATGAAAACGTCTGAAAATGTGTGAGACCAAACTGTCATTTTTTTTTCACAAATAACTGTAAATTTGCGCATTTTAAATTTGCAATGTCAAAAAATTCAACTTTAGTCTATGATTTTAGTCCAAAAAGCTCATATTTTTGGTAAAATACCAAAAAGTTTTTTTTTACATATGTAATAAATATAACCTATTCTAATTCATGCCAGACCAAAATTATTTGTGAATATTTCTGACATTCTTATTCTAGACTAACATTGTACTTTGGTCCGTTTATTTATGAGAGTTATTCATTCTAAATAAGAATTTTATATTCATGAATTTGGTCAACCTTGTTATTAGAATAGTTTCTTATTGTTTTGAAACATTTTCAAAGTGCAGTTACATAAGTAAATGACTTGGTAATTAAAAAAGCGGAAAATTCAAGTTTCAAAGATTTTAAAAAAGATATAAAATACTCGTGAAAAGTCTGAATGGTTTACATAATGGAAATAGAGTCATCTTTAGATATAACAAGGATGACAACATCCATAAAAGCGAAACACTAAAACGGTAGGACAAACGGACATTAACATTTGTATAGTGTCAGAACTGAATAATCAAAATATAAATGTATAAGAGTCGAACCAAAATTGTAAGGACGGACGGACTGACCCTAATTATAGAAAATCTTCGCTTTTAAAAATAAGTAACAGGATGTATGTCTGAATGTTTGTAGGGAATGATCTTGCTAAATACTGACCCAATATGGTTAGGTCAAGGGACGGTTTATAACTATTTTCGGGGATTAACTTTTGCTAATCGTTCAAGCAAAATAATGACATACCTAAAAATATAAAAAAATATTAACCTTTAAAAAATAATAGGAACAATTACTAAACTTCTGTTAAAGATAATGGTAAAACAGTTCTCTTTAGATGCTAAATACCTCATGGTTTTTGTTAAGACTAGCCAGTGCACAGTTACCTTCCTTTGCTAAACTATTTCTAATTGCCAAACAAAAATGGACTAAAAGCCTACCAGCTATCTTAAGTAATTAACAATGTCTAAATGAGATTTATCGAGGATCGAACCAGACTATTAGAGGAAAAAAATATTTAACTAGTAACTTTCAAATTTGATTAACAAAAAAAATACAAAATCAATGTTATATTTTTGTCTCCGTGTGTGTGTCTGTATGCACCAATGGATCTCGCTACCGTTCAACCGTAACCTTCTAATATGTCCTGGGAAGGTTTATAGCTATTTTAGGGTTGTGAATCGGAACTTTTCCTTCAAATTTATTTTTTTTTCATAATACTTATTCCATTCTTTTGCCATTATACATAGAATTAAAATGCAAAAATAAATTAAGTCATCTAAAAAAGATGTTTATATATTAATGGTAGTTTTAAATTAGTAGCGAAGTTACACTACAAGTCATAAAAATTGTTCTATTTGTAAATGCTTTTGTGACGTAATTAACAGCAAAAAAAGTAAATTTACAAGGGATCTAGAGGTATAGGACAATGACCGATAAATTGATGTACATCTCCATTTATGATGCACAAAATTACAACTTCCGTAGATTACAATTAGTGGTCATAAACAGTCCAATGTCCCCTCACTCCCTAAATTTCACGTACTCTTACAACCAAGCAACTAAAACTAACAGTAATGCTTTGTAAAAAAAAACTTATTTTCGCAAATATTGGGCTTAATCGTTTTTGTTAAATTTTTTTTTAATGAATGGACTAATACAATCATTAAAATAGTTTAAAGATAAAAGAGGCGCTTTTCTTAATTGTTCATAACATTCTAAGGTTGTTGTAAAACATTTATTTAATGTTGAATATAACTCTATTATTAGAGGAATAGGAGGTCTATCTATCAAGATTTGTTTTTGTCCGCCATTCTGTTTGCATATAATGACCTAATACTGGCCTACCATTGGTCAATTAAAATGCACACTGGTCTGCCATTGGTAATTTAGTCTATATAGCATATATCTTTGGTCATTGTATTGTATGACGTCATTTTTTTATAGACACTATAAAGAGCTTCTATGACCTTCCCAATGATCAATATGTGAACAATCTTTCAGTAGGTTTACCAAAGTTTTCTATGACAACACCTATGATTTCCATATTAAAAACTAGAATGAAACTCAGGGATCTTACGGGATAAGACAATGGTCGATAAATTTATGTACACAACCGATTATGAAAAGCAATGTTAGCATTTTTTTGTAGATTAAAATCAACACTGATATACTGTAGCAACCAATCAATATCTGATAAAGCCCCCAAAAGTTTTTAAGCCAACGAATAAGAAAACGTGTCATTAATTTTTGGGTACCAGTGTAATTTACAGTCCAATGTCCCCACCATACCTGTATAAAACCCAGGGAGGGAGGGGAAATTGTGCTGTTTACTACACTAGTCCCCAAAGTTTTATATTAACGTTTCCTTATTCGTTGGCTTAACAAGTTTGGGGACTTTTCTTGGATTTTAATTGGTTCATTAAGTTGAGTGTTCAAACGTTTCAACCATTGTAGAAGTAGTATTATGTGTTTCATCATTGGGGATGCCTATAGATTAATCAGCAATTGTCCCCTCCCTACCTGAATAAAACCACATTATAAAGCAATTTTATAAGCCGTGATAATTATAAACAAGTGATATTTATTGATACGCCCATTTACTTATACCAGTAACATGGATTTATTAAATCTAAAAGCTCATTTATTTTTTTAATGTGATACAAGATGGATACCCATAGAACAAAATCTCCACATTTCTGCCTTAAATAATTTTTAAAGCGAAGCTTTTCTATAATTAGGGTCGGTCCGTCCGTACGTCAGTCCGTCCGTAACAGATAGCTTTTTTCGTTAATTTAGGCATATTAGAATTGTCCTATCGATTTAAAATTTTGTATGGTGATTCCTTTGGTAGTTAGGTACGAATTAGAAAGCAAAACTATAATCATTACCAAAATGTCCGTACGTCCATTTTAAACATGTTTATTTTTTACTTTTTTAACAACAAATTTTTATGTGATCTAATCATAGGATTGATCTGATTTTTGGTATATTGATTCCTGGGACAACAAAGTATAATGTAATAAGCGATGCAACTCTATAATCAAGTCCTGAAAATGTAAGTATGTCCATAAATATTATCCTGTATCAAGCAGTTTTTCAACAAATTTACTTACAATTTTGCTTTGACTCTTATACATTTATATTATGATTATTCAGTTCTGATAATATACAAGTGTTAATGTCCGTTTGTCCTACCGTTCCAGTGCTTCGCTTTTATGGATGTTGTCATCCTTGTTTATGAGAATTTTAATCATATCTTCGTTGCTGTATAAATAGGTATATTTTTTCAGTAATTGTTCTACTTGATATCTTTCCATGTTCCTGTCACAGTTGTGCGCATGAAACCAACTCTTAGTATATAAAAATACGGTTGCTAATTTTTTAATTTGGTGACTTTTGGGACTAATATTCCTAAAATTCAGAGTTGGCACATTGATTATATCGATGTTTAAATAGATTACAAATTTTTATTTACACTTTATTGAGTAAGAAACATGAGAAACCATTTTGTTTATACGTAATAATTCATGGTATAGCGCTCCCAACTGACTAAGTAACGAAATGATCCACATAGTTTAGTATTGTTATTTAGACAGATTTATTGGCCAATGACCCCATAGCAGATTTTACACTTGTTAAGATGGTTTTCCAGGGATCTAAAGGGATAAGACAATGGACGGTTTATCGATCTATATTCCCAATGATGATAAACAAAATTAGATTCTATAGATTAAAAATTGGATACAAAGTATAATTTACAGTCCAATGTCCCCTCAATCCTCCCTGATATTCAAATGCTTCTAAATCAAACCCGGGTATGCTGCTATGTCCGGCACGTGACATAAGTAAGAAAAGTAGGAATGTCTAGTAATATTTACTGTAAGTGCCGGCAAAACAAGGCATGTGCAATCAAAGTGGTACCATAATGGATGTAGGATATACGTGGATATTATAAAGATAAATTGTTGTCAATTAGGTTTATTTCCTCTATCATTTATTGTTCAGTTCGTTCATCCAGTATGAGGCGAGGGGTTGGAAAGGGGAGGGTCGTAATTTAAGTCCGCTTCAAGTTTCACTTTATCAGAGTACATGATAATCTGGTGTAAGATCCAAGTAATAGTAAATCCATTGTTACCATAATATAAACTTTTTGTATATCTAAGTTTTGAGTGTACAACGCATGTCGTTATTGTTAGCATAATGGAAAAATTAAAAGAAATAACAGAAATATAAATTCTGCTTTCTAAGAAGATTTGCTGGGGTTAGTCTTATTTAACATCTTAATTTAAGAAAAAAAAGCTAAACTTAATTTTAGACATTTTGAATATTTTTTAAATTCATTAATATTTGTAAAAAAATTCTTATATCCATAAAAGGAATATATAAAGATTGAAACTTTTAAACCTAAAAACTATTTATATAGATTAAAAAACATTATCAGTAATTTTTATTGACTTCCACATTTAAACTTTTCAGACAGAAGTCATGCAATCAAAAATATATGGTTGATTGACCGCTCACTAAAGAATGTGTAACCCTGTCCCCGAATTCTTGAATAAAACAATAATCGATTTTTATTTCTTGGAAATTGCACCAGATTTTCATGTACAATACAGTGATACTCACAGCTGACTAAAATAACGATACCCTATACCAACCCTTTTACACCATCCGCTCCAACTGGATGAACAAACTGACCAATAAATGAGGTCCATATTAGCAACCTAAATTCACGACAAATTTCCACTGTCAAAATATCCACGTATTCTATATCCATTATATAACAATGGGCCGTGTAATGATTATGTCTATGATAAAATATGAAAGTAAGGCACTCGTTATCTGCTTGTAAAATGCCTTTTTTGGAGCTTTCTTATTTTTTGGGAATAAAGCAATTTGTTACATCAAAAATCAAAACTCATCTTTGTATAATAGTAATAGGATGTTTGTCTGTCTGTTTGTACTGCAGGATTTCGCTTACACCTGAACCAGTATGGTTCTCCTTTACAATACAATAATACAATTATATTATTGTATGGTTGCCCCCCCCCTATTTTTAATTAAAAAATTAAATTGAAAAAAAAAACATTTTTTTGGGATGGAAAGTAATTTTTTTAAGGGCGATTTCTCTTGGTAGGGTAGTAACTTATAAACCTTCCCGGGAACTATGAGAAGCTACCCTGTTAACGATCGGTTAAGCGGTTAGCGAGATCCTTCGTTACAAACAAACAGACAGACAGAGACATCATTCTACTTTGTATTATAGATAGCTGATACGTATATTCTAAAACTTATAACGTAGCTTCTTTATATCTATAGGGTATGTTAGTACGTCTGTTGTATATACAAAATTTGAAGGTTTGTATCTTTAATGTTCTTGGGGAAAATACAGCTATAAACAATCTATACATTTACAATTCTCGTGAAGAATAGGATAACAAATGTGATTTATTCAGCTGCTATTAAAGATAAATTTCCGAAATTTCTTTTGAATTTCCGAGGACTTTAGGTATAGCTGTTTTATAACTTTATATGTATTATGTATTAGCTATTACAAACATTTTAGTTTAAGGATATACATATATTTGTTTAGCTTTTACTACCTACTTATGATTGAGTAAATAATATAATTTCAATTTTAAGTAAACAATAAAATTGATAATAACCGCTATGTATGTAAATATTTTGTCAGAATTTATGATAACAAACTTATTTTTTTTAATAGCGTAGCTTCTTAATATTTAAAGATATTTTATGGACAATTAAATATGTCTTGCTAACTACTGGACCAATAATTTTTTTTTTACAGACATCTTGTTATTGGTCTCGAAAAGGGCACTGTAATTTCCTCCCCCCCCCCCCTCAAAAAATCGCTTCTAGATCCCCCCCCCCCCTGAAAACTCAATATTCCTCCCCTCACCTAGATGCCTTTAGAGGCGTAACTATGAATATGTTGAATTGTAAGCTTAATTGACTAGAAAAAACTTTCATGTATCTATGCTGCGCTACTAATTTCATACTTGTAATAATAATTCAAAAGTTTATACTTATTTAAAGTTGTGTTTAAATTGCTGTGACTTTCATATACATTGTTATCCTTGTTTTCCCTGCATCAAAATTCAAAATATGATAACAATAAAAAAATCGCTTTAAGAATTATTTTTTAAACAAGGTTAAAATTACATATAAACATCAAATTACTATACGATTGAAAACAAAGAAGCGCTAAAAATCCTTTTTTTTACTTGTGGAAAAGGCAAAAGTCAAATTGGGAAACACCGTACTAAACATGGAAATACAATACGTGGATATATTTACAGAGTAAAATTTGTCGTCAATTTATTGGTCAGTTCGTTCATCCAGTAGGCGGGGACGGGCAGGGGTAAAGAGGGTGGATGTTCAGTATCGTTATTTTAGCCAGCTGCAAGTATTACTCTATTAGAGTAAATGAAAATCTGATGCAACATCCAAGTAATAATATATCGATTGTACTATATTAGGTTGGAAAAATTAAATCAAAATTTTAATTAGGTAACAAAGATTTCAAAATCAATAAATCTCAACAGATCAGACAAACAACCATTAACAATTATAGAGTAACAGAACATTTTATTTATAGACTTGATCAGAATTATGTCTATCGCCCTTAGAATCAATATTCCCAATATAAAGAATTTATGATCATATTTTTTATTAATAATAATATGAAAAATAAAATATAAAGTGATCACATGTAGGAAAACATGATTTCCATTTTAAAATTAAATTAGAATTAGTAACATTTGATAACATACAAATTATCAGAGTGTTTGATTGAGACCGCAAAAGTTCTTGATATTATATGGTCTGTAATGTAGGTTAGATAAATTCTTTTGGGGGGTAATTTAGACTAATGTAAACAACGAGTATAACTTTAATGTATGGCAGGTGTCTTACTTTAATTAAAACTGTTAATTAAATACCTTATTATTAGAATTGAGAGAAGACTACCGTAAGGTCTATAAGGAATTTTTCCTAAACACTAAACTCTAGATCTATAAATACTTGGGGTAGCTAGCAGGAAAATAGCCTTAAACCAACCACCAAGATATACATTCAAAGCAAAGAATAAAACAGTCAGCCCAACAATATAGTATAAATGCATAATCCAGACAACTACCCGGCTCAAGTGGTGAAGAACCTTTCCGTCTGCTAGCAAATTGCTTTCTTTTCTTTTGTAGGAATCGGTTGTGTTTATATTGCCGACGTTATAAGCTGATTTCAAAGACCCAATATAAAACCTAGACAGGGTCCTCGCCCTGTTGCCAGAGTTACGCATAGCCCATAACTCTTCTATTCTTTTACTTTAATAGGTAGCACAACTATCAAAACAATAATTACTATTATCAAACAGAGTACAAAGTTATCCTTTTTTATAGCAAACAAGCACAATATTTTTAGTTAGTTTTCAAAAACACATGACATCATGTGAAATAAGTGTTACTAACTCGAATACAGAGAAAGAGAGAGAAAGAGTAGAAATAAGTTCTGTAGTTGTATTTTGACAAGAATAGCTACATCCATGAGTAGCGGAGCACCCAAAAATTGTTGACAACCAAACTGACAAAGTGAATTATAATGAAGATGTTCAATAATAATTATGCTTCGCTATTAATTTTTTTTTCCTTAGGTATTTTTTTGATAAAAAGGAAGTATGTACTTTTCTAAGGGGCCAAGAATTAACACAAAAAGTAAGGACAAATTCCAAAGACATCCCTTTCATATAAGATCACTTAAAAATGAAAGGTTGGCATTGGAAGAACTCCTACTGTGAATTTAATATTTTACTTTTCATGGGATTAGCTATAAGTCAATCAACCCGGCAGTTGCTCGGTTTTTAAATTAATTTCATTTCTGAAATTTCGAACTAGAAAACTTATAAATTGACAAATATGTAGATAGATAGATAGATAGATTGATATATGGTTAGGTTGTTAAACTGATCAATAGATAAATTGAGGATAGATAGATAATGATTGATAGAAAGATTGATTGATTATGAATATATATTCAAAGAAATAGATGGATAGATTGCTATATACTGTATTAATAGTTTTAATTAGTAGAGTGATTGATAGTAGATGAACAATAGATAAATTAACAGATCTATAGTACAGATGTATATACAGATAACTACCTCCTTACTCTTTTTATTGACCTTTTTCGTCTGCTACCAAATTGTTTTCTGCTACTTGGCTGTATTAATATAAACGACACCATTGGTTAATTCTCAATGACCCAATAAAGAGTGAATGATAGATTCATGAATTCTTACCTGAATAAATAGATGAATTTATAGATGTATAAAAGAATAATAGATACATTTATTTAGATGTATAGATAAAGAATGAGCAGTATAAATTTAGTAGCGAAACTTGAATTTATATAAAATTTTGTTTAAAAATCATACCGTCATTGTTTCACAGTTAGATTTAGGGAGGAAACAAGTTTTCAAAATATTCCCCAAGTTAAGATTAATAATCAAATACAGGGGGATGACAATGGACAATAAATTATTCTTCCCCCCAAAGTCATGTGTATAAAAAATCTGCTGTAGAAGCTGTCTTTTTTTATTTATTTGAACCAGGGAGGGGGGGTTACAATGGAGTATGAAATATAACATGGTACCCAAAGTTTTATCAAGCATGTTCTTACATTCGAACACTTAAAACTTACCAAACATACTTAAAAATTGATTGGTTGGTTCAAACTAGAAGTGTTCTTACTCTTTCACTAGTACAGTAATCTTAATCTACAGACGGTATAATTTTGTTTATCATATTTTTACTGCCAAAAAAGTTCGATGTGAAATTAATATTTGCAAAAACTAGTGTAAAATATTTACAATATCGTATAAACTCCAAATGATTTTAGTTTCGTAGCCTAAGGGTGGTTTAACATAGTATAGAGGTCTTAGAACTTAACTGCTTTAATAGTGTTTCTTTAATACTGTTACTTTCTTTAAATAGCAAAGCGACTGTTTATTTTATGTTGCCAAAAAAGGGATGAACTTAGAGCAATTTTAATCATGTTATATCTGTGTAAATCTCAAATAAAATAAAATAAAGTCTACGGTTCGGTTACTAATTTATTTAGACATTTACGCTGGTTTGAAGAAATACTTAATGTGTAACTACTAAGGCCTAAGAAGTAAGGAGGCCCCTTTTAGATTATTTTCTGCAATACCACCAATTTAAGAATTAAGAATTTCCTAAGTTTTATTTTAATGAACTTCTTTGCTTTAAAAAACTCGTTAGAAACTTTTGTTTAGTTTAGTTCTAGTCATGAATCTAAAGGGATAAGACAATGGCCCCAAAATTGATATTATCCATAATGATGATATACAAAATTACCCCTTCTGTAGATTAAAATTAATAGTTGAAACTTAACTTAATGAAACAACCAATCAAAATTCACTGAATTCCCCAAAGTTGTTAAGCACACGAATAAGAAAACGTTATTATAAAACTTTGGAAACTAGTGTAATAAACAGCCCATAGTCCCCTCTCTCTCTTACTTCTAGTACTATGGTTGTGGTTTTGGGCTGTTTTTATTTAGGTATATGTTGGGTTTTTTTTGAAAAGACTAAACCTAATCTTCTTTCGTGTCTACTATGTTACACCCTCTATATAACAAAGATGCAGAAAGATAGGGATAGGCCAATAAAAAAAACAATTTTCAGTCCATTTTTTTGTACATACGAGTCATAGTAGTTTAAAATCTTTATACTGAAATATGCAGTAATTACTACAATCTGTTATAATATGGAGTAACGAAAAATTGAAGGCAAACCAATTTTTCTACATGTTCCATATCCATGCCCCTGGTCTTATTCTATGTTCCTGTTTTTAACATACAGGGATATTGGGATAAGAAAATACAGAAAAAATTAAATTCTTTAATCCTAATTCTTGATATTACTGTTTTATTTTTGATGCAATACTGTCATATTGAAGTTATAATAACCAAAGAAACAGCCTTTAATTTTCCAGTCAGATTTTAAATTTTGCATGTTTATTTGAAGCTACAAATTCATAATTTAGAATGCAAGATAATCATTATTGAAACAAAATGTATTGTAACTTTAAATGAAAAAGAAATATTATAGCTGTTATTTCTAATTGTCTAGAAAAAAAGTAAAAATACTTAGTTCTATTATCTTTTAACGTAAAGGAAAAACACACTCATAAGTGTTATTTATAAAGTGGTTCCGCTACTAAAATTTATTATTATTCTACAGTTTTGTAAAAATCCTTTAAAATTTCTATTAAACCATCCATCACATTACACTGCACAGTTTTAGAGCTTAATTTTGGAACAGCGATGTTTATTGTACAAAATGTACAGCTTTTTACGATGTTGTAAACAAATTATCTGATTCGTACTTTTGTTAAGTCTTGAATGGTTAGTTCAAACTAGAAGTTTCGAAACTGTCGATAATTTCATTCTACAGGAGTAATTTTGTTTATCATCATTGAGGATATAAATAAATTCAACATAATTTTGAGTTAGAACTCTAAAAAAATCAATTGCAAATGTATGTCATCAAATGCTTTAAAGCAGTGTTTCGGAGCCGTAGCCGGGAGCCAGGAGCAGCAACATTTTTGGTGGAGCCGGAGCCGTATTTTTCGTTAAAAACGGCTCCGGCTCCAGATTAGCCAAAAGTGATTTTTAAAAGTAATAATATAATTTGGCAACGGTTTATTTCCATATAATAAACTGAAAAACTATTGTTACTTAACAAATAGACACACATCCTTCTACTTTTATATAGCTTTAATCAAATAAAAGCAAAATATTTTATATTATTTATTTTATTTTATCAATTTCAATAATGAACAAAAGTTGATATATTAATTTTAAGGTAGGAGCCAAAGCCGGAGCTGGAGTCGGAGCCGTATTTCCAGATACGGCTCCGCGGAGCCGGAGCCGCATCAAAATTAAACGGCTCCGACACCCTGCTTTAAAGGTTTAATAGGACGGTTTCAAAAAAAGTACACTATGTTTAAATCTTGAAATAAAATTCAACAATTCATTTTTAATCTACATATATTTTCTTCCTTCTTGGTTTTTATATAGAAGTGGTCAGGTTACAAATGAAATAGCAATACTGCTCTTCAATTTGTGGATTATTAATCTAGCATAAAGATTCCTGGAACAATGAGGTATAATTATCAAAAGTAAAGATGCTCTTAAAACTTTACATAAAATTATTTAGAATTAGTTGAATTTTAGGCAGTTTTGTCACTTATTTGATATACAGTTGTAATTTCTGCAATGCAATGATAAAACACACTGGTATACTATTTCTTTATCATTATTCTCTTGTCCTTGATCGCTTGGATGGAAGTCATGATCCTTATTTTTTTTAAGAATTACCACATGTTTTATATTAGAAATTTAAAACAGTTTTACTCTCATAAAACCAAATATGTATAAAACAAAAGCAAAATATAAATATGATCCCTTATGTATAAGTAACTATTTACAGCAAACCTACATTTTTCTTATGTATATCATATACACAACGCACGACAGCCAACAATTTACCTGAAAAAAGAAAATATTTTCAAAAAAGGACAATTATGAGCATGAGTAACGCAGCAATAACGATATCTTTTTAATAGAAGACAAGCGGCTGTGGCTAAATAGAAAATCAAAACGCGCGGTAATAATACGGTTGCCAAGCCCTGCTTTTATTAGTGTTTTTTAAATGGATTTTAAAAACAGCAGTTTTTCAAAGGATTTTCATCAAGATAAGAGAGTGATTAATCTCATGGTTATAAACATGCGTGGGTGGGGTAATGGATCTAGAATATACGTGGATATTATGACACGGGAAAAGTTATCATCAATTTAGGTTGTTATTTCCTCTTTCATCTATTGGTCAGTTCGTTTATCCAGTAGGAGGGGAAGGTAGATGGGGATGTTGGAAGATCGTTATTTTAGATCGCTATTGCTATAAGCTTCAATTTATTAGAGTACATGATAATCTGGTGAAAGATCCAAGTATTAATAATTCCATTGGATGGCTAGATACCAGAGAGTCGGGGATACGACTATTGACGGAAAATTAATCTTTTTTCTTATTCTAAAGTATAAAATTCTGCTACTGGTAGATGGTCAAATTAACCATTATTATGGACGACTATTATAACTATTTTTCATAAATAATGGCTCGGATGCTACTTGGATGTTAAACCAGATTCATGTTCTCTAATAAAGTGAAACTCGCAGCGGGGTAAAATTACGATACCCCCCACATCAAACCCATTTACCCCATACCTTCCCCTCCTACTGGACGAACGAACTGACTAATAAATGAGTTTCTTGTTAACAACATAAATTCTTATATCCAATTTGTTAGAACATATTTTGTTCATTCTATAGAAATAAAATATATTTGTCATAGTGATGATCATAATGGGGCCAAAATAGTTTTTGTTTAGGAGCCACATCTCTATCTCATTTTTAGGACACACCATTCTGTAGGTATGGGTAGTAAATACCATGTGTTATGGTAAAAGTTTGGTGCCGCAAGCCTTAATTTAAATGTCCAAAAAATACAATAATAGATTGTACTTAAAACCTTGAATATGATGGGTTTTTCTAGTTTATTTTGCACTGCAAAGATGAAAAGCTTCTAGTTATTAAATAGGTACCTAGCAATTAAATTAAATGATTTTCTAATCGGATAAACTATGGGAGTTACATACTTTTATTGATACACATATACTGAGGGAAGCAAATATTTTTAGTGGGATAACTACTCTACAATAAGGATTTATCCGAATGTCTATCCTTCAATAATTGATCTAAAATATAATCAGCTATCTATTATTCTTTCCTTATGAATAAATTGTCTTTGATGAAAGCCCAAAAAGAACAAAACTCAAATTCCAAGTATTGGTCATTCGCCTATTAAGTAGTGGATTAAGGATTTTAATCACTTTTTAAGAACAAGTTTTTTTAGAGAGTTAAATATTACTTTTACCCAAAAAAGAAACTTATTTTTCTTATCCTTATAGACTCTTTAAAAAGTTTAACATGCAGTATAACATTATAGGAGTTCTTGGGTTCTTTTTATTGCTTTTTGTTCCAAGATTTAGGGTTTATTCTTCTCATTATTTTGCATCTGGCAAAGCAGCAGTTGGGACAAATTTTTCTTTTGTTTATGTACCTTTTTGTTTCGAAGTGCCCTAAATTTTATAATAACGTTTTCTTATTCGTTTGGTTAACAACTTTGATTGGTTGGCTCATTTAGTTGAGAGTTCACACGTTAAAACCACTAATTGTAATCTACAGATAGGTTAATTTTGATTACCATCATTGGAGATGTACACCAATTTATCGTCAATTGTCTTATCCTTTAATATCCCTTGCCATTACCTAACCCTAAGTTTCCAAGTAAGAATCCTAAAATCTTGGGTTTTTCACTTTCTGCTTAGTGTTTAAAATAAATTCCTTGAATGTAACCTGACACTTTAATAAATTAGACATGTTCTAATCTTAGCAGGGATAAAAGGAGAGGTGAGTGGAAGATAAGTTAATTTAAACTTCACAAAAATCAGTTGTTCAAAAATAGCATTATGACCCCATCAAATGTAATAGATTTTCCTGTTTTGCATATTAATATGCAGAAAACAATAAGTTAAATAACTTAAGTCTTATTTAGAGAGTTTATTATGATCTACCAAGTGACCTTTCTCTTTATCTCTGAATAATTTTAGAAAGCAACCCTTACTAACACCCTTTTTTGTAGTAAAGCTGCATTATAATTAGTTTTGTAAGTACGTCTATTAATTTTGTAAGTTAAGTTATATAAGATACCTATATTATTTTGTTTAATTTTTAAAAAGTCATTTTAAGCTTCACTTACATAAATGTACATAGTCTTTTTGTGTTTTGTAATAAATACATGATGTTGTAGGTACTCACTTTTCTATCTTATTTAAATTTAATTTCTAAAAAACAAGGATTAATACAAACATAAAAGCTAAGTTCAATTAATAATAATCACCGACATAAAATAAAAATTTATATATAATCTCAGCTTGTACCAACAATGAAATTAATTCGAAAAAAAATCGCGAAACCTATACCTACGTGTTTTTCAGGTGTCGTTGGGGGGCAACAAATTCCCCATTTGCCTCCAATATATTATTTTAGATTTATTTTGCTTGTTGGTTATACCTTATTCCTGATATAATCTAAGCCTTTATCATTTAAGGGATAAGACAATCGCCAATAAATTGATGTACATCCCCAATGATGATACACACAATCACCTCTTCTGTAGATTACAATTAATGGTTTAAACGTTTGGTCACTCTACTCAATGAACCAACCAATTAAAATTCAATAAAAGTCCCCAAAGTTTTTAAGCCAATGAATAAGAAAACGTTATAATGAAACTTTAAGGAATAGTGTAATAAATAGCCCATTGTCCCACCCCTCCCTGATAAAATTCGAATTATTTTCTATTTAATTGGTTAAATCTATCCGTTAAACCATACGGAAACACCAAAAATTTGGAAATGAATAAATAACCAAATAAAATATAGGTATTTTGAATAAAAAAGAAATAAGAAAACTAAAAAAATCCATTTAAAAAAAATTTTCCTAATCAGACTTTCCATTCAGAAGAAAAGCGATGGACAATAAAGAACAAATCGCCGCTATTCTAAATAGGTAATAATTGTTTTTCCAATGTATTGCTAGGGTTTATGAGGATATTTACAATAAAATATCATTATTGACAAAATATTATTGACAAAATCAAAGTGAAAAACGAACCTTTTTTTCTCAATGAGATGACATAAAAATTTCTTTAATGATGTTATTTTTCTTTTCAAATTTTCGCTTTTGAATCTATTTTATAACTAATTTTGTCCGTCTGTCTATGATAATATTTTTACAATTACCTATTAACTTTCAGCTTAAAAGCTTTCAATTAATTCTATAATCATTTCTATAAAGTCGGCATGGTCATTTTATGTAGGTATTAGCTTTAGCTTTCATTTTCAATAATACACCTACATATTTATTGAAATTTTAAATGGAGAGGTGATTACTGGGACGTTTTGCAACCCTTTATCTTAAAATATTAGTAGTGTTGTCAATATGTAGTTGTCTATTTGTTCGTTTGTGCAAATCATCAGAATTTAATGATTAATTCCACAATTTCTTCATTTTTATTGAAATTTTGATATTTAATGTTTCTGAAATCTACTAAATTGCATTTACTACATGAATATATGAGTTATTTTACTTAGAAAATTTTAATCTTATTTTAATGGCTATCACATTGCATGATAGTCAGATTTTTCCACAGTGGGTTATTTTAGGTTGAATTAGACTTTACAAATAAAAAATACTTGTGTTTTTGAGACTACAGTTTTACAAATCCAAAAGACTATAAAATGACCAGAAAAATAATGAGTTGATAAATAAATTGTACACAGCAATTTTTCGTTTTTAAGCCTTGACATTTCTATCCTGCTACCCAATTATTTGTTAATATCACATTTCCTATGTAATTGACCTTTTAACAGCTATTTAAACTGCAATTTTCTTGGTAAATTTGTTAAGTCCAATTTAGCCATTTTTAGTTCATTGTGCACTGTTGAAAAAGTGCAACTACTGATAGTTGTGTAGATGTACTGACTAAAAAATACAATTTAGGGAACATAGACAATTATGCAGAGATTTCTTTTCATTTTAATCCAGTAATCTGTAAAGGGGGTCGAAAGGGGGGGGGGGGGAGCAGGAAAGTTGTAAGATATTTGGAATACATCATTCTATGGGCACTTAAGGAGGGGTTGGGGGTGGTTGATTTCGACAACCCAATTTTTTGTTTTAAATTTAAAAAGAAAAATTATATTTTATTATGGACAGAGTAATTTTTTCTTGGAGGGATTTATCTTGAAAGGGTGGTTGTACCCTCCCCAAAATAGTTATAAACATTTCAAGGGCCTAAGAGAAGATACCCTGCAGTCTGCAATTAGCGAGATCCTTCGGTACATACAGACAAACGGACAGACAAAGAGATCCTAGTTTTAGTCATAATTAAATGCAATTAATTCCTTTTCGATGATAAATATCTCCCTCTTTATGGCATGATATAAGAATAGGATGATATCATGGTATAATTGTTCTAGTTTTAACAAACAGGCATTACAAGAATAGTTATTTATCGCATCAAATTTAGACAGATTTTCCGCGGATATTAAAATGAAAAATTTTAAGATTAAAACCAGTTTTGTAAGCCCCGAGGGGCAAAAAGGCCAGAAAAACAAAATTGGTAATAGTTTGTAGATTTATGTTTTTTATTTTAATATTCGTCGAAAATTGTCTTTAATAGGATGTTATATATGACTTTTCCGTAAGGCGGTTCTAATCCAGCGGATGTCAATAGGGTTTGAAGCCATTCTGAAAAAAAAACTTTTCTACCTATATAAAAAAACAAGAGTTCCTTTTAAATACTGTATTATTTATTTCTTTTGAAAATCGACAATTTTTCAAAACATAAAAGAAACTACAAAATATGTCTAACATTAATAACTAGCGTTAGTGACTGCACAGTCAAACCCCTAACATATAGAGGCTTTGTATTCAAAGAAGGAGAAAGAATAAAATAGCCTAAAACCACTCTGAAACGTATAGAATTCTTCCCAAAAATGCAGAAAATTAGTCCGTTATGTGTGGTTCGCGAAATAACGGACAAACATAACTAGGTATGAATTAGATAAAAGTAAAATAGTTTTAATAATCTATGTAAACGCCCTTGTTTCTGTATTACAATATTATCAGATTATTTTTCCTTTTAGCTCTGTCTATATCAGTCTTTAAAAAGGCAATACTTTTTAGCTTAAGTCACATAGTAAAAATCATAGGTTATTGCTATGAAAATTTTAGTCAATTTTTAATGCTTTTATTGGCCATTTTTTAAACTTATGTTTAATTACCTAAACATTTTTACCTATGGATCTATTCTGATTGTTGAAATTTTTAGACAATTGTTGTTAGGTAGTATATTTTTGCATGTAATTCAAATAAATCTCTAAGTATTGCCCATTGGTTTGAAACATCTTTAAATTAAAAACAATAATTTTCAAAGAATTTTTAAAATTCATTAGTAAACCAAAAAGATATTCTAAAGCGGAAAGACCTTACTTACAGAAAAGCTATACTACTAAGAAATGAAGAAAAACCTTTAATACTCCCTTCCCCTTTTCAACCCTTATAGTTTCACACCCCCATGGTAAATGACTGTGCACTGTGCATATAAGGATTCATAAAAAGGATCTAAACGGTCAGTCTAAATTATAGCGAAGCCCTAAATTGCAATTATTTTTAAGAGCTTCTTTGATTTGTAAAATACTGACGTTTAAAAAAAATAATTTCTTTTGAATTTACTCTATTATCATCAGAAAACTAAAAAGAAGCCTTTTTTGCAAATTAATCATAACTATAAGTAATAAGTATAGAGCGAAACTTCTATATAATTTTGTTTCATGTTTAGTTTCGGTATGAAAGCATTGTGCTACCAATTAAAACATTTTGTGATGATTTTTATTCAACTTAGAAGAGGCTTTCTGTTGACAATTCTGTTGTGAGATTTTTGACTTGAAACAAACAACCTCAATGAGTTAATAACCTCAAAAAAAGCTCATATTATAGGATTTTTGAGGGCTCAGTAGTTTGATATTTACGTCGTCAATTATTTACAACATTAGTATTTGCTGTTAACACCATTTACCATACACAATAAGGACCTTCAGACAAAGTTTGTGCAAACAATGAGTTGGTTGTCTGTTGAACGTTTGGCTATCCTGAGGTTATCCAAATGTTAACAACTCAACTACCTAGACTGATAACACTAATAAAACAAGATTTTTGCTTTTTTGGATATTACGATCCTTGTTTAAGTAGTTTTAGATCATGTTTCATAATTATACGTTGTTAGTCATTTCTTTTTTAAAAGATGAAATTGTAAATTTATGAAAGAGATTATGAGGTTGGGTTGTCAGAATCGCATTTGTAGGGCTTTTCTGAATTAAAAAACATAGACATAGACGTCCATGGGTGAAACCCCTCATTTTACGCCCCTGACAATTTTATAAAATGAAACCTCTCAAACCTGTTAAACTCCTCATTTACCCCCCTCAAAATTAAAAGCTTGGACGTCCCTCAAAAAAGCATCAAATATCTCAACGCAAACATATAAATCTGTATTACAAAGTAGAACAATGGCTGTCTGTCTATCTGTCTGAAGTTTATGTTATCGGTAACCGTTGAATCGATTTGGATCTTCTTTTCAGGGGTCCTTAGATTTTAGGCTAATTTCTTGGGAGGTGGGATACTCCCTATCCTCCCTATTGAAAAAATAACCCCCTAAGAAAACAAAATTACTTGAATTATAACGATTTTAGCATTATTTATTGTCTTTTAAATTTTTGACAAAATAGTGTTTTTTTTCCAGATAACACAATCATTTTAAAGTTTTTTTCTTTATTGATAACAATCATTATATGTTATTTTAATGTGAACTAAATACTAATAACTATACAAATGTGAATAGAAATGATTGTATTAGCGCAAAGTAGAAGTCATAATGGTTTTTCTTTTTAACCAATATCAGACTAATAAAACTTGCTTATCAAAATCAAATTATGCAATACCAAAAAAAGAGAATAATTTAAACGTTGAAAAATGTAACAATAGAAAATTTTAAAAAGATAAAAATGCTGTTTTTTAGTAGCGCAGCTACTATAAACAACTATTCTCTATATAAAATTACCAAAAAATCAGCTGGGCGGCGTTTTTTTTATATTTTTGGTGATTTCTCTTTGGAGCTATAAACCTTCCCAGGACCTGAAGGTGAAAAGCTTAACTGTAAAGGATCACCATATCAGTTCAGTGGTTATAGCTAGATCCTTCAGTACAAACAGACAGACAAACATCATGTTACTTAATTAAATGGATTTAGCTGAGCTTTTTATCAACACAATTTTCCTTGTGATATTTTTAAAGCCTTAAATTATGAATTTTAATGGCTACTTTAAGCAATTGTTATTCTTTACTGCCGATTATTTTTTTCTAAAGTGAAGCTACTCCAAAGTCTTGTCTTGTTTAAGTCGATCTATAAAACGATATCTGTCAGGAATAGGATGAAGCTTACGATCTTGCAAACTACTTGACCAATTGGGATCTTATTGTTATGTAATAAATCTACTAGTCTAAAGATGGATTTAAGCTATTTTATGGGAAAAAAGGCACCCCAATTTTTTTCCTATTCTCAAATTTTGAATAATAGCATTAAATACAATCGAGCTATACTTTTAAAACCTTATATTAAGTACCGAAGTATCTCCTTTTTTATAGGCACTATATAGGGCTTCTTAGTTCTGGGTAGGTTTTTTCTATGTTTTGTATACCTAACCATTATGTTACACAAACCCAACATGATTAAAATAAATGAAAATATCTCCTTCAAGGTTTATCTTTACATATTGAAATAGTTGTAAAGTCATGTGTTTAAGCCAGGGTTCGGAAGCCGCGCCTCAGCCGCGCATAAGCCTCAGTTTTAAACTTGCTTGTGAGCAGAAAAAGAAATTTATACATCCAGCTGATTTTATAGTGATAAAATGAAGATTTCACTGAGGCTTACACGCGGCTTACGCGCGGCTTCCGAACCCTGGTTTAAGCAAGAAACATTAAAACGATACTTGTAACTTTAACAGCAATAAAGGGTACAATTAATTATCCAATCATTCAATAATTAATAAAGTAAAAGGAACACATATAGCTAGTCAAGAATTAGGGCATCAAAGTAGAAGAATAGAGGGGACTTCAATTGGGGCTTTAAAACAGCTAATAGCGTCGGAAAGCTTAAACACAGCCGAGTCGCTTAAAAAGAACAGAAAGCAATTTGCTAGCAGACGAAAATGTTTTCTACCACACTGTTCTTATAATGTCAATTCACCTATTCAGTATTTTTTTAGGCAGACAAAAGACGGTAAATTTGCGGCTTCGTGATAAATATATCATTTTATTATGTTTATCAATTCCTATATCCCTTAGAATCTTATATATTGACTAATCATCTATTTTGGTCATTGTTTGCTTTCTTAAAATGACATTTCGGGAATGGGACAATGTGAGATAATAGTTATATATCGCATCGTATTTATAGACAGCTTTCCATGGATATTAAAATGAAGAACTTTAAGATTAAAACCAGCTCTGTTAGCCCTGAGGAGGCCAAAAACAAAACTGGTTTTAATTTTATTATTTTTATTTCAATATTCGTGGAAAATTGTCTGTAATACGATGCTATACGTGATTTTTTAGTATGGCTGAGAACCGGTTCTAAACCAGCGTATATTAATCAGTTTCGAAGCCATACTAGAAATTTTTTTTCAATCATCCCACCCCCCTCAAATGTAAAATAAACCCTTTGGTAGTTGTTCAATTATAAGGGAATTAGGTATTATCTTTTTCTTCCTGAATCTTAAAAAGACAATAATCAATGCTACGCTAGGTATTATTTATAAAAACATAATCACTCTTGTTTAAAAATCTAAATTGGCAAATAATCTAGAAAAACGCATTTAAAGCAGAAAAGCTACTCTATAAGCTTTACAAATTTATCTGCAAATTAAATGAGTATTTTATTATAACGGAAAAATCTTTAATCTGTAAGCATAATTTAGACAAAATGAAATGTTTATTTCTGCATATTAAATACAATATATTACTTCGTTCCAGCTTCTAGATGGGGACAAAAGAGGTCATAAAAATAGCCCAAAACCATCCCAAGCCATTTGTAAACCTTTTCTGAAAAGTACAACTCATTCGCACCAGTAATTTTCGAGATCTTAAGTTTAAGACAAAAAAAACATTCTACTTTATATACCTAAAAGGATTAGTTTTAGTTATTCTGTTATTTTTAACTAAATTTCAAAAATTGAATTAACTTATTGTGACATTAATCACCCTCCTTTTATACACAAAAAATCCTGTTTTTAATACAAAAGCTACGTTCCTATTCAACGTAATCGTACCTGTTTTTAAGCCTAAATAGTTTTGAAAGCTGCTTTCCTTTGATTATTGCAAAATCTTTTAATCTTAAGAATAAATGGATCGGTATTGCGCCCAAACCGCGTCATAACTTAAGACGTGAACTTAGACCTACTGTTGCTGCTATGACAGATGCAGGACATCAATATTAAAAGGAATACCTTGGCCTATAAATAGGAACAAAACCATTTGAAAATTTTCTACCAGTTCCCAATTCTACTATGGTGTAAATCAAATGGATTCTAAACACTTTTTTTAATAAAAGAAACTTTTTTGACTTTATAAACTTATCCTTTTACTTTTTGTATTAAACATTTAATCCTTTTGTTATTATTTCTACTCTCTTTTTGATTGGATCAACCTTTTAGTTTACAAATTAACATTATTAAATATATATTGTTCTACATAAGTAGCGCAGATTTTAAAATCAATTACTATTTTAGTCCCTCCTTAATTTTCGACCATGTACGTAATTTTATTCAAACTAGATCTTCATATATATGTGTTAAAGATAAATAGATAAAATCAGGCACGGAGGGATAATAGTCTGTACATTACACTGGTACCCAAACTTTTATAAACATGTTATCTTATTCCACAAATAAAAAAAATGGTAGTTGTTTTATTGAACTCTTATTGCTGGGATTCAAACTTGAAGTGTACAAGGTTTTGAAACAATAATATTAATCTTTAGAAGAAGTAAGTATAAAATGAAGAAGAAACAAGGACAATTTCCTTAACAGCGCACAACTACAAGTTTAAATGTATATACAGTAAAGTGTTATACACTGAATTAAGGAATTAAAAAAAACCTTCATATTTAATTGCAATTTTTCCTATAACTTCACGGTATACATATTTAATGAAAAATGGCCATCGGACATACGGCCATACCCAAATACTATGATAGCTACGCTGCTACCAAAATTCTGAATTAATCATTCTTTTATAATTACAAATATCTCATGAATAGATATGTATCTAATTAAGTTGAAAAACATGAAACTTTGCGGTTAAAAAAAGTGATTAAAATACGAAAGAAAACATTTTTTTGATTTGATTTCTTTTGTTGTTATATAAAAAAATAGATTTAAGTATGAATTAAATTATTTTTTCTTTAAACTTAAAAATGCATTTTTTATTTAAGGCGGACGAAGCAACTATCATTGATGATGAGGGGAATCTTCTTACTTGATTTCAGAGGTCCATCTCATATAGATATTTAAATGCCAGAGGTTAGATAGTTTAATAGTATAAAACTTTGGGTATCATTATAATTTACAGTCTAAAATGACCCTTCACTCCCTTGTTAATTTATTTTACAGGGGGGTAGGACATCCACTTTCCCAAATATTCTTATATTGGTTTCAATAAGGAAAAACTATGGAAGGGGGGTATGCTTCACCCCTTAACACTCATGGCGAAGCCACTAGTCTATTATATTATTAAGACGCCATCCTGTCTTATGAGCATAAAAATAATGAAGAATTAATGTTGATATACTTCTCTTTATCAGATAATAACTGTCATTGTGTTAGAATAATTCATTTAATATAAAGTCAATGACTTAAAATTATATTTTGATGTTTTTTCCACTAATCAAAAAAAGGTTTGTTTGAAGCTTAAGATCTAAATAACTACTAAACCGATCGGGTATGCTTCACATAGGTTCTGTGATGGTTTAATATATTTTATTTACAGATTTAAATCTTGGGATGGTTTTAATCTAGATTTTAGCATATCTCCACCTCATAAAATACCTAGCCCCTAGATGCTAGGGGCGTATCCGCTAGTATGCTTAAGAGCTATTTGGACTCGAGTTTGGTTCAATAAAATTAAAATAGTTTATGTCGAATATTTATATTGCACAGAAAAATGGTCTATTTCTGGCATTATATGATAATATATGGTTATAATAAAAAGCACTATATAAAAGAGGCTTCATCCAAAACCAAATTTTAAACCAGCCCTCAAATAATGAAATGGTACATTAAAGTTAAAATTAAGCTATTTGTTGGGTTTTCTAGCGACATTATAGGGACATGTTCAATTTTAATACATATCTATATTAAAAACAAACATATGTAATGTATTAAATAAATAAATAAAATATTATTTTAGAGCTGTCAGTATATATGTTCTATATTGGTTTTTACTTTAAACAATAAATGTATAAGTACAGATGTATAATCCAGACAACTACCTGCCCCAAGGGACAAAGACCCTTTTCGTCTACTAGCAAATTGCTTTTTGTTTTTTTTATGTTCGGCTGTGTTTTTTCCCCGATGCTATAAGCTGATTTCAAAATCGGGATGCCCTGCACTGCGGAGAGAGTTACTTATAGATTATGCTCCCTCTATTCTTTTACTTTAATCTTTAAACTATTTTGACTATTTTGAAAATATAGAATCATCCTATCTTTGATAAAAGCAGTTAAAGTAATAATTTAAAAAGAAAAGACACACTGAATAAAAATAAAAAGTTTTATGTTTTCTATTAGTAATTTGTCTATTAATGAAAGACATATTAGAAACATGTTAAATTTAATAATTTTCAAGCTGACACACGGTTTGTTTACATTTTAATGTGCAAATTATTATTAGGCAGCACAATTATTCTATGACTATGGCCGTCTGTTCCTCCGTCTTAAAATATGCGCAATGAATATGCGTACTAATTTTCCTCAAAGCTTTCTGTATGTCTGTCTATCTGCGTGTCTGGTCTGAAACAACTTAACCGATATGGTTCTCCTTTACAGTGAAGCTTCTTAAAGTACCCTCCCAAAAAAGAGATTGTTTCGATATCTGCGGAAAAGTTGAGAGATATAAAATTGTTTTACTTTGCTGAAAGTTTTTTTCCTATTATTTTTTATCGACCAATTTTATCTTAATTGAAATCTTTGTAATATTAATCAAATTTAAACAACAATTTCTTTCTTTAAATTAATTCTTTTTCCAAAGAAAATAGCATTGAATAATGATCTAAATTAAAGGGGGGAGGGGGGGGGAAATGTGGTGACTCGTCACACGACATACCAGCAATTTTATTTTGGGTGCTACTCCCTTAGCACCGCCGTTTTTTTTGAAAGATACCAAACCTTGGGGTAAGGGGGGGGGAAGTTCTGCCACTTTCGCGTAAACAGTGTGCTGTGGACTAGGTATTGATTTTAGATTA
Source organism: Acartia tonsa (assembly GCF_053477335.1). Taxonomy (NCBI): domain Eukaryota; kingdom Metazoa; phylum Arthropoda; class Copepoda; order Calanoida; family Acartiidae; genus Acartia; species Acartia tonsa. The sequence continues at coordinate 43,980,532 of NC_137268.1, read as the reverse complement.
TAGGTTATTTGGGATAAAAGTTTACTTTTGGGTATTAGTTCACGTATATTTAATCATTTTTTGAATAGGTCTCCAGGTTCAGGTGCTGCAGGCTGGAAGGTCGTTTCTGGACAGGTAAAAAAATTAAAAATTTTTTGTTTGAAGAGTTAGAGAGCAACTTATAAAACAAAATATGCTTCTTTTTGAATGTTATTAACATATCTGCAGAAAAAATTAAATTCGGCCTCCAGGTTCAGGTGCTGCAGGCCTCCAGGTACACTCTGGACAGGTAAAAATTAAGTTTTCTTATTTGAAGAGTTAGAGGTACACTTATTAAACCAAATATGCATCTTTTTGAATGTTATTACCATATTAGAAGAAAAAATGACAATCGGCCTCCAGGTTCAGGTGCTGCAGGCCTCCAGGTACACTCTGGACAGGTAAAAATTAAGTTTTCTTATTTAAAGAGTTAGAGGTACACTTATTAAACCAAATATGCATCTTTTTGAATGTTATTACCATATTAGAAGAAAAAATGACAATCGGCCTCCAGGTTCAGGTGCTGCAGGCCTCCAGGTACACTCTGGACAGGTAAAAATTAAGTTTTCTTATTTGAAGAGTTAGAGGTACACTTATTAAACCAAATATGCATCTTTTTGAATGTTATTACCATATTAGAAGAAAAAATGACAATCGGCCTCCAGGTTCAGGTGCTGCAGGCCTCCAGGTACACTCTGGACAGGTAAAAATTAAGTTTTCTTATTTGAAGAGTTAGAGGTACACTTATTTAACCAAATATGCATCTTTATGGATGTTATCATCATATTTGCAGAAAAATTTAAAATCGGCCTCCAGGTTCAGGTGCTGCAGGCCTCCAGGTACACTCTGGACAGGTAAAAATTAAAATTTCTTATTTGAAGAGTTTGATGTACACTTATTTAACCAAATATGCATCTTTTTGGATGTTATTACCATATTTGAAGAAAAAATGACAATCGGCCTCCAGGTTCAGGTGCTGCAGGCCTCCAGGTACACTCTGGACAGGTAGAAATTAAAATTTCGTATTTGAAGAGTTAGAGGTAAACTTATTAAACCAAATATGCGTATTTTTGGATGTTATTACCATATTTGAAGGTAAATTGATATTCGGCCTCCAGGTTTAGGTGCTGCAGGCCTCCAGGTACATTCTGGACAGGTAAAAATTTAAATTTCTTATTTAAAGAGTTAGAGATACACTTATTAAACCAAATATGCAACTTATTGGATGTTATTACCATATTTGAAGGTAAATTGACAATCGGCCTCCAGGTTCAGGTGCTGCAGGCCTCCAGGTACACTCTGGACAGGCAGTTATAATATTTTTTGATACTTTTTGATTTGGACACCTTACCTGGATCCTGGTGACCACTGGTGACTGCTTGTGGCCGCTGGCAAGGTAAATTCCAATAAAGGTAATATTTGATATTAGAGGAAAGGTTTCTAAATAGAAAATTATTAAAATATAATAATATGACAAAATTTATTAAGTAAGTCTTTTATTTTTGTTCCAGGCAGGCTCTAGGTAGCCTCCAGGAGCCTGCTGGACAGGTTTAAAAAATCAATTTTTAATTTGTTTTATTTAGATGAAAGGTTTGATTGTCAATTTATCTTCAAATATGATAATAACATCCAAAAACACGCATATTTGGATTAATAAGTGTACCTCTAACTCTTCAAATAAGAAATTTTAATTTTTACCTGTCCAGAGCGTACCTGGAGGCATGCAGCACCTGAAACTAGAGTCCAATTTGAATTTTTTTCTGTAAATATGATAATAACATCCAAAAAGATGCATGTTTGGTTTTATAAGTGTACCTGTAACCCTTTAAATAATTTTTTTTAATTTTTACCTGTCTAGAATGGATCTGGAGGCCTGCAGCATCTGTACCTGGAGGCCGAATATCAATTTACCTTCAAATATGATAATAACATCCAAAAATACGCATATTTGGTTTAATAAGTTTACCTCTAACTCTTTAAATAATTTTTTTAAAATTTTTACCTGTCCAGAATGTACCTGGAGGCCTGCAGCACCTGAACCTGGAGGCCGATTGTCAATTTACCTTCAAATATGGTAATAACATCCAAAAAGATGCATATTTTGTTTTATAAGTGTACCTCTAACTCTTCAAATAAGAAATTTTGATTTTTACCTGTCCAGAGTGTACCTGGAGGCCTGCAGCACCTGAACCTGGAGGCCGATTGTCATTTTTTCTTCAAATATGGTAATAACATCCAAAAAGATGCATATTTGGTTAAATAAGTGTACATCAAACTCTTCAAATAAGAAATTTTAATTTTTACCTGTCCAGAGTGTACCTGGAGGCCTGCAGCACCTGAACCTGGAGGCCGATTTTAAATTTTTCTGCAAATATGATGATAACATCCATAAAGATGCATATTTGGTTAAATAAGTGTACCTCTAACTCTTCAAATAAGAAAACTTAATTTTTACCTGTCCAGAGTGTACCTGGAGGCCTGCAGCACCTGAACCTGGAGGCCGATTGTCATTTTTTCTTCTAATATGGTAATAACATTCAAAAAGATGCATATTTGGTTTAATAAGTGTACCTCTAACTCTTCAAATAAGAAAACTTAATTTTTACCTGTCCAGAGTGTACCTGGAGGCCTGCAGCACCTGAACCTGGAGGCCGATTGTCATTTTTTCTTCTAATATGGTAATAACATTCAAAAAGATGCATATTTGGTTTAATAAGTGTACCTCTAACTCTTTAAATAAGAAAACTTAATTTTTACCTGTCCAGAGTGTACCTGGAGGCCTGCAGCACCTGAACCTGGAGGCCGATTGTCATTTTTTCTTCTAATATGGTAATAACATTCAAAAAGATGCATATTTGGTTTAATAAGTGTACCTCTAACTCTTCAAATAAGAAAACTTAATTTTTACCTGTCCAGAGTGTACCTGGAGGCCTGCAGCACCTGAACCTGGAGGCCGAATTTAATTTTTTCTGCAGATATGTTAATAACATTCAAAAAGAAGCATATTTTGTTTTATAAGTTGCTCTCTAACTCTTCAAACAAAAAATTTTTAATTTTTTTACCTGTCCAGAAACGACCTTCCAGCCTGCAGCACCTGAACCTGGAGACCTATTCAAAAAATGATTAAATATACGTGAACTAATACCCAAAAGTAAACTTTTATCCCAAATAACCTATAATCTAAAATCAATACCTAGTCCACAGCACACTGTTTACGCGAAAGTGGCAGAACTTCCCCCCCCCTTAGTGACACAACCAAAAAGATTTCACCCAATTATCTCTAAAACTAAGGGAGTAGCACCCAAAATAAAATTGCTGGTATGTCGTGTGACGAGTCACCACAATCCCCCCCCCCCCTTTCTTTACAAATGTAGAAATATTGGTTTAGCTGTTACGAAGATCCTAAGTCGTTTTAGAAATATATTTAGTTGTAGATACTTTTCAAAGATTCAAATCTATAGGACGATTTCAATAGTAAATAGTAGAGAGGGGGGGCGTTTCTTTTAGAAGATATTACACACGAATAATAGCCTAAAACCTTCCCGATACCTATAATAAGCTTCCTTGAAAACTAACTTGTCAAACCGTTTCCAAAATCTTAATGGACATAAAAACATTCATACCTTTAGTATAAGACTAGCGGCTTATACGTCCCTACAGGCCTCTAGGGGCACTTGCGGTTTGATGGGGAATTAAGTCAACGTTCCCCCACTTTCATTGCTAGATTTCTCCTGGGATAATCATGTTACCCTCCCCCAAAATAGTTCCCTGGACCTAAGAGATGGAGGAGAACCATATCAGCCCAGCGGAGCGGTTAGCGAGATCTTTCAGTATGCACAGATATACATACCCTAGTACTTTTATACAAGGATATTATAATTGTTAAAGAAATACTATGCTTATTTTATAATACCAAATCATTGAATTGGCAATTGACAATTAAATTTGAACTCTATTGAACGATTCTATCATAAGTCTTTTCTTCTAAAAGTTTCATTACGGACGTACAAACGGTCATTCCTAAATAATAGAAAAATTCTATATTGTTAAGCTTGTTAGAAAAGGATAATAAATTGACTTAAATGTCCTAGCTAACATTAAAAACAAACCTTTTTCTATTTCGGGGTTAAAAAACTCTAAAATCACTTTTTTACTGAATTATTATAAATCTTTTTTATAACTTTGAAAATCACTGATATGTTGTATATTATTCTTGATTAATAATCACTTATTGTATTGATATTTATCACTATTCTAATAATGAAAAGTACACTATTAAAACTTGCGCAAAAATTGCCTATATCACTGTTTAGCTACATCGGCTAAAGCCTAAACTAAAATTTTAAAAACTTCAAAAGTTTTTCTGTGGAAGCAATTTTTCCACGCTCTCCCTTTTTTCTCTTTCTCCCTCTCTTTCTCTCAGCTAATTCTCTTTCTCTCAGCTCTTTCTCTTTCTCTGAATGCGCTTACTACATCTGCCTATGGGGGTACTTTTGATTTTGAAGATTCATTTTTTGACCATAATCAAATACTTTATTCATACTTTCATTATTTAAACGTTATTAATCCTGTGAATGACTTCTTACCTTACCTCATCTTAGAAGATATCTATTTTAATTGTAAAGAGGATAAAAATTGGTTTTGTGTTACATGTTAAAAGATAAAATTAGACTGTTACCCCTATAAAGTAATATTTATAAAACTTGGTTTAGTTGCGTCCAACGCCTAATCTGAGGAATAACCCTGAAACTTATTTAAAATCTAATAATACAAAATAAATCTACAAACATATCCACCCCCTGAGATACTTTTACAGTAGAATAAGTGCTCTCCAAAAAGGAGAAAAAGAAGCGATTAGGAAGGTTTAAAGTGGGCGATAATAAGATCTTTTAGAGCACGAAAAGAGAAAGAAAGGGGGGGGGGTTGTAAAGGGAGAAAGAGAGATGGAGATGAATTGAAAGAAGAATTGAGAGAGAGAGTAAGCGTAGCAGAGAGACAGCGCGCGAATGAGAGAGAGAACCAAGTACGAGAGAGAGAGAGATAGAAATTTAAGGAGAAAAGAAGTAAAAAAAGGGGAAAGACTTTACAGTGAACTATTGTCGTAAATTTGAAAATACTTCCTAAAAAAAGTTTATTCTGTAGGGGCTAAGAAAAAGGAGGAAAGGTAAACTGTATAACTTTGAATATCAACTACCCATGATCCTGTATATTAAGGTAAAATAATATCTATCTGTATTCTGACTGTCCCATATCTCAGCTCTAGTGAATTACTGCATACATTAACAAAGTACTACATCACTTTTGTATTAGATCCAAATATTTCAAGTAAGCTAGAAATAGTGAAATACAGAGTTAATGTAATGATAATGCCTATTTAAGATTATTTTTTTTTTAAAGAAGACAAAAGTTCCGTTTATAGAATTTTTTTTATAGTGTTTCCTTTTTTCACTCCCGCTGTGTATATGAAGTGTGTATGGAAGCGACACATGTGCAATATTATCTGTGAAGAGTAGCACTATGGCAACATCTAGCGGTGTTTATTCAAACTAACATTTGTATCTAATTAGCATAGAAACACATGTGGCATTATACTGAAAACTTATGATTAACTTTATTAGAACATTTCTATGTTCTAACAAAGACAAAATATTGTACAGGGTGTTTAAAAAAAAAACTGCGTTTTCCAAATTTGGGAAACAACTAGTAGGAGTACCAAAAAAAATAATTAAATATTCTCTATAGAAATATGCATCAAAATTGTTACAGGTGTTTTTTAATATCTCTGAAAATAACGGCGCATTTTAAAGCATAAATATTTCAAAAGATGCGTATGATGCTTTTTTCTGGTAGAATTTTGTGCCTCAAGGTTGGTTTTCAAAAATTCATTCACTTGAAAACAACATCTTAATACGGCCAATACAATTTTCTACCAAATACACTAAAAATTTCATTTAAAATTCCCTTACTGAAAACAAATATTCAGTTTTTCTTTTTGTATACTTAAGAAACATGACAATGACCTATCATAGAGGCCGTATTTTTAGAGATAATGAAAAACACCTGTTATAAATTTGATGTACTTTTTTACAGAGAATAAGGACATATAATCGTTTTTTCTGTATTCCTTCTGGTTGTGACAGAAAAACGGAAAACGCAGTTTTTTCTGAAACACCGTGTAGTCTTAGTATAATTTATCCCAGCTTATGCCAACAACGAAATTGATCTTAAATTAAAACTCACGAAACCTCGCGTGATTTTCTGCTATCGTTGGGGGTAACACTTAGTAAAATTGACAACCTTTTTATTTGCCTCGATTTTCAATTTATTGCGCTTGATTCATCCTTCTTTAGATTTCCTTCTTCTTTAGTAGCAAAAGCTATTTCAGCATTTTAGCAGTAATAAAGAACAACCTATATCACAAACTAAAGGAATAACTTTTTGGAGAGAGAAGAGGAATGATGAATATTAAATTATTCTACAACCCTTTTTTCTTCTCAATATCAATATTATCTAAAAATTAACGACAGAAATTAGTTTTACAAAATGACAAAATACATTCATTCTTTTCATATTATTTTTGAGAATACTTTTACCCTCTTTATGTTAACTTTTTCCTTTTTCTTTCTTTGTGTTTTGCAAAATTGTCTTTTTGTCTGCGTATTTTTGTTGTATGTGCTATCTCCTAAGCTAGGGTGTACTGGCAGCACTAAATAAACATTATTATTATTATTTTTAGCGCAGTTACTATCTCATTCTTTCTGTATACCAAACCACAAAAAAATCAAATAATTTTTTGGGAGTTAAAATTAGAGCTACCATTACAGGATGAAGCTCCCCTGAAATGCAGAGACTCATTATATCACATGAGTTAAACATGGTAAATTGATTAAACTAATAAATGAAAGGTAGTTTAATATAGAGTTTTACTTATGTGGGTTCGACTCTCGACCTGCCTATTTAAAAGTTTACCAAATGCTCCTATGTCAGGCAAGGACGTCCAACCTTTTTTATGTGGGGGGGGGGGGGGGGAAGAAAATTAAAATTTAAAAAAAATCAAATATATTAGCTTTGAACTAATAAACAAAACAAAGCCTTTTAGTTTTGAATAAATCTATAAGTACGATGTGCCATTTCTTCCGCATCAAGTCTTCTTTTTAATTCTAGTTACTTAAATATTTACTAAGGCATAAATTACCCTTTACCTTTTCTTTACTTTCTTTATTAACTACTAGCAACTTCGCCCCTAGCCTCTAGGGGCTTTGCCCCATGAGGTGATAAAAAAATTAAGGCAAAATTCGTTAAAGGTCCAAGGAAATCTTCAGCAAAAAAAAAAAAATGGGGGGGGATTTTTTTGTTCCGATCGGTTCAGTGGTTACCGAGATCTTAAGCTTCAGACGGACGGACGGACGGACAGACAGACAAACATCAAGCTACTTAGTATTATAGATATAGTGGCAACGCCCTTAGAGGCCTCTAGGGGAACCTAAGTGAAGTCCAAGCTTAATTTAAGAAGGGTGTAGGTACTTCTCCCCCAAAATAGCTATAAATCGTCCCTGGACCATGAGAAGCTAAACTGTAAAGGAGAACCATATAGGTTCAGCGGTTAGAGACATGACAATTGCAATATTTAATCAAAAATCTTCAGAGCTTTAGGAATAGGAATACCTTTTTAAAACTTGCATAGACAATTATGGCCAATATTAGCTTAGATATTTATGAACAAACAAGGATGACAACATCCATAAGTAGCGAAGCACAAAAATTATGTATAAAAATTTAAAGATTAGTTGTCAAAAACATGTATATTGGGGAAAAATCACGAAACCTTTTCAACATTTGTTTTTAATTTTTTAATACTTACATATCAGTACTATGACCAACAGACTGATGGTCAAAGTAAATTACATACTGTATGCTCAAAACAATGGGAAATCTAATTTTGATATTTTTAACTAAAAAAATTTTGAAATTGGACCATAAACACCAAAGATATGAGGAAAAATGAAAAAAATATAAAAATAGCTAAAAACCTGCAAAAAGGCAGTCTGACCCCATTGGAATTCTTTTGAAAAGACAGGAAATTTAATTTTGATATCTGTAACTAAAAAAAAAATTTTGGAAATCGGACCATAAACACCAAAGGTATGGATAAAAATGTGAAAAATACAAAAATAGCCTAAAACCTGCTTAAAGGCAGTCTGACTGTCATAGTTGTTTTCTTGAAATGATAGGAAATTTTATTTTGTGATCTAAAACTGAAAAACTTTCGAAATTGGACCATAAACACTAAAGATATGGAGAAAAATGTGAAATATACATTGATGTTTTATAGTTAATTGGGCTCCTTAATAATGGGAATGTTGTCAAAAAATTTCAGCCTTTTATCTTTCATAGGAGCCGAGAAAATCACGTTTCCCCCAAACTAAGACAGACGGACATACGGACAGACGGACATACGGACATACAGACAGACGGACATTTCAAATTATAGAGTAGCTTCGCTACTAATAAATATTATTGATTTTTACATAAGCACAACTCTATGGTATGATATTTGGCCCATAGAAGAACCTTTTTAGCTCTTAATTTCATCTCAAATTATAGACGTTTGTGACTTTTTAAAAACTTATTGAGGTTTTCAAGGAGATGTAAAACCTTGTTTAGGGCGTGGTGTAGGCGGTGGATTACCCTACGTCCAAGATAACTAAATAAACAACTAATAGGTGTCGTGTTATGTCCCTATATTCTTGGTAAAAACCAGGGAGGGAGGGGACAATGGGATGTTTATTACACTAGTCCCCAAAGCGCTATAATAACGTTTTCTTATTTGATGGCTTATTGGACTTTTATTGAATTTTGTTTGGTTAGTTCATTAAGTTGAGTGTCCAAACGTTTTAACTGCTAGTTGTAATCTACAGAAAGGGTAATTTTGTTTATCATCATTTGGGATGTACATAAATTTATCGGCCATAGTCTAATCCCTTTAGATCCCTGGTAAAACCTGTCTTTAAAAAAATAAAAATAACTTTATAAATTTATATGATTGCAAAAAAAGATAATAATTACTTCCAGTTTTAAGGATTTTATTGATTTATAATTATTATTGACAAATCAAAAATAAAGATAACATCCAAAAAGCAAAAAGTGTACAAAAATCTGCTTAAATAAATGTCTTTTAAATCCACTAAGTAAGATTTAGAGTATATGTTCATCCAGGATATTTTGCTTAGCTACTTATAGAAGGTTTATCCTTGTTTAAATTTGGACACAAAATAAATGTTCCGTCGTAAATCTTAATTATTCAGTAGAAAAAAATATTAACAATGAGATGATTAATTTTAAACTGGGTTGTTTTGCAACTTTTCATTTAGTGGTTGAATATAGATTGTTGGTTAATCAAAGTAAAAGAATAGAGGGGACTGATGTTTAATGACTGTATATTCACTGGGTGGGGCTTTCAATTGGGTCTTTGAATATCAGCCAATAGCGTCGGAAATATTAACACCACCAAGTCGTTACAAAAGAGAAGAAAGCAATTTGCTAGCAGACGAAAAAGGTCCCTGGAACAAGGTAATTGTCTGGGTTACACGTCAATACTTATACATTTATTGTTGGTTATGTAGCGCAGATACTATATAGCAAATAACTGTCTGTTAAATCCTCTATTCAAATATTTTATTAAAATTGGCAATCTTATTTTAACAATTAATGAAGTACAATTGTATAAAATTTAAGCGAAAATTTAAAACTTTTTCCCGGTAGGGTTGAGGTTAATTGATTATAAGCTCCAAATAAAAAGTAAACAATGATCTTACTTTTTTTTACTTTTTAGTTTTTTATCTCAGAAAGGCTGTTAATAGGTATACCTGGCACCAGAATTACCTGATACCTGGAGCATCCTGTTGATAGGTATACCTGGCAACAGAAGTACCTGAAACCTGGAGCATTCTGTTGATAGGTATACCTAGCAACAGAAGTACCTGATACCTGGAGCATCCTGTTGATAGGTATACCTGGCAACAGAAGTACCAGAAACCTGGAGCAACCTGTTGATAGGTATACCTGGCAACAGAAGTACCTGAAACCTGGAGCATCCTGTTGATAGGTATACCTGGCAACAGAAGTACCTGAAACCTGGAGCATCCTCTTGATAGGTATACCTGGCAACAGAAGTACCTGAAACTGGAGCATCCTGTTGATAGGTATACCTGGCAACAGAAGTACCTGAAACCTGGAGCATCCTGTTGATAGGTATACCTGGCAACAGAAGTACCTGAAACCTGGAGCATCCTGCTTAATTTAAAAAAAAAAACTATAAAATATAAAAATAGGATCTTGTTACCTCTGCGCCACGTATAAACATAAAAATACTTGTTAAATAACAAACCAACGTAGGTTAGCTTATATATCTTTCTTTTGTATTGGAGATTACCTCGTCAATTACCTCATACGGGTGAGGCTGCTGTCCATGACACTCTAACAACCAAGTATAACTAAGGGGAGCCTTTTTTCTCCTTTCTGTACAAATACCTAAAAGAAAACCAACTCTTTGATTGCATGGCCTTTGTCTGGAAGTCCTAATTGTGCATGATAATGAGTTGCGCCTGTTTTTGGGTTAGGGCATTCGGTGTTGAGCCGAGATTCGAACCAATCGCCTCCACAGCGACGAACGGCTGCGCTACATTTTAAGTCAATGTCGCGGGTTTTAGATTGGGGGTTGACCAATCTACTTAATACAGGCCTGTCCAGAACCCAAAATATATAATCTCAATCTGGCCGTTTAAGATATATTGATTAACAAAAAGACAAATTATTACTTTGCTAGATATGATACAAATTTTAAAAAGACAAATAAAAACTAAATATTTATTATTTACAGTTTTAAGTTTGACATTGATCTGAAGCTAAAATTGTCATTATTGCATTATACTACTGGCGCCAAAGTACATACACAGATGATAATATGCAAAAAGGCGAAGCTAAGCAGTTAATCGAATTAGGGGGGGGGGGGGGGCTGTCCCATCCAATCAAAATTCAGTGCCCAAATATAGCTTAAAGTGTATGAAACCTTGGTTTAATTGAAATTTAAGTTTGATTACTTTTTTTGTACTTTTAGTTAAATCCTTTTCTGTCCTATTATACTATTGCATTATAGAATGTTTTGTTATGACAATAATCTGGGAATAAGGAATTAGTCATTTAAAGATAATCAAACAGTTTTTAATATTGTAAAGATTTATCTTCAATGTATCTTCACAGCTATGAACATTAATTAGAATATTTTTTATCTTCCATTTGCGAGTCCCTAAATCCTGTGCATTAATCTAACTGCAATTGTCATCATTCTTGTGGCGCCGGCTTATCTAAAAGTTAGCCTGGTTAAAAATATTATAATTAGACAATTTTTGTTTAATCTTTCTTATTTGCAAGTTTATGAACCTCGAAGTTATCAACAAAACCTGTTGGACAATATATTTTTAAGGGTTTATTTTGAAAATTAACTGGACTGAAACAAAAGTCCTTTTCTTCGTAATTTTTTTGAGAAATATATTTTGGTGAACATGGCACCCTCTTCAGTCTAATACAATTTAGCTGGATGTTAAAACCTTAGAGAAACAAATGGCCGAGAACCTTACATAGCTTCACAAAAAAAGTTAAAAGAACAGTTTAGCAATTTTAGAAGTATACACAAACACCCAAATACTTTGCTAGACATCAAACAAAATTTTACGACTAAAGCTATTATATTCGCTAAGATAGTTTTATGATAGACATTTCAAATAATATTTCTTAAAATTTTAAATCCTTCTAAAAATATACTTTTCCTTAATGGGAGACATTATTGGATTTTTTTAAACAGGGACGAACAAGCTTTTATTTTGAGGGAGGAGGGGGTAAAATGAGGTGTTTCCAAGTTTAGTAGTTTAAACAACACCCCTCCCCTAACACTATGCTTTTCAATAAATCTAATTTTTTTCTTCAATTTTGTCATTCTTTTTGAAAAACTTTTTGGGGATGTATTTGACAATTGAGAAGTAGGAAGAGGATTGTTATATTTTCTATTGTCCAATCCTTCTATTCCATGATATTTTGTTATTTTAATTGAGATGTACTTCCTCTTTCAGGGATACAAGGAAAGGACATTTCTTATTTTCTGGACGATTCCTATTTTTCAAGGGCAGGATTGTTATTTATCGCATCGTATTATAGACAGCTTAGAAAGCGCGGGCTTACAAAACTGTTTAAATTTTATTTGAATATGAAGCTACTATACATTGTATTTCAATATGGCTGAGAACCGGTTCTAATCCAGCAAATATTAATCGGTTTCAATGCCATACTGGAAAATCTTTCAGATTATTTCAAACATCATTATCCTTTCTCTCCCTGAGATCCTGTAGATAATTGTTATTTTATTGCACAATAAATTATTATATTTTTTTTTCAATTACATGCAATTTTTTTACATTAGATGTTTGTTAGGATAAATTTATTAAAGTTATATTAGAAAAATAATACATATTTTTAACTAGTGGCGTGCGATAGGGTGTTGTAGAGGAGTGTCAACACCCCCCCTATTCCTTTTTAACCCCTTAGTGAAACGCTGTGCATGCCACTGTTTTAAACCCTATTTAAATAAAAGTTTATAACTTTGATTCAACAAAAAAAATCTTTTTGTATGATGTCATTCCAAAAATGAAAAGGCATCTTGGATAAATTTAAAATTGCAAGATTTGATAAAAGAATTAATGTTTATGATTTCAATTTCTTTAATCTCAGCCTTTGAAGTGTTGTTATAGGATTTCTACAATTTCACAAAAAAATATTTTAAAAATTTAGTGCTTTCACTATAACCTATTTCATAACTATCACCCAACACCTCCTGTCATGTTTTTTTTTTAATTCTAGCCAATGTGGGTGGCCTCAGCTCTGTTGTAGGACACAAGCCTTACGGGTTCTTCTAACTTTTTCTCAACCTAACCTTTAACAAAACTAATAAAAAATTTAATCACCCAATTTTAGTTTTCCCCCAACCTCCTCCCACACAAAAAAAAACCTATTAGAGTACAACAAAAATTTTAGGGCGCTTCGCAGCACCCTAAACAACTTTCAAAGTGATCCCTATTTTTAGATTCTAAAATATTTCATTGGCTATAATATTGGAATACTACTATTATTTTGTCAGATCTAAAGCAGATTCAAAATGATGTGATAAAAGGTATTGTAATTTTTTAAGGTTTTTTGGTAACTTATGGATAAACTTTGAAATTCATAGATTATTGATAGATAGCTTGCCATGTACCAATTTGTTGGTTATGAAGCAGGGATCTAAATGAATAAGACAGTGGACAATAAATTGATGTACATGCCTACACAAAATTATCCATTCTGTAGATTGAAATTAGTGGTTGTAACGTTTGGACACTCAACTTAATCAACCAACCAATGAAAATTTACTAAAGTCCCCAAAGTTGTTAAGTCAAAGAATAAGAAAAGGTTATTATAAAACTTTGGGGACTAGTGCATTAAACAGCCCATAAAATATGTCAGTGAAAAACCTTAGACTAAAATGGATAATAAGAATAATAATAGCAAAACTGTTAGAACGATAAAATAGATTTCCATGTTAGATTTCAGGGTTATTTGGCCGCATATTTTAAATTGCCCAAAAATAATTGATCTCTCAATGGATTATTATTACTTGGATCTTTCATGTTCTCTAATAAAGTGAAACACATAGCGGGCTTAAATACAAATTTCCCCCCTTCCACCTCCTTTACCCATTTCCATTCCTCCTACTGGATGAACTAACTGACCAACAAATGACAGGGGAAATAGCAACCTAAATTGACGAAACAATTTTACCTGTCATAATATCTACATATTTTCTACATACATCCATTGATCTCTCCTGTATTACGATGCTAAATATTTATTTTCAGTATGGCTGAGAACCGGCTCTAATCCAGCTGTTTCGAAGCCTTACTGGAAATTCCTAAAAAAGTATTCTATAACATGATGTTGTGTGTGACAATGTATATGTAGAAAAATCTCGTAAATGGCTTATTACTACACACTTTTCATGTAAGCTTAAATCACTAGAAAGCTAAAGGCTGAAAACTGAAATAGAATAGAGGTTACAACTCTCCCCCAACTAATGCACATTTTGGGGAGAATTTTCCAGTAATCCTATTATATAAAATGGTGAGTTTTTTTTACATGAAGCTTAAGATCTCTACGATTACTGAGCTGATTGGATTCTCTATTTCATGTAAGCTTCACATAGGCCCTGGGATGGCATTAAGCTATTTTTGTATTAAATTTTGGAATAGTTTAAAGCTATCTATCTAGCCCTCTTTGCCACTTCAGATACTTCAGATGCACTAGGGGCGTAGCCACTAGTATTGTTTAAAAAGTGGCGTTTAACCAGCCAGCTGTCGATCCTCAGGAAATCAAAGGCAGCTGAGGCAGTGGCCGATGGTCGATCCCTGTCAAATTTAGAGCTCTGAGACTTGATAAAGATTTGCACACTTTGTTCGGTTTTAGCCGACTAAATTAATATATCAGATATAGAGTTTTTTAGTAGCAAAGCTACTTTATTTTTGAACTGTGTTTGATCAGCTGTCTCTATCAATTTCACCCTCAAATAATTTTTACTTTACCCTTTTCCCTTTTTTCTTCAAATTTTCATGGTTGAATCTGTTCAAATGTATAGCCCTCTCTTTCCCATATAAAATTGTTTTTTATCATTACAAAACAAGGATGATAACATCCATAAGTAACAAAGCACAAAATATATAAAGATATGTAGAAAACAAACAGATAAACAAAGTAACATATAGAGGGGATGTCAATAAAACAGTGGAATCGTCTGATATTTATATTGTATATCAGTAGTCATTTTTATGCTGCATGCAATATAGCTACCGGCCCTTTAATCTACAATTAAACAACCCATAGAAAAACAAGATCTTATGTTCTAAATATAAATATAATCCATTCTAGCAACATTTTACCATGAAAACAGTACCAGATCCAGGGAAAAGGGAATATGATTCTGACAAACAATTCTGAAGGAAAATATCCCCACAACCCCCTTCCCCTTTTCCTCCTCCTTCTTATCCACCCCTCTTCAGTTACATAAAAAAAAACAAGTTATATACTCCAACCTTACTCCATAAGGTTTCGTGATTTTTTGTAGAATTGATTGTTAGAATAGCTAGGCCTGACCAGATTGAAAACAATAGAAAATCTACAAAAAAAATCTTATCCCTCTAATATTACACCTTTATTTTGCAAAGATACTCTACATGCAAAATTAAAATTTGCAACATGAAACCTAATAAAAGAGTAAGGGTGCCGTGTTATGAAAAAATTATAGTAGGAAAATTCATATTAAGGGTAGATATGTCCTAACATATTTTTGTCTTTTGTGTAAAGTAATTTAGTCGAAATAAGACATCAAAATTGCATGCAGTTAGAATGCAAGCAGTTTTTATACACATATTTTTTATCCATTTGACACATTTTAATAGGAGATTTATTTGGATTAGTTTTGAGTGATATTTTTATGCAAAATTTTTTATGTAAATGATTAAGACAAATAAAAAATCAAATAATAAAAAAGATTTTATAGTATATCTTATTCTTTTAATCATCAAAAACATTAAAAACTTTGTTATAAATTATGCATTAAGACGTAACTAAACATCTCCAAAATATATAGTAGTAGTTTTTTTTGTATGATGCTTAAAAATTCAAAAATTACTGAATCAAATTGGTTGTACTTTCCAGGTTAGGTTAAACAATGTGTTTGGGTGGTTTTCTGTCATTTTCTTACCTTTCCCGCCCACTCCTAGAGTCCAAAAGGGCCAAAAAGCAGGAATAAGGTAGAGCCAACAAGAGAAATAAAGGTTTCGTGATTTTCACTCGAATTAATTCGTTGTGTATAAGTATAAAAGAAGCTACGCTTCTTTTGAAAAATGTTGACACCCGTATAGTGAAATGTAACACCTCTAAGTCTGCCTTATATACCTCATCCTAGTTAGTTCATCACCAGGGATCTAAAGGAATAAGACAATTGCCGATAAATTAATGTACATCCCCAATGATAATACACAAAATTCCCTCTTCTGTAGATTACACTTATTGGGTGAAACGTTTGGACACTCAACTTAATAAATCAACCAATCAAAATTTATAAGAAGTCCCCAAAGTTGTTAAGCCAACGAATAAGGAAACGTTATTAAAAACTTTGGGGACTAGTGTAATAAACAGCCTTTTGTTCCCTTCCTTCCTGGTTCATCACAGTATAAAATTAGCAAGGATCATAACATCCATGGCGAACTTGTAAATTGTATAAAATATTCTATTTTCTTAACTTTCTCCGTTATTACATTACTAGAGGCTACGCTCCTAGAGGACTCTAAGGACACTTGGGGTGATAAGGGTGTATTTTTTCCAAGGCGATTTTTCGTGGAGGATGGTGGTAACCTCCCCCAAAATAGTTATAAACCTACGCAGAACCTATGAAAAGCTTTTCTGTAAAGGAGAACCATATTGGTTCAGCTATTAGAGAGACACACAACCCGACATAGACATATTTTATTTGTTTGACGTTAAAACTTATATAAGCAAATTATAGAGAAGATTATTTGCAACTAATTAATTCACCAAGTATCAGAAAACTAATTTTACTAAAAAAAATTAAATTTTGCAATTTGATGAAGATAGGTGAAAATGGCAACAAAGATTATTATAATTTTTCCAAAATGAAGGTCAGATTTCGATAATGTTATTGCTTACAAAAGAAGCTCCCTATAATATAATGTAATTTAAATGACGTCATTTATGAAAAAAAAATTTAGGCTTTCCAGTTGTTCTTACCTTTAACATAACGAATGCATTATAATACAAAAGTACAGGCCTTACTCGCGCATTTATGTATGCAGCGAGATACCTGTGCATTATAAAGATTAGGATATTTTAGATTATTTGTAGGTCTTCTTATGTAGTTAGTTCTTTATAAATGATTGCTTCTGGTAACATTTCCTAACTACTTAAACTGTGTCATATCCTAAAATTTTACAAAATGAATGCAATCTTATATAATCAATTAAAGATTAACACAAAAAGATAAAATTTCTAATCTTCTAAAATTTCACTTAGTAATTATATTGATAATTTAATATAATCATAGTTTTGGAGAGATATATTCAGTGAATAAGGGTTTGGACAATTGACAGTAATTTATTCTTTCTCCAAAGTGTATGTATGTGTGTAATTAAATTTTGGAGGGAAAGATGGATTTAAGGGAGGACATTGCAGCCCCAGCCACAATCAACCTCACGGCTTACAAAAGCCTCACCGACAACCAACCAATCAGCCTAACTGTCAGCAGCGAGGCCGTGTTAGTCACCCCAAATTAATGTCAGCCGCGCAGCTTAGACAATAATATGATACAGGATAATAGATATAATACTATCAGTAGTTTGTATAAATTAATCAAGATTTATTTTACAAGTCTTGAAAGTATGAAGCCAACGAATGAAAGAACAATATAAAAATAAAATTTAGTATCAGTATAAATAAATACGTCCAATGTCCCCTCTATTAATGTACAAGCGACAAAATAAGTTAGAAATTTTAACTGGGGCGATCACACCCCATAAATTACGTAATTTATAACAAACTATGGATTTTAATCGATCAAATCAAGATTTGCATAATAAACGCTTAATAATAGAGCGCCAATTTACTTTTTTAAATAGTAGAGTTTTTATAATGTTTTGAATATTTTTAGTAGCGAAGCTACTATAAAACACTACTTAAGTTTTGTATTAAAATCACTCTAAAAAAGTACGATTTTTAAAGTCCATTGTAGGATTTCCAAGGCAGGTTTTAGGCTATTAGATTCTACTGGTTTGTTACACCTCCCTCCCCTCCCTCTCCTAAAGTATATATAGCACGAGAAAAAATTAACTCTGCCCAAATTAAGAATTTTGTTGAAATTAAAAAAGGTCAGAAATGTTGCGAAAAAGTTACTTTTAAAATTTGTCGGGTAGGGGGGGAACACCACTATATTTTTGTGATAATTGTTGAATGGGCAATTTTGATTGATGACACCCGCCAATAGGCAAAAATACACCTACTATCTTAATTGCCAATCTGCAGCTTCTAGTTAACTTGCAACCTACTTGCAGCAAAATACCAAATTTAATTACAAAACGACCTTTATAAAAAGTAAAAGGATCTCTGTCTGTCTGTGTGTACCGTAGGATCTTGCTAACCACTGAAATGATATGGTTCTCCTTTACAGGATAGCTCTAACAGATCCTAGGAAGGCTTATAACTATTTTGACGGGCACCACCACCCTCCCAAGAGAAATCGCCCTCAAGGACCCCTAGAGGCCTCTGGAAGCGTAACCGCTTGTGTTTATTAAAGAAGCACAAATTTAGTGGTATTCCCTAATCCAATTATTTTTGTTCATAAAGGCTATGGGCTCAGCCATGAGTATAAAAGTACAGCCATTTTTTATCAAAATTAATGCAAAAAGGTGTGGATGCGCTGTTTAAATTTGAAAGTTTCGCATACAGGAATATATATTCAAACTTTATAGTTTATAGTAAGTATACTATCCTAGCGTCCCTAGCATCTCGTGGACTCTGTGTTCATAGATGTAAGGAGGTGACAGAAAAATAGCCTAAAACCATCCCATTGCATTTGATCATAACCTTCAACCCACTTTATTGTTAAGAAATTCCAACATGGGAGGTGTGAGAGGTTATAAAATGTTAATTTTTTTTCTCAAATGTTTAAGATTCATGTCTTTGTTTTAGTGATTTTATTTGGGTTAGGTTTGGTTGCATTAGAGGCTTATAATCAGGAAAACGTTTTATTATTTTCCATTGTCTTATAATACAATTAGGTATATATATTTTTTAAATGCCTTTTCTATGATTTAATCATTAGAATCAACTTTCCTGTCCTAAATTGAAAATAGTCACCAAAGATTTCTTTTCAATGTTACATAGATAAGAACAAGAATGACAAGAAACAAAGCAAAGTAAAAACAGAATAACAAATAAAATCCTTTTAGGACTAAAAGATAAGAATGAAGGTATTCGACAAAGATAACTTTTAAACTGGTAGGCCAAAAATATGCTAGTTACAAAATCTTTTTTTATAAATTAGATAAACCATTTTTTAAAAATATTATAAATAATAATGAAAGTGTGAGATCATTACCGAGTTTAAGAGAGGCTGCGATACTTAAGATGACATTAAATCAATCTTTGATCGAAACAAAGGTGATTTTACCCTCTTTTTGTGTTTTCATAAAGCGAAGCTTTTCTATAATTAGGATAGGCCTGTCCGTCCATACGTGCGGAACGTTTAGCTCTTTATTTATACATGTTAGAATTGTCCTATCGATTTTAGATTTTGCATGTTGATTCCTATAACAGTTAGGTACGATTTAGGAAGCGTAGCAACATTATAATCGTTACCATACGTCCATATAAAATATGCTAATTTTTAACCCTTTTGACAACAACTTTTTGTATGATACAATTATCCTATTCATCTGATTTTTGGAGTCCTTGGACAACAGGGTTCGGTATTTAAAGAACATCATCTCTATAAGCATACCCTTACAAAGAATCCTGTAGTTTAAATAATATTTTGCTTATAAAGTTTTGACACTCTACAAGTAGCTTCGGTTTTATGGATATTGTCATCCTTGTTCTTTTTCTTCTGTACTTTCTCAACAAAGGTTAAACGATGTTATCAAACTTTTTTTACATTTTAAAAGGGTTGAGGTTTTTTAAAAGTAACTTTACACCCTAGTTTTAGACTCGTAGCATTTCTATAATTGTTCTTTTTCCCTCACTAACTGCTGAATGACTATATTTTTTATTAAGCTTTGATTTTGAAGAAGGGGACCATGAACCGTTTTTTTAAAACGCGTTCTGTCATTCATTTGCTTAAAAACTGTAAGGGGTTATTGTTGAATCTTGATTGGGTTGTATAAAGTTACAGTGTCCAAATTTTCCGGCTATATTTGTAATCTATATAAGGGAATGGGGATAAAACACCTAATTTAAAATGCTAAACTAAAAATGCCTAATCAAAAATGCCTAATTTTAAAAATAGCTAACGTTAAAAAACACCTACTATAAAATCAACAAATAAAAAAATACCTAATTCGAAAATGCCTAACTAAAAATACCTAAATACTTAAAGAAGGTAACCCTTTTTTGATTAAGGTAGCTATTCTATCTTTAGAATAACACTCCCTCTCTTCGGCGAATTAATTGCTTTAGATTGGCACTTGAAATTATTTCTAATTAGTCTTTAAATGCACTTTTAGACCAAGTTGTTTTTAGACTGATTTTTTTCTCAAGGAAAGCTATTCTAATGTGACAAGGTTGGTATGTTCTTATTTTGGTCGGTAGGGAATGCAGTTAAGAAGAACAAAAAGTGAGAAAACAACTTAGAAAAGTAGAAAAAGGCCTCTAGGAGCGTTGCCGCAAGTCCTATTATATAAAATAGTAAGTTTTTTGTCTGAAGCTTAAGATCCCAATAACAACTGAGCTAATTAAAATCTCTTTTTTTGGTAAGCTTTATTTAGGTTTATTTGGGATAGTTTAAGGCTATTTTCTGCCAATTCTATACCCCTTTAATAACAGATTTCCTAGATTCTAGGTGCACAGAAGCTAGTGGAAATGAATTGCATGAATAGAATTACTGAAAAAAATTTCTAAAATTGACCAGAAGCAAAATTATTTCAATTATTTTTATTTCGTTTGCAGCAATGTGGTGTTTTTGTAATAACACAAATATAACACTATAGCATAAACATTTAGTAATATTTATCAGTTTAAATTAGATATATTTGTTAAAAGTATTTCTATTCTTTTGCCAACTTCCCATAATTCAAAAACATATTAAATCGATATATAATTACTTGGATATATTTAGCCAGCTCGAGCATCACTCTATTAGAGTACAGAAAATCTGATGCAACATCCATGTTATAATATATCAATTGCTTTACCGTATGGTCTTTATATAAAAAATAACTATGATAACTACTAAAAAATATCATAATTTTACTTTTCATTGTAAAGTGACATAAACATTAACTCCGGAAAAGACTTACTTTAAAAAAAATGTATTGTATTATTGTAGGGCATGCCGGGTAGCTTGTTTGCGTGTGCGGTTATGCCTTCCTCTAATTAAGCAAACGATGGGCGGTTTCCCTTAAAACGCCTAACAATCAATCACAGAACTGGGAAACAAAACCCCTAAAAAAGAGATAGATAATCCCTAATTTTTATGACATGGCTGATTTTTCAGACTCTTTGTCTTACTACTTTCAATCATAAGATGTGGGGGGGGGGGGGTTAATGTGCTTGCTAGACAATTAGAGGGAAACCACTAACTATGTTTATTAATTTTAAGCTTTTCAGCAATTAGGATAGGAACGTCAGTATGTAACTACTACGTCATCCATGTTTAAATTGTTTTATTTTTAAAAGCGAAGCTTTTCTATAATTAGGGTCGGTCCGTCCGTCCGTCAAGGATAGCTTTTTTCGTTAATTTAGACATGTTAGAATTGTCCTATCGATTCCAAACTTTGCATGATGATTCCTATAGTAGTTAGGTACGATTTTCGAAGCGTAGCAACTCTATAAACAATACCAGAATGTCCGTACGTCCATTTTAAACATGACGATTTTTAACTTTTTTGACAACAAATTTTTGTATGCTAAAATTATCCGATTCTTCTGATTTTTTGAAAACTGATTCCTATTACAACAAGGTACAATGTTATAAGCGAAGCATCTCTATAAACAAGTCCCAAAATGTAAGTATGTCCTTAAACAGTATCATCTTTTTATGCAGTTTTGCAACAAATTTTGTTAAAATATTGTTTGTACTGACGCATTAATATTCTGCTAATTCAGTTCTGACAATCTACAAGTGTTAATGTTCGTTTGTCCTTCCATTTCAGAGCTTCTCTTTTATGGATGTTGTCATCCTTGTTTTTAAATAATAGTTAGTTTAAAATCAGAAATATGTCCATATCACAAAGTTTGTCTTTATGCTTTTAAGTTCTCATTTCTTTAGTATTTTTGTATGCCCAGGGATCTAGAGGGATAAGACTAGACAATGAACGATAAATCGATCTACATCCCAAATGAAAACATTAGATTAAATTGTTGGTTGAAAAGTTTGAGCACTAATACTTTGAACCAACAAATCAAGATTTAATAAAAGTGCCCAAAGCTTTAGAATGAGAGAGTATGTTAGTAAAACCTTAGGTACCAGTAAAATTGTCCATTGTTCTCTCCCTCCCAGCTGTTTGAATTCTATTAATTTTTCTGTCAATCTAAAAGAATTTATTTGATTACCCTATACAAAATATTTAGTTGTTTTGTCACTTGAATACCATTATATCGAACATATACTTACGATGGCCTCTTTTATTTTGATATAGTCGATAGAAATAATGTCAATGTCATCCTTTAGATAGTAAATGTCAATAATATTTCAGTCCAGACCACTTTTTACTAATAATTCGACTATCTATTTAAGAAATTAAAAATCGATAAAATGCCTCTAGTTCTGACATTACTTTAGTTATTATTTTTTTTTGATAACTTCAAAATCGTGTTAAATAATTAACACTAAGATATATAAGTTTTCCGGAATTTTAATGTTAGGGGGGAGATTTGAAATCTGCATCAAATTTTAAGGATTTTTTATAAAATTTGTTTTTTGTATAATTCTTTATCTAAAAGCGGAAATGCATTTTAAGTTAATTAATTTTGACCAATAGGATAGGTGGATTTTAAACTACCTGCGCTCTAATTGGTTGAATGATGTACGCTATCCAATCAGAGCGCAGATTTTTTAAATCCTCCAATCACAGATGCCAAAATTAATTAACTTTAATTGCATTTCCGCTTTTAGATAAAGAATTATAGAAAAAACGAATTTTATAAAAAATCCTCAAAATTTGATGCAGATTTCAAATCTCCCCCTAACTTTAAAATTCCGGAAAACTTATATATCTTAATTAACACCTTTACTGATTGTTTATTGATAGGTCTTGGTATTATACAATACAATAAAGAACCTCTTCAGAAAACATAGACAAAATATAGTATGCAAGCGGATATGCTCAAAGAATTTTGGGGAAATAGGGGGCAGCAAAATAGCCTAAAACCATCCTTGGTGTGTGTAAAGTTCCCCTTCAAAAGTAACAGCATGTGTGTGTGTGTGTGTGTGTGTGTGTATGTATCACTAACCACCAAACTGATATTTCATTCCTATACAGTGAAGCTTCTTACAGGGCCCAGGAGGGGTTTTAAAGAAGTAAAGATATCAAATAGAATAATGATAATAGTTAATTATCACATCGTATTACACACAGCATTCCGCGGATATGAAAATGAAACAATATGAGATGAAACCAGTTTTTTTAGGCCCGAGAAGCCAAAGGCCTGGACTAACAAAATTGGTATTATTCAAATGTTATTGTAAAATTGTCTGTAATATGATGCTATGTATGAGTTATTTAAGCAAACAAAATCTAGCATAAATGGATATTTAATACCAAATTACCGGATATTAATCGGTTTAGAAGCAATACCTAAAATATAGATTATTTTCACATCACATACTTTTATTCCAACGTTTAAAAAATATGAAATTAAATGAAAATTAAATGGTTTTCACATTAAAAAAATTTTCCCACGGGTCAAAAAAATGAATTTAAATGAAAAATATATGTGTCATTTAAATCCAAAAAAATGGTTCACACATTCGAAAATATTTCCCACGCTTGAAATTCTTGAAAAAATTCTTGAATGGATATTTAAACAAACGAAATATCGCGTTTTTTGCAATGGAATGATTTTTTAGTTTTTTAGTTTTACTGAGAACCGGTTCCAATCCAGCGGATATCAATAGGTTTTGAATCCATACTGGAAATATATATCTAGATATCCTATCTATCTAATATCTATCCATGGTTACATAACTCTTGTCTTCTAAGCTACGCATAAATGTTAGATACAGTTGCGTAACACAACTTTAAGGACGCTCAGACATTGTAGCAAAATTAAAAATGTATATTTAGAAAATCATATTTTTTATTGTTAAGCGTCAATGTTGGTCTGTCTGTCTATATGTAATTCATATACCCAAAATACAACAATACAAATTCTATCATACTATTGTAATTCTTATATTAATTTATAGAAAAATTTAGCTAAAATGTAGGCCAGTTGCTGTGCTATGTAGTACATAGTATAGCATTTATATTACCCCCACCTCTTTTCAACAATCAATAGAGCTTTTTTTACGTAGAATGATCAAAGACCTCGTTGTGAGTCAGCCTGCCAATATACATAAATTAACAAATGCCCCCTAGAATCTAATACACTCAAGAAGGGTAGGAAGAGGCAGAAAAATAGTCTAAAACCATCCGTAAACCATACGAAGCTTCCCTAAAATGGAGAACTCAATCAGTTATCGAAATCTTAAGATATACAGACAAAAAAAACTTACTACTTTGATATATTATGCATAAAAGTCAGGGAGTGAGAGATAAATGACAGTAAAATCAATCCAATTCTTCTCCCAAAATATAAAGAATCAACTAATTTAATCAAATTATGTTGGGGTTTCTTGCAATCTACAGAACAGAACTCTGTTTATTTGCAGCAGTTGTTGTTCTGCTGTTGTGTGAAGTTAGACTGCATAGGTTCAGGGATAGGACAATATAGAATATTAATTGAGCTTCCCCAAAATCAGTACGTGAAAATATAGCTGTAATAGGTCTTAATTATGGGTGAAAAATATTGTAGATAACTTTATTTCCATTGTCTGATCCATCCCTGGCTGTTAGATAACACTTTTTGGTCACATAGACTAGATAGATATATAGAATTTATATTTACAGAGAGATATTGATGTACAGATATGAGATAGATAATATGCATGATATGTAGATAGATAGTTAGATAGATAGCTAAATTGACAGAAAAAATCTATGTAATATAAAGACTAAGGGGGGGGGGGGGGGTAAGTTTTGCCACTTTCGCATAAACAGTGTTCTGTGGACTAGGTATTGATTTAAGATTATAGGTTATTTAGGATAACAGTTTACTTTTGGGTATTACTTCATGTATATTTAATCATTTTTTGAGTAGGTCTCCAGGTTCAGGTGCTGCAGGCTGGAAGGTGGTTTCTGGACAGGTAAAAAATTTTAAAAATTTTGTTTGAAGAGTTAGAGAGCAACTTATAAAACAAAATATGCTTCTTTTTGAATGTTAATAACATATCTGCAGAAAAAATTAACTTGACCTCCAGGTTCAGGTGCTGCAGGCCTCCAGGTCCACTCTGGACAGGTAAAAATTTAAAAAAATTTATTTGAAGAGTTAAAGGTATTTTTATTTAACCAAATATGCATCTTTTTGAATGTTATTACCATATTTGAAGAAAAAATGACAATCTGCCTCCAGGTTCAGTTGCTGCAGGCCTCCAGGTCCACTCTGGACAGGTAAAAATTAAAAAATTTTATTTGAAGAGTTAGAGGTAAACTTATTAAACCAAATATGCATCTTTTTGAATGTTTTTACCATATTTGAAGAAAAAATGACAATTGGCCTCCAGATTCAGGTGCTGCAGGCCTCCAGGTACACTCTGGACAGGTAAAAATTAAAATTTCTTATTTGAAAAGTTAGAGGTACACTTATCAAACCAAATATGCATCTTTTTGGATGTTATCATCATATTTGCAGAAAAATTTAAAGTTGGCCTCCAGGTTCAGGTGCTGCAGGCCTCCAGGTACACTCTGGACAGGTAAAAATTAAAATTTCTTATTTGAAGAGTTAAAGGTACACTTATAAAACAAAATATGCATGTTTTTGGATGTTATTACCATATTTGAAGAAAAAAATGACAATCGGCCTCCATGTTCAGGTGCTGCAGACCTCCAGGTCCACTCTGGACAGGTAAAAATTAAAATTTCTTATTTAAAGAGTTAGAGGTACACTTATTAAACCAAATATGCAACTTTTTGGATGATAATACCATATTTGAAGAAAAAATGACAATCTGCCTGTAGGTTTAGGTACTGGAGGCATCCAGGTACAATCTGGACAGGTAAAAATTTTAAAAAAATTAATAAAAGAGTTAGAGGTACACTTATTAAACCAAATATGCGTGTTTTTGGATGTTATTATCATATTTGAAGATAAATTGACAATCGGCCTCCAGGTACAGGTAAAAATTTTATTTAAAGAGTTACAGGTACACTTTTAAAACCAAATATGCTTCTTTTTGGATGTTATTATAATATTTGCAGAAAAAAAATCAAATTGGACTCTAGTTTCAGGTGCTGCAGGCCTCCAGGTACACTCTGGACAGGTAAAAATTAAAATTTCTTATTTGAAGAGTTAGAGGTACACTTATTAATCAAAATATGCGTGTTTTTGGATGTTATTATCATATTTGAAGATAAATTGATAATCAGCCTCCATGTTCAGGTACTGGAGGCCTCCAGGTCAACTTTGGACAGGCAGTAATACTATTTTTTGATACTTTTTGACTTGAACACCTTACCTGGAACCTGGAGGCCTCCAGTACCTGAACCTGGAGGCTGATTGCCAATTTTTCTTCAAATATAATAATAACATCCAAAAACACGCATATTTGGATTAATAAGTGTTTCTCTAACTCTTCAAATAAGAAATTTTAATTTTTACCTGTCCAGAGTGTACCTGGAGGCCTGCAGCACCTGAACCTATAGGCCGATTGTCAATTTACCTTCAAATATGGTAATAACATCCAAAAACACGCATATTTGGTTTAATAAGTGTACCTCTAACTCTTTAAATAAGAAATGTTAATTTTTACCTGTCCAGAGTGTACCTGGAGGCCTGCAGCACCTGAACCTGGAGGCCAATTGTCATTTTTTCCTCAAATATGATAATAACATCCAAAAACACGCATATTTGAATAAATAAGTGTACCTCTAACTCTTCAAATAAGAAATTTTAATTTTTACCTGTCCAGAGTGTACCTGGAGGCCTGCAGCACCTGAACCTGGAGGCCAATTGTCATTTTTTCTTCAAATATGGTAATAACATCCAAAATATTTGGTTTGATAAGTGTACCTCTAACTCTTCAAATAAGAAATGTTAATTTTTACCTGTCCAGAGTGGACCTGGAGGCCTGCAACACCTGGACCTGGAGGCCAATTGTCATTTTTTCTTTAAATATGGTATTAACATCCAAAAAGATGCATATTTGGTTTAATAAGTGTACCTCTAACTCTTCAAATAAAATTTTAATTTTTACCTGTTCAGAGTGTACCTCGAGGCCTGCAGCACCTAAACCTGGAGGCCAATTGTCATTTTTTCTTCAAATATGGTAATAACATTTAAAAAGATGCATATTTGGTTAAATAAGTGTACCTCTAACTCTTCAAATAAATTTTTTAAAATTTTTATCTGTCCAGTGTGGATCTGGAGGCCTGCAGCACCTGAACCTGGAGGCCGAATTTAATTTTTTCTGCAGATATGTTAATAACACTCAAAAAGAAGCATATTTTGTTTTATAAGTTGCTCTCTAACTCTTCAAACAAAAAATTTTAATTTTTTTTACCTGTCCAGAAACGACCTCCAGCCTGCCTGCACCTGAACCTGGAGACCTATTCAAAAAATGATTAAATATACGTGAAGTAATACCCAAAAGTAAACTTTTATCCTAAATAACCTATAATCTAAAATCAATACCTAGTCCACAGAACACTGTTTACGCGAAAGTGGCAAAACTTACCCCCCCCCCCCCCTTATTGGTTAGACACTTAAATAAAGATGATTATTTAAGCTTAAAGATCTATATATCTATATCTTTGATACTTATAGAAAAAAAAATAAAGTCGCTTATTAAAACAACGCAAATGTACGCAAATATTAAAATAGCATGAAAGCCAATGACGCATTGGCTAATAACTTTTTGTATAACAATCGCACGTTCCATCGATTTTTCCCACAAATGTGTTTTAGCCAGGGAGGGAGGGAACATTGAAATATAATTATTTCTGGTAACCATAATCACATTACATCGTTAGTTGGGGTAACAATTTTAGGACTTTTATTAAACCTTGATTGGTTGGTTCAAACTATCAGTATCTAAACTTTTCAAACAATAATTTGATCTACAGAATATATATTTGTCATCAAGAGATGAACATCATTTTATAGTCAACTAGCTGCTAGGCCCCTATTAGCCTCTAGGGATTATTAAGGTGTTGGGGGAGGGGGGAATCGAACCCTCTCACAATTTTCAAGTTTTTAAGATTTATAAAAAGTAAAAAAATGGGGATGTGTGTGGGATTAAATTTTCTAGGGTTAATTCTCTTGATTACCCTTCCAAAAAAATAGTTATAAACCTTCCTTAATCCTTTATCAATCTCCCCTGTAAAAGAGAAGAATATCGGTACGGTTCAGTAGTTAGCAAGATCCTTCGCAGGCTACAGACAAAATAAGTTTACTTCTTTATATATAGGATTTTCTTATTCTTTAAGATAAATTCTTGAAATATATCCTTTAAATGTTGTATACCCTGTTTTATTTTACCTAATTAAGTATTAGTACCTTTATTGTTATTTAAGAAGATTTTAATCCGCAATTTTACAAGAATGTCATGAACATTTTAAGATTTCTCGTGTACACTTTAATCTTAACTAGAAATTTTTTGGAATATTATTTTTTCGAAAATTCTAAACATTCGCAGGCTGTAAATTGCAAGAAAAGAAAAAATGTTAAAAGGTTTCGTGATTTTTCGATAAAATTGTTATGATGAAAGGTTGCGTGATTTTAGAAAAAAATGTTTATTGTCTTTTTTTTGTGTTACCATTTTAAGTAATAGTGGTTTCATCTCACCCTTTTAGAGCTTACATTGCAGAGGTAATTGAGATGTTTTGTCTCAATTTTAGTTTTGAAAAGAAAAAGTAAAAACATTTTATTGGATATTTTTTCTAGGGCTATTTCTTCTTAATAGTGATAGTAAATTCCCTCCTAAAAAATCTTTCCAGGACCTATGAAAAGCTACTCTGTAAAGGAAAACTAAATCGGTTGAGCGGTTAGCGAAATCCCTCAGTATTCACAGACTGACTAATATCCTGTCACATTTACTACTTTATACATGAACCAGTGGCTGCTCCCCGAGCATCTAGGTGCTCTTTATTCAAAGAGGTAAGAAAGGAGTAGAAAAATAGGGAATATTACCTTTCATGGCAACGCCCCTTAAGGGGTTATTCGTCGTATTTTTAAATTGGCTTTTGATAGGTTATTTTAGGTTAGGCAAATGGCCCCGCAGGGTTAGAGCCCCCCGCAGGGGCTAGAAATAGGAGAAAAGGTACTGTGAAAAAAACGAAGAATCGCCCCTTAAGGAGTGTTGCCACGAAAGGAACTATATCCGAAAAATAGCCTAAACCAAAACTATCCAAGGGCTAAAATTCTAAAAAAAATATCCAACCTTCAACCTATGTTAAGTTTCCTTCCAAAGGAGGACTAAATCAGTTCAGTTGTTCTTTTTTACAATGAATAAAAAAGTATAAAAACACAACACTTTATTTAAGAAATTTATAATTAATTAAACTGAAAATTTGTCGGCAATCACAGTAACAGTAAATTTTTATAAAAACAACATATTTCTACAGATTTTACATTTATAAATTTTACACAGTAAATGATCATATTTTTAGTATTAAAAATAGTAGGTTTACCCAGTAAATAAAAGATTTTTTACACTTTTTTCTAAAATCTTCTTTTACTTTAAGATTGTCTATTTTTCAAATGCTCTACATTTTGTTCTAATATTTCTAGCAGCGACGCTACTCTACATTACACTTATTATAAAAAGGTCAAACATTTTTTTACCTCCCAATCCATCTAATTTGTGTTTCCTTTTGAACTTCTTAAAATTTAATTCAAATTTTTTCCTAATATCATAAAACATGAATAAAATTGCAGTTTAAACGTTATTTTTATTTTCCTCTTTTTTTATTTCGCTACTTCTGAAACAAATTCATCCTTTTAAATAATACTTTTTTCTTACTATTCACTGAAAAAATCTTAGCACCATATCATTTTGAAAAAAAATTTAACACTTAACAATTTTTGTAATTGAATGTAAATATAACAAACATTTCATAATATTAAAATACTAAAATTAATTAAAAGACACGAATGTAATAAGAATTATATATATATAACATTTAAATAATACTTTTTTTATATAAAAAAACTAATTTTACTTGATATGCTAAAACACAATTTATTTAAGTAATACATTTTTAAATATTTTTTTTTATAAAATTTTCAATTATGCTTATTATTATTATATAACTTAATGTTAAATTTTTTTCAGATATCACAATTCACAAAAGCAGTCAAATCTTTTCAATATTTTTTCTTTTATATTTTTGTAGTAGCACAATTACTCTGTAACTCACTATTACGTCTTCTGCTCCCAAGCAACAAGACAAGCGTCCGTATCGTTCATCTTGGCCAGATTAGTGGCCAGTCTTTTGATGGGGTGCCATCTATGATAACCACGCCCGCCCATTATGGTCGTTACCGTCCTAGCGCCTTCTAACTTTTGTTTAGCAGCGGCATTATTATTACCGCCGCTCACCGTTGACCCAGCCGGCTTGCGCATGCTTGAGGCGCGGGATAATCCTTCGCCGCCACCACAAGCACCATTCATTGAAATACTAGCACCGCCGACCGATTTGTGCGACATGAAAGAGGCGTTACGAGAAACACTGGGCGATGGCGCCGAGCGGTCTGACCCGTCCGAGCTCGTGTGACTTGAGGAGCGGGACTCAACAGACCAGGAGGAGAGATCTAGGGAGCGCGGCCGAGCTAGTTTCATGGTCATACGGCGATCCAGCGTTGATACGCGGTAGGGAATAGTGTTTAGCTCAGGGTCGGATTTGTGGCAGCTTGCAAGGGCGCCAGGTTGACCACCGCAAGTGGTGGATTGTCCGCAGTAACCAGTTTCACTGTCATAATCGGCGACATTCAGCAAATCGCCATATAATCCATAGACCGAATCACCGGCGCCACATTCGGCGGTGGCCGCCGACAAACTGAAACCACGCGGCAACGTTTTGCTGAACCGTCGACTGTTTGTACTATGGCCTGGCGGAGTATTTGCCGCGCTATTGTTGCCGCTGTGATCAAGCGCGGAATATTCTGAGGATTTGCGGTAGGTGACAGGTTCGTGTGTATGATGATGATGGTTGTGCGGGTGCGGATGGTGTGGCGGAAGTCCCGCGGGGTGTGCATGCGAGTGCGGCGATGTGTGGTTGGTTGCGGTAACTGCCTGGCGCAGGGAGGAAGAACTACTCCGCGGGGAACTATAACGGCCAGCTAGAGGTGTCTGAAAATAAAGCAAATTTAGTAAGGCAGAAAAGACATAGAAGCCTTAAAAATAAAGAAGAAATTCCGCGGATATTAAAATTGAAACCAGTATTTCAAGCACTGAGGAACCAAAGACCCCGGATAAAAAAATGGTTTTAATTTTATGATTTTCATTTAATATTCGGGAAAAATTGTGTGTAATACGATGCTATACATGATTCCTCAGTATGGATAAGAAATAGTTGTAATCCAGCGGATATTACTCGGTTTCGAAGCCATACTGTAATAAAAATTAAGATAGTTTTTTTTTACCTTTTCTAAATGTTCAACTCTTAAAGATGATTGTTTTGATGGCTCTTCTTCAATTGTAATCTGAAAAAGGAATAACATCAATTAAGTAAATATTTTATTTTTGCTATGATTTGATTGTCTAGAAAACAGATCTATAGTATAGATGTATTTACAGACAACTACCTCCCTTCATTTTTCAAAGACCTCTTTCGTCTGCTTCTAAATAATTTTCTGCTACTTAGCTGTGATAATTTAAGCGATACCATTGGTAGATTTTCAATTACCCAATAGAAAGGTTGCACAAGACGATTGCGATGGGGAGATACAGTTATTTAACCCTTTCTTTCTCTAGTGTTTTACTCTAATGTCTAGAAAAATCTTTCTCGTATTCATTCGAATCCGGTGGATAGAAACCGGTTCTCATCCGTACGAAAAAACTATGTCTATCATCGTATTATATCCAGCTTTCTACGAATATAAAAATGTACAATCATAAGATTAAAACCAGTTTTATAATTGTACATTCCATATCCGCGGAAAGCCGTTTATAATACGATACGAGAAATAACTATTAAATCGGCTAATAGATTTTATTTTCGTGTCTCCAGTAAGATCTCCAAACCGATTTAACCTTTTGATTCACATTGTCCGGAAATATAGGCCCTGGCTAATTTATAGCTTAATCTTATGTTAGAGAAAAGTTATAATATTCATCAATTGTAATGGACAAATATTGATTGTGACTCTTTAGGAGACCCTTGGCACAGTTGAGAGCTTGACACTGAAACCATGGAGTAATGATTTGAAGATAAGGCATGTGGTTTTAACCAACTTGTGTGTGTAGGCACACTGCCTTCGAGATTACTAAGATGAATAAAAGGGGCGAAGATTCAAGATAAGGGGCGAAGCTAGTTGAGAGACTGATGTACGTTGAGACCATGGAGAAAAGATATGAAGATAAGGCATATGGTTTTTTACCAACTTGTGTGTGTAGGCACACTGTCTTCGAGAAAGGATTAAGAGGAGAACTTGTGAAAGTGTAAGACAGAAAAATCCCAATATACAGCCTACAGAATGCCTTCAATCTACTCCACATAGCCACCCAAAATAGTTCAAATATACATTTTTATTTGTTAAATCTACAACTTCTCTTTACTAGTTCCTCTTTGAAGGATTGTCTACATTTTATTCCTTAAACCTTTACTTCTCTTTACTAGTTCATCTATGAAAAATTGTCCTGAAATTAAGCCGTAAAATAACAGTTTGGCAAATGAACTTTTTATGTAATTGTAAATAGGATATATTGTAAAAAATGCACTTAAACTCAAAAGGAAAAAGCAAAGCAAATTAAATTCTTTTTATATTTTTCAGAAAGTAAAGTAAATGAATCAATAAGTAATATTTAATTATAAGGGTGGCCATAATAGGTAAATCATTTTATATTATTAATTTTGTAATCACCTTGAGGTAAATTTAGTTATCGAAATTAGTATCAAATGCTATACTAAAGTCAAACTACATTGTATCGAAATGAACATTAAATGCTATACTAAACTCAAACTACAGTTTATCCAAACGAGTATCAAAAGCTACACTAAAGTCAAACCTACATTTTATCGAACGAGTATCAAATGCT
Organism: Acartia tonsa; assembly: GCF_053477335.1. NCBI lineage: Eukaryota > Metazoa > Arthropoda > Copepoda > Calanoida > Acartiidae > Acartia > Acartia tonsa. Next base: position 43,947,132 of record NC_137268.1, on the reverse strand, counting down.
ATTATAAAGTCAAACCTACATTAAAATAAGAACTCATATGAATTAAATCAAAGGTTATTCTAAAGTCTAACCTACATTAAAGTGAAATCATTGGAATATTGAGCTTAAATTTACTTAACCTTAAATTATAAACCCAGCCACTAGATGTAGCTTTAAATAATGCTATTTCTTTTTAGGTGGTTGTTCAAATCAGTAGCTGAGATCCTGTATGGACTAAAAAGACCCCTAAAGCCGGAAAGACCCCTAAAACCAGTAAGACCCCAGCTGACATTCAAGCCTAGTAGCGGAAAACAAGCTCTGTTTAAGCGGACAACAAGCTGAAGTGTGCCCTGCCTGTAAAGGGGCAGCTTAACACACTATAAAAAAGGTATAGAATATTATACTCTTTTCTATTACCAAGGCCTTTATTTGTTTCAAAGATTTAATTAAATATTCAACAATGATATTTGGAATCTACTTACAATAAAGAAGTTTAACTTGAATGACTCTTACAATTGTTTTCTTTGTAGGAGATACAACAAGATCAGCTAAATTAAAACCTATTGAGACCAACAACAAAATTACTCAAAAGATCATTAACAAGGAACCTTCACCAACCCAAACAACGCCACTTGGGGATATTGATCTGTACTACTCAAACCTGGAATCAAATCTAAATCTGATGGAGCCATGTAAGTAAATTTTGCTCATATTCCTAAATAGACAATTACAACAGACATTAGTGAATTCTTTGTTGATTACAATAAAGTGTAGCATCTCAAAACATATAGTTAATTTTAACCCTGCCTTTACTATTGTATTTTAGCTTTTATTTCTTTTATTTCCTTTTTTATTATTTTATTTTCTTTTATAATTGCAACTTGGTCACCCTCTAGTAAATTGTACATAACCTACAACTAATATTATCTTTTTTATTGTAGGTTATTTGTAACCGGATTACCGTGTGTATAAAACTGCTCTCATATTTCCAGACTACAAACATAAAGAAGCTGATAAAAATAAAATGATCAGCCCACAGTAAAGGATAAAATCAACCAGACCTAGTGTACGGACCCCACAAAAGCCAAGGTGAGCCGTCCGCTACATCAATAATGGCTGCTAGAGGCATTGAGAGAGGTCGACCACCCTTTTTTAAAGCGGTTAGCGAGATCTTAAGCTCCAGACAGACAGACACAAATCTCATCACTTTTGTTGAACTTTTAATATCTTTGAAATGATAAATTTTTATGGTAATTTCCTAATGTCATATTTTTAGAATGCGCCTGACATACTTGATTATCCAGTGTGAATAAATCCTACCTGACTAGCTGTGCTCATTCTGTACACTTTCTTCTGTACGTTCTGTACGTGTTCCTCTGACTGTACGCTATGGTTGATGGTTAGGAAAGTACGGATGGGACCATACAGGCCGTGGTACGAGACACTCAGAGATCTAAAACAAATTGTAACTAAATTTTTGAGTTTAAAACCTTCAAAAATCCAAGTTTATTAATTTCATTAGATGGCAAGCTAATTTAATCTATTTCTTTTTGTTCCTTTAAATGAATATTATTTTTATATAAAAATTATTTATGATGGAAATTTAGTTTAGGTTAAGTTAGATATTTGTTATATTTTTGCTTTGGTCTTAATTTTTAAAAAGTAAAATTGCTTAGACTAGCCAGTGCAGAATTAGCTTAGCTACTTACTTTGAACAGATAGGCAATCCCCCCAACCTAGGCAGGGGCACTGTCACCGCCAACCCAACGTTGGTCCCAATCCACAGCAATCCCGCCGCTGGTGATGCGCTCATAGCTGTCACCACAATGCTCCGTTTGACCGCTGCAGTCGCCACGTTGCCGTCGCTGGCCTTGCGGTGGCCCATGACCATGTCGACGCACGGCGTCAGGTCGATGTTCTCAATGTGGGTCAGCGTTTCAGTGTGGTACAGCGAGACAAAGCTGCAGCCGCTCAACGCCACCCACAGCCCAACACCGGCGGTGGCTGTGTGTGTAATTTTGGCGTCGGCGGATATTATGGCGGATGTGTCGCAGCTGCCAGCTGCTGTAGATGTTTGATTTGATTCTTCGTTGCCTGAAAAATTTAATGGTTTTTTATTATCTTGTTAAAAAAAGTAGCGGATTAATAAGTAGAGCCTTGCTTTTCAAACTACACATATTTTGGGTATGTATGCCTAGCCAACCCCCCCCCCTGCTTAAAAAATAATTACAAAATATACTACCAAGTTGAATCTCTTAATGTGCCAATAAAAATGACGTCATGCAATACAAATGACCAATGATAGGCCTATACACAGGCTAAATTCTTAACGGCAGGCTAGTATGCATTTTAATTGACCAATTGCAGGCCAGAATGACGTAAATTTTATATAGGCACTTTAAAAAGACACTATATCAGACATATATGCTTAAAAATGCTTAAGAACTAATTGTCTCTTATCATATTTTACTATTTATTAATTAGAATAAATGTAATGTCCTTTTTTACAAAGAAACATTAAAACATAAAAATAAATAATCAATACCTGACTTACCAGAACTAGGAGTTGTTGTACTGTTAATATTAATATTCCGCTCCAAGTCCAGAGTCACAGGATCAACAACTGCGATACGGCGGCCGCTGGTCGCAAAAACTGAGCCGCCGCCGGCTGTCAGTGCTATAGAACTGACGGCCTCGCTGCCAATAAACAGGACGCTTGGAGAAATGGTGTCCCACAAACCTCCTAATCCTGAAAAAAAAGTTAAAAATGTACAAAAAGTTATCTTTTTATAATTTTTAAAAGAACTTTTGTGACTTCTTTATACATTTTGTGACCTATATAAATATTCTACAATATGAAATATTAATAGATTTTTTATTAACCAGAAACGCAACAACCAAAGTGCAAATCCCATAGAGGCTAAGGACAAAGTTCACTATTTAATAGAATGCCCAATTTGCAGGAAGGAGGGGACATTATTACACAAGTCCCCAAAGTTTGTAATAACGTTTTCTTATTTGTTGGCTTGATAACTTTGGGGAGCTTAATGGTATTTTGATAGGTTGGGTCAATAAGATGAGTGTTCAAACATTTCAACCACTATTTAAATATACCAAAGAGTTAATTTTGTGTATCAACATTGGGCATGAACATCAATTTATCAGCAATTGTCTTATGCCTTTAGATCCCTGCCATTTAGAAAGATGTAAAAAAACAAGCCTCAAAATAATCACCAAACCTCTTCATAAAAAAACTTTTATACTATTACCGTAATTGCAAGCTAGCAATTTTGAAAAAGTACACCAAGTTATGTTTATTTTTGAATGATAGGCATAAAATTTAATTAAAATATCATAAAGTACATATAATTTTAAAATTAAAATAAGTAAGAAAATTTCATGTTGATATTTCTTGCAGATGGGTAACTTACCCACAGAAATAGCCTGACCTAAACTAGTATAAAGATTCGAAGACTTTACCTTAAAATGTAAAGAATAGTTATCTATGGCATCGTATTACAGACAACTTTCCGTGGATATTCAGATTAAAAATTATAAGATTTCAACCTCGGGGCTAACAAAACTGGTATTAATTTTATATTATAATTTGCATTGGAAACCGTCTGCTTCGATGCCATATTAGAAATTATTTTACCTCGTCTATAGATATTGATGGTTCCATTGGCTAGCCCCACCCACACTGTTGCATTGCTGTACATCATCACCTAAATATTATATATTAGCATCCGTGGATAATATGGTTCCATTGGCTAGCACCACCCACACTGTTGCATTGCTGTACATCATCACCTAAATATTATATATTAGCATCCGTGGATAATATGGTTCCATTGGCTAGCCCCATCCACACTGTTGCATTGCTGTACATCATCACCTAAATTTAATTCATTAACAACCTCCATCATGTGTTTACATCAATCCTTATATAAAAGTAAGAGGACCTCTGTCTGTGTTGTGTATGTGTGTGTCTGTCCCTTTTACCATAGGATCTTGCTAACCGCTGAACCGATATGGTTCTCCTTTACAATAAAGCTTCTCATAGGTCCTGTGAAAAGTTATAATTATTTTGGGGGAGGGTCCCAATACCATCACCCTCCTTGAGAATCGCCCCTAGAAAAAAATCCCTTTTTTATATTTTCTTTCACGTCAAGTGCCTCTAGGGGCGTAACCACTAGTGGATTATAAAATAAACACAGAGAAGCGGAATTGATTAAATAAATTATGATTGGATAAAAACGCTCTAATCATTCGTATTTTCATCAAAAAGATGAAAGGTAAGTTTTAAAACAGTACCTACTCCAAAATATTTAACACTTCCCCAATAAAAAAAATTCCCCATGTGTGAAGCTACCTTCAAATACTTGTCAGATGAATAAATTAATTAAATATATCTTTTATTTATCTATCCATTTTTCCCTGAATAATAAAGCAATCACCTTGGGTTCACTGGTTAATATAATTGTGTCCAGCTCCTTCCCTTTCTCTGGGTCATGTGCCATGTAGATGGTTATACACTTGTCTGTTCCTGCCACCCAAACCTGCAAAATTAACATGATTAATAATTATTCAATCTTTCTAAATAAACAAGGATGACAACGTCCATAAAAGCGAAGCACTGAAACGGTAGGACAAACGGACATGAACACTTATATAGTGTCAGAACTGAATAATCAGAATATAAATGTATAAGAGTCGAAGCAAAATTGTAAGTTAATTTGTTGAAAAACTGCTTTATACAGGATAATGTTTATGGACATACTTACATATTTTGGTAATGATTATAGAGTTGCTACGCTTTCTAAATCGTACCTAACTACTAAAGGAATCACCATGCAAAATTTGAAATCGATAGGACAATTCTAACATGCCTAAATTAACGAATAAAAGCTATCTATCTCGGACGGACGGACGTACGGACGGACGGACTGACCCTAATTATAGAAAAGCTTCGCTTTTAAAAATATGAATAATACTAGCGGCTGCGCTCCTAGAATTAAGGAGTTATATATTCGAAGGAGTAAGGAAAGTAGAAAAATAGAAATAAGACCTAAATAGCCTAAAACAATTCAAGGACCTTTAAGAAGCTACCATAAAGTTATAGAAATCATAATTTACAAACAAAAAACTTACTGCTTTATGTAGTAGGATTACTCTAAACTTAATTTAGTATAAAAACCAAATTTGCTTAAGCTTTAAAAATAAATAAAGTAAAACGATTGTTTGACACTTTTCCGTGCCAGCCACCCAAATTTTAATTGTAAATGTGTGTTTGTTTAGGCCTTAAATTATCTAGGAAGTCACATATTTGTCTCTCAGAGCTGTGCAAGTTAAAAAAAAGGATGTTTATCTTGAATATAATATTAATGAAACGAAAAGCTTTTTGAGACTCAAGCTAATATTTTTTATACAAAGCAAATCTTCAAATAAATTTTCCATTTTCTGTACATAAAGGCAAAATAGTTCAGTTTTACTGAAAGCAAAGTTCTTGCCAAAGAATAATTTAAGGTGGATTTATAAATAGAAATAAAACTATTTCACTAAAAAATATTTTCTTTCTTTAATATTTTGTAAAAATTGGAGTTGCATGCATTTCAGTTATGAAAGAGTGCGTTCATTTATCAGAATTGTCAGCTATTGGTTTTTATCAGGTCTCGGCAGCCGCGCGTAAGCCGCGATTAAGCCTAAAATTTTCACCCATTTCGATACTTTAAATTTTTTTTGAAAAGAGGGATGGCTTTATTTGGGACAGGTTTAGACTTCCAGCTGACTTTAAAATTGTTAACGGTTGATTTTCCTGAGGCGGCTGAGGCACGGCTGCCGATCTCTGATTTTATAAGCATCTCAGTTGGAGACAACAAAAATTGTTTCTTTCATTAAAAATGAAAGCACAAACAGTGAAATGGCAAATGAAGATAATTATTATGTATCCAAAATTTCTTTTGTCAAAAATAATCGTAAAAAAACAAAATGTGTTTTTATATGCATTGTATTGTACATTTGTATGCAATACAATATTATTAATATAAGCATTTAATTTGTTATTTTCAAATTTCATGAAAAGTTATTTCCAACTACCCGACTTGATTACGTAATGATATTGCCAATAAAGTATTTTAAAATTTCTAGAAAACAATATCTATCTAACTAAAATTTATATAAGCTAATATCAAATTTATATGATTTCTGGGAGGAAATGGACATTGGACTGTTGTTTATAACACTTGTCCCAAAGGCTGTAAAATAAAGTTTTCTTATTCATTGGCTTTTGAACTTTGTTTGGTTGGTTCATAAAGTGTCCAAACGTTTCAACAACTTATTGTAATCTAAAAAAGGGGCAATTCCGGGCATCATCATTGGGAATTACAATTGTCTTATCCCTTTAGATCCCTGCAATGATTTAGTAAATGATCCCTATTTTGTATCCGTGGTCAACTGTGTATAAAACAATATATGATGGCCAATTATGAATTATATTATCCTTGTTAATATTGCATAAACAATTTGTGTTCTAAATATTGCCTGATAAAATTCAGGGATGAAGGGAACAGTGATAGAGAAATAAATTTAAAACATTCCTCCCTCCTCTCATTATATTTACAAGCTATTAGAAATTTTCCGAAGGAATGGCTCTGAAGGCTAAGGCAGACAGGTCCAGGTTGGAAGTGTCTTTGAATTTGCCTAGTGTTGGTATTGGTTCTTTGCAAGTATAATATGGATGTTTTCATCCTTGTTAAAATATCATATATTTAATATTAATCAAATTGTGTTTATTCCTGATTTATGTCCTAAATTTGCTTTATTCAATATTTTTAAAGGTAATATCTTTTATGTTTTGATTGAACCTGTGATAATCCATTAAGTTTCACTCTTTTACTCCTATTTAGCATTTCATATTTTTTCTTTTAAATTATATAAGTTCTATACCGAATTAGGTAAAAAACTTTTGTTATTTTTATTGAATTTTGATTATTGATTTCCCAACCAGAACTGTTGAAACGTTTAAACCAATAATCTACAGAAGCAAGGATTAAACAGAAGGCATAATTTTGTTGATCATCATTGGAGATGTACATAAATTTTTTATTCATTGACTCAAAATGTAATGCAACAGACAACAAACCATTTGTTTAGATTTCATAGCCTTGTACGTGATTGGTAAAGCCTGCTTCTTAGCTAAGGCATTCCCACTACTTATTCTACTAAGTATAGTTAAAAGTTTTTATGTTACTAACCCCCCCCACTTAACCATAACTAAAAGACGCTGTTTCGGAACGCATTGCCTAGCCGTTCTCGAAATCTTATCTCGAAGCCCTCCGAATGACCAACATAGTGAAGTTTACGAATGTGTATTTATTACCATGAAAACAGTAAGTCTAAAACAAAAATATAAGAATTAATTACATAAAATTAATGGTTATTATTTTTGTAACATCAAGGTTGCGTGATTTCAATTTAATAAAAAATATAAATTTTCTAAAAAACTTTAAATTGGCACGAAACATATTAAATCGCATCAGAAATTGATAATTTTAGAATCAAATGATCAATAAAATAAAGGAAAATATTCGTATGTCAAAACTTAGCAGTTAAATGGTCTATTTGTTGAAAAATTAATGATTTAAATTTCTTCATAAAATTGTACCATTCTACGCTTATTTTCAAGAATTAAAGATAAATTCTTACCACATATGATGTCAAACTAAGCAGGAAGGCTTATTTGAGATCTTCCACGGATTAGAGCGCATGTATATTCAACCAATACATTATTTTCATTCACGTAGCTCCTCACATGGGAATCATCAAAGGAAAAGTGCGCGTCTTTTTTGTTTGTTTACAAGCCACGCGCGGAGATAGTTAGGAATGCCGCGTAACACACTCATTCTCTGGTGTAAGGAAAAGGGAATTAATGGGTTCGAACTTGCCAGGGAATACAAGAAATACATACCGACACAGACGCAATAAATTTATGTAACTATAACTAAAGTAAACTTTAACATTATTTTTGCTCAATTTTTTATGCCATTTCATGACGTTAATTGTTAATCGTTGCACAATTAGAGTATTTTTTGAAGTGAAACTTTTATATAATATTTTGTACGTCATAATCCAGGGTATTGCAACATTAAATAGGAAGATAAGCAAATAAATAAATGTTATTCTAAAAAAACTGTAAATCCTTTATTGGTAGTACCCTTCCCCAAAATAGTTAAAAACCTTCTCAGGACCTATGAGAAACGCTACTGTAACGGAGAACAACATCCTTCAGTACAGACTCAAAGACATCCTATTACCTTTTGGTTACATGTACGTTATTTTTAAAAGAAAAAAATCCCCCAAGAAAATATCAATAGAAAATAAAATTATGTTCCAAAGAAATTATGAATCAAAAATTCAATTATTTAGTTCTTGAGAAGATTTAAATATTGAAATAGAACACTTTGCTTAATTAAATTTCTTTTTAATTCAAAGAATTAGACCAGGTAGGGAGGGGACATTGGGCTGTTTAATACACTTATCTCCAAAGTTTTATAATAACGTATTCTTATTTGTTGGCTCAACAACTTTCGTGTGTGTTCAAACGTCCAAACACTAATTGTAATTTACAGAAGGGGCAAATTTATTGCATCATCATTGGAGATAGATAGATAGTTTACATGATCCGCCCGCCTGTCATCCTGGTACTGTGCCGCCAGACCTGGAGCACGTGGTACATAGATAGATAAATAATTTACCTGATCTGCCCGTCTGTCATACTGGTACTGTGCCGCCAGACCTGGAGCACGTGGTACATAGATATATTAGTTTACCTGATCTGCCCGCCTGTCATCCTAGTACTGGGCCGCTAGACCTGGAGCACGTGGTACATAGATAGATAAATAATTTACCTGATCTGCCCGTCTGTCATACTGGTACTGTGCCGCCAGACCTGGAGCTTGTGGCACATAGATATATAGATAAATAGATAGATTACCTGATCTGCCCGCCTGTCATCCTGGTACTGTGCCGCCAGTCCTGGAGCACGTGGCACATAAACCAGGCTGTTTATACTGCAACCATGTCTTATACAACCTAAACAAAAAGATTATTTGTTATATTTTTATAATATTGTACATATGGATATACATATAATAGTTGCAGAGATTATAAGCTAAACAATTTTTTTTTGGGGGGGGGGGGATAGTCGACCCCTACTATATTAATTTTAGTTTTAAAAAGAAAAAAAAAAATTTTTTTTGGGGGGGGTTATTTTAATTTTTGGAGGGGTTGTGGGTGTCCCACCTCCCAAGAAAATAGTTATAAACCTTCCCGGGACCTATGAGAAGCTACACTGTAAAGGAGAACCATATTGGTTCGGCAGTTAACAAGATCCTTCGGTACTGACAAACAGACAGACAGAGATCCTGTTACTTTTATTTAAATATTGTACTATCCCTACATCCCTGAGAAAAAAACTGACCTCTTTCTCTGATCCAAACTTGTTGGCTGCGCTGTGTTTGGTAAACTCTGATTATGGCTGAGCTCGGCTCCTTTGTCTTCGTGCTTTTCTTGGTATTTCCCTGAACCACAAATACAAGATTATAACAGTTATTACAGTTCAGAGGGGACAAAGGCCTAGGCTAACAAAAATGGTATTAATTTGGTTATTTTTATTTTAATATTCGTGGAAAATTAAAATACGAGGCTAATCAAGCAGATATTAATCGGCTTTGAAGACATGTTGGAATTAATGTAATTTTCTTCAAAATCATTTCCCTAATCAAAAAGTAAAAAATCATTTAAAACATTTTACATCTTTACGCCAGTCGAAATTCAAAATTCTTTATAAAATTATAAACTTTATGTTTTTCAACAATTACAGCCTCATATTGTATACTAAAATGAAGAAAAATCATGCATTTTGACTTAATAATGATAATTTGAACAGACCTAAAATTTCTAGTAAAAAAGTTTTTTGGATGTACAAATTTTTGTTGACAAATGTCGTAACAAGTTTCAAATCAGTAGGACACTTCAATCAAGTATTTGCCTGTGGTGTGTTCTGGACCTCCATGCACACTGTCCACAGGTAGGTCTCGGGTTTCAGGGTTCTAGTCGGGGTCTGAACCATTACTGTGTAACTCACACCACACACTACTTCACTCTGAAATAGATAGATTGATGGATAATTAGATAGATTGATGGATTATCAGATAGATTGATGGATTAACAGATAGATTGATGGATTAAAAGATAGGTTGATGGATTAGTAGATAGATTGATCGATTAACAGATAGATTAATGGATTAACAGATAGATAGAGGGATTAAGAGATAGATTGATGAATCAACAGATAGATTGATGGATGAATAGATAGATTAATGGAAGAATAGATAGATTGATGGATAAATAGATAGGTGATGAATGAATAATAATATATAGATTAATGGATGAATAAATAGATTAATAATAAATGAATTGGTGGATGAATAGATATGTTGAATCGTTGATATATAAATAGATAGATTGATGGATGAATCGATAGATTAATCTAAAAATAGATAGATTGATGCATAGATGGATTTAGAAGAATAACAAGAATAATTCATCTTTGCCTTTTCTTCCCACTTTTCTATCACATCCAAATTATGTAAAGTCATGACAAAATCTATCCAAATTCTTAACAAATTCATCAAACATTTTTTACTATATAGCATGTTTACCATACTTGATGTAAATAAGCTAACATAAAAACCATAAACACATATGAGAGAAAGCAACAAAAAAAGTAAAATCCCGTATTTACTCAAAACAGCCAATTTTTGTCAAAAATCCGCAGAAATAATTTTCTTCATTTTCTTATTGTAACAGTTAATTAAAGATACATTAAAGAATAGTTATTTACCACATTGTATAATAGACAGCTTTACGCGGATATTAAAATAAAAAATCAAAACTGGAATTAATTTTACGATTTAAAAAAAAAATATTCTATAATACGATGCTATATATGATTTTTTAGAATGGCTGAGAACCAGTTTTAATTATTTATGTCGTTCTGATAGCCATTGACATATATTGATAATTTGAACAGGTTTTTTAGCGCATTTGACAGAACTCACGTAAAGGATCGACAAAAAGGTGTGAAATACCAACCCCTATTATTTCCCAGTATTTTCCTAAACTTTTTGTTAGTAAACAATAACCATTTATGCTAATATCAACACATTACATATTTATCTATCTATCTATCTATCTACACACCTATTAACTATCTATCTATACATATTTCTGTATGTATGATTGTTTTTCTGTCTGTAAATCCAACTATGAATCTATCTATCCATTTATCAATCTTATTTGTTTGTCAGTCTATCCATCTATCTATAAATCTAAATTAAAATCTAGCTATTTGTCTGTCTGAATTGCTTTCTGTATATTTGTTTGTCTGTCTATAAATCTGAATCTATAGATCAATATCTAAATTTAAATCAATCTATCCATAAATATAAATTCAAATTTATCGATCTACATATCTAAGTAAAATGTATCTCATCAATAAATCTATAGTATAGATAAAAAATATATAACCAGACAACTACCTGGATCCCCCTGTTAAGGACCTTTCTCGTCTGCTAGATAATTGCTTTCTGCTCTTTTGCAGCGATTTGACAGTGTTAATATTCCCGACGCTATAGGTTGATTTTCAAAGACCCAATTGAAAGTCGGCACAGGGTCCTTGGGAAAAGGATATTCAATTGTTTAACCCCTTTCCCCTCTATTGTTTTACTCTAATATCTCATCTATAAATCTATCTATCTAAAAATCCACCTATCTATCAATATATCTACCTGTAAAGACTCCATGGTATTGGCTACCATATTCTTGACAAAGAGGGGCATCCTTGTGTTGGTTATTTATCTTATATATACCTGTGCTGACTCCATGGTATTGGCTACCATATTCTTGACAAAGAGAGGCATCCTTGTGTTGGTTATTTATCTTATATATACCTGTAAAGACTCCATGGTATTGGCTACCATATTCTTGACAAAGAGAGGCATCCTTGTGTTGGTTATCTATCTATCTATCTATATATATACCTGTAAAGACTCCATGGTATTGGCTACCATATTCTTGACAAAGAGAGGCATCCTTGTGTTGGTTATCTATCTATCTATATATATACCTGTAAAGACTCCATGGTATTGGCTACCATATTCTTGACAAAGAGAGGCATCCTCGTGTTGGTTATCTATCTATCTATCTATATATATACCTGTAAAGACTCCATGGTATTGGCTACCATATTCTTGACAAAGAGAGGCATCCTTGTGTTGGTTATCTATCTATCTATATATATACCTGTAAATACTCCATGGTATTGGCTACCATATTCTTGACAAAGAGAGGCATCCTTGTGTTGGTTATCTATCTATCTATATATATACCTGTAAAGACTCCATGGTATTGGCTACCATATTCTTGACAAAGAGGGGCATCCTTGTGTTGGTTATCTATCTTATATATACCTGTGCTGACTCCATGGTATTGGCTACCATATTCTTGACAAAGAGAGGCATCCTTGTGTTGGTTATCTATCTATCTATCTATATATATACCTGTAAAGACTCCATGGTATTGGCTACCATATTCTTGACAAAGAGAGGCATCCTTGTGTTGGTTATCTATCTATCTATCTATATATATACCTGTAAAGACTCCATGGTATTGGCTACCATATTCTTGACAAAGAGGGGCATCCTTGTGTTGGTTATCTATCTTATATATACCTGTGCTGACTCCATGGTATTGGCTACCATATTCTTGACAAAGAGAGGCATCCTTGTGTTGGTTATCTATCTATCTATCTATATATATACCTGTAAAGACTCCATGGTATTGGCTACCATATTCTTGACAAAGAGAGGCATCCTTGTGTTGGTTATCTATCTATCTATCTATATATATACCTGTAAAGACTCCATGGTATTGGCTACCATATTCTTGACAAAGAGGGGCATCCTTGTGTTGGTTATCTATCTTATATATACCTGTGCTGACTCCATGGTATTGGCTACCATATTCTTGACAAAGAGAGGCATCCTCGTGTTGGTCATCTATCTATCTATCTATATATATACCTGTAAAGACTCCATGGTATTGGCTACCATATTCTTGACAAAGAGAGGCATCCTTGTGTTGGTTATCTATCTATCTATATATATACCTGTAAAGACTCCATGGTATTGGCTACCATATTCTTGACAAAGAGGGGCATCCTTGTGTTGGTTATCTATCTTATATATACCTGTGCTGACTCCATGGTATTGGCTACCATATTCTTGACAAAGAGAGGCATCCTCGTGTTGGTTATCTATCTATCTATCTATATATATACCTGTAAAGACTCCATGGTATTGGCTACCATATTCTTGACAAAGAGAGGCATCCTTGTGTTGGTTATCTATCTATCTATATATATACCTGTAAAGACTCCATGGTATTGGCTACCATATTCTTGACAAAGAGTGGCATCCTTGTGTTGGTTATCTATCTATCTATATATATACCTGTAAAGACTCCATGGTATTGGCTACCATATTCTTGACAAAGAGAGGCATCCTTGTGTTGGTTATCTATCTATCTATATATATACCTGTAAAGACTCCATGGTATTGGCTACCATATTCTTGACAAAGAGTGGCATCCTTGTGTTGGTTATCTATCTATCTATATATATATACCTGTAAAGACTCCATGGTATTGGCTACCATATTCTTGACAAAGAGAGGCATCCTTGTGTTGGTTATCTATCTATCTATATATATACATGTGCTGACTCCATGGTATTGGCTACCATATTCTTGACAAAGAGAGGCATCCTCGTGTTGGTTATCTATCTATCTATCTATATATACCTGTAAAGACTCCATGGTATTGGCTACCATATTCTTGACAAAGAGAGGCATCCTTGTGTTGGTTGTCTGTAACCTGCCACCCTCTGTCTGCCAGGCAGGTGAGTTGAAAGGATCAGTCGCCTTAAAATAATACAGGTATGCATAAACTCAGGAATAAATAAAGCAATTAATAACAGCTAAAAAAACAGAAAGAGTATTGAATTGTGTTTCATTAGCCTATCCTTAAGAAACAAACATTGGAAATTTTTATAATTTTTAAAACTACAATGAAGCTTTTCATAGTGCCAATAAAAAATAACTTCATACTGGCATATCATTGGTCAAATAAAATGTATACTGGTATACTATTGGTAATTTAGTGCATTGGCCTATCATTGGTCATTAGTATTGTATGACAACATTTTTTATAAGTACTTTAAAGAGCTTAACTACACTTCATTTGTTTGATAATTTTGTTATTTATATTTTTCATGTGTACAAATTTTGTACGATATTGACGTACAGACAGGCAAAATTATTGATAAAGAAGCGTATATACTAAAAAACTGAACTTACCAGTCTGGCTAGACGCAGCTCAATTATCCAGTCTTCTTTGGCCTTAGGTGATTGAAGCTGAAATAGATAAGAATAGTTATTCATTGCATCATATCATATACAGCTTTAAACCAGTTGTGTTAGCCCAGAGGCGGGTCACGGCCCTGGTTAATAAAACTGGTAATGATATTAGTTTAATATTCGTGGAAAATTGTCTTTAATTCGATGATATACATGATATTTCAGGAGGGCTGAGAACCGGCTCTAATCAAGCGGATTACAATCGGTTTCGAAGCCATACTGGAATAGGAATGAATATGTTTAATTCTACATTTTAGACTTATACATTTAGTGAGGTTGCATACATTTAAAAAAGAAATTCAATGAAATCTGACGTTCAAAGCCATATTTATCTAAATGTTGACTTAAAAAGACAACATAGGTAACATGTGATTCAAGTATTATGTTCATTTGCCGCATGAATTTTTTGCAAATAAAAAAAAATAACAAGCAGCTTTACTTTGCTCAGACAACTCTTTCACATTTTGAAATACTTCAGAATGTTTCTATGTCAGACTTAAAGAAAATGAGGGTGGGGGGTTGCATTTTGACCACTAAAAATTTTAAGGATTATGTGTAAAGATTAATTTGCATTATGTACTGAGAAATGTTTTCAAAACAATAGAAACAAAAATGTTTGAAATTTGATATTTCAGAATTTTTAGTTTAAAGTTTTCATCATTTAAAATCATAATTTATGGAACAAAAATTTTGTTCTATTAAGTACCCCAACCCTCTTTAAGTATTTACCAGGGAGGGAGGGGGCATTGGGATGTTTAATACAATAGTCCCCAAAGTTATATAATAAGTTATATCTATTAGTTGACATAACAACTTTGGGGACTTTATTGAATTTTGATTTGTTGGTTCATCATGTTGAGTACCTGAACGTTTTAACCACTAATTGTAATCTAAAGATGTCCAATATTATGGGGTAGCATCGCTTCTAAAAATATATTCTTATATAACAATGATATAATATAATAAAATTTAAGGGCGTCTGCTAAAAAATAAAGACCATAAAAAAACCTACTTAAACTATGTAAAAATAAGCATATTGAACCAAAAATATGTGTATATTTTACTATATAGGCTTAGAATGTAAATTAAGAAAAAATCAACAAGGATGATAAAAAAAGAGCATTACGAAACCCAGCTAGATAATATAATAATTTTCCTCTAATTCAAAAGTTCGTTATTGTACTCATGAACTTAAGTCTTTAAATATCAGCTAATAGAGTCGTTAATATTAACACAGTAAAGTAGCTACTAAAGACCAGAAAGCAATTTGCTAGCAGAAGAAAAAGATTCCTATCAATTGGGCCAGGTCATTGTCTGGGTTATACATCTATACTTTTGCATTTATTATTGTTACAACTTCTGGTAAAAACTTTACAGAGATTAAACTGAAATTAAACAATGAACTTAAAAAGATATCCGATTGGTTTAGGAGTAATCAAATGAGCTTAAATCCTGATAAAACTAAAATCATGATATTTAATAAAAATGAAAATACTATTGATTGGAATGCTCTTAATATTAAGCTAAACTTTAACAATGAAAATGAGTTTGATCCTGAGAAAATAAAAATTTTAAATTATGTCAATTCAAGTAGCAATATTCCTGCAATTAAATTCCTAGGTGTATTTATAGATCCTTCTTTAAATTTTAAATATCATGTAGAACATTTACGTAAAAAGATTTCTAGTTCCTTATTTCTTATAAATAGAGCTAAACATATACTGAATTTAGATAGCAAAAAAATGCTTTTTCACTCACTTATAAATAGTCATTTACTTTACTGTTTACCTGCCTGGAGTTGTGGTCTTAAATCTACTATGGAACCATTAATTAAAATGCAAAAAAAGGCAATAAGAATTGTTTTTAGTAAGAAACACATCTCACACACAATGCCTTTATTTAAAAAAATGAATGTCCTTCCTTTACATGAATCAGCTAATTATTTGAAATTATTATTTATGTATGATTTTATAAACAGTAAGCTACCAAGTTCCTTTCAAGGTACATGGCTTCGCCGTAATCAATTACATACCAGAAATCTTAGAAACTCTAATATGTTTGATGTTAAAAAACCGAAGTTTAAATCTATTGAAAGATTTCCTAAGTATCATTTTCAAGAATTATGGAATAACCATTGTAATAATGATTTATTAACCCACAATCAATCAAGAAAAAAATTTATAAAAAATCTAAAAGAATCTTTGTTATCAAGCTTAACTTTAGTGTGTAACAACCCATTATGTCAAGAATGTAGATAAAATTGTATTTCTTTTCAATATTGTTTGAAATCTGATAAATCAATCAAAATCTATTTGTTGAAATGTTTTTTTAAAATTTCTATTATTGCAATAATGGTGTGAGACTTGTATGCCCTAATCAATCCTTCCTAATATCATTCTTTCCTCTCCAATATGATTTTATTTATTGCTTATTATCTTTTTTCTATTTATTTGTCTTATCTATATGGCCTGTATGAAAACAATGTGTGAATACACATTACTGCATACTTCCTAGTTTTTAGGAAACTGCCATTTGGGAAGAATTTTTTTTTATAAATTAACCATATCAATAAAATTTGACTGTATATATAAATGTATATAATATTCATTTAATTCATTTATTATTTTGTTGTTTTTTTTTCTATGTATGTACACCCAAGAATAATAAATCTAATCTAATCTAATCTATCTAATTATAAAACAAGGATGACAACATCCATAAGTAGCGAAGCACAAAAAATCCTAGATGGGAATACGTACAAGTAGATTTAAAAGGTTTTTACTAAAATCAAGAATAGATTTATTGGATAAAATAAACATGAAACCTTGTTTTATTTTGTATGATGACGATGGTCAAAGTAAATTATGTTAAAGATGTTCATAACAATGAGAAAAATCATTTTGATACTGATATCCCAAAAAAGTTTGAAAATTGGATCAAAATAAACAAAGATATGGGTAAATATGTAAAACATATAAAATAGGCAAAAACCTGATAAAAGGCAGTCTGGCCGCCATGGTTGTTTCTTAAAACGACAAAAAAATTATTTTTAAATCCTTAACTTAAAAAATTTAGAAAATCAGACCATATACACTGAAGATATGGAGAAAAGTGTTAAATATATAAAAATAGCCTAAAACCTGCCAAAAAGGCAGTCTGGCCATCATGGTTATTTTCTTTAAAAGACAGGAAATTTAATTTTGATATCTATAACTGAAAAAAATTTGAAAATCGGACTATAAACACTGAAGATATGGAGAAAAATGTTAAGAATATAAAAAAAAACAGCCTAAAACCTGCTAAAAGGCAGTCTGGTCGTCATAGTTGTTTTCTTTAAAAGACGGGAATTAAATTTTGATATCTATAACTGAAAAAATTTTGAAAATCGGACCATAAACACTGAAGATATGGAGGAAAATGTGAAAAATATAAAAATAGCCTAAAACCTGCTAAAATGGCAGTCTGGCCTTCATGGTTGTTTCTTTAAACGACGGGAAATTTAATTTTGATGTCTGTAACTGAAAAATTTTTGAAAATCGGACCATAAACACTGAAGATATGGAGAAAAATGTGAAAAATATAAAAATAGCCTAAAACCTGCTAAAAATCGGTCCGACCGCCAATGATGTTTTATAGTCAATTGTGCTCCTTAATGATGGGAATGTTGTCAAAAAATTTCAGAATTCTATCTTTTATAGGAGCTGAGTAAATCCCATTTCCCCCATAGCGTTACGGACTGACGGACTGACTGACTGACGGACGGACAAAGTGAATTATAGAGTAGCTTCGCTACTAAAAAGCAGCAATGAAATGTTCGGGTTCGCTTTAACATAAAAGCAATACCTCCCTTTCACATCGAAATTATAAAATATTAAGGGTATGTATGTTTTGTATGCTATTACATAAAAAAAAGTTTTTGCTAACCAGCTAAAAAACTCTACAAATGTTTTTTAATAATACAAAAAAACATTCTGTTATTATATGTATTAAATAATTATCAAAGATATTGTTTCAATGATTTTAAAATATAAATTATATCCAAATATTATATCAAGCCTAAACATATGCATAAAAAAAACAAAATCAATGTCTGTTGTATTACAAAAACACCTATTATAGAAGGGGTTGTATGTAAAATTACTCGTAAGCGAATAGGCAATAAATAATACTTTTTTTGCTTTAATTAAACCCTTTGCCTTTTAGGGTTTTATAACATTCGCTATATACTTAGCTATATACAAAGCTATATTTTCAGAGGATGGGGTGGGTGAGGGGGGTTGGATGGGAGATTTCTCGATTAATTAATTCAAATTTAAGAAAAAAATATTAAAATATTGGTTGATGGGTGGAATTTAGCTGTTTAAAAGATCTTAATGGACATACCATTACCCATACATCCGACAAAGTTGTTATAAATGCCCTTTCTAAAGCAATAAAATTGACATAAATACTAAATTTCTAAATTTTATACTTTATAATATTTTAATAGTTATTTCTTTCATCGTATTATAAACGGCTTTCCGCGGATATCGAATGTACAATTATAAGATTAAAACCAGTTTTTTTTAGCCCCGAGGTGCCGAAGGCACGGGCTAAAAAACTGGTTTTAATCTTATGATTGTACATTTTTATATTCGTAGAAAGCTGGATATGATACGATGCTAGACATAGTTTTTTCGTATGGATGAGAACCGGTTCCTATCCACCGGATTCGAATGAATACGAGAAAATAATTTTATTACATCTCATATTTCCTTGAAAATGCAACTTTTTACAGCTTTAAAAACATAGAAATTTGGACATATTATTTTTACTTTACTTTGCATGCAACACTTGTTATATAAATCTGTGTTTCCCTCACTCTGTAAGAAGTCTCTTTGTCTATCTGAATAGCACAAAAATATGAAATGAAGTAAGAATTAAAAATCTAGTATTAGATTTTTAATGCTGGCATAGTCAATAAAGTATTGAATATTTTTAGATAGCTTTTTATGAAAAAAACAATTAAAAATATTATCAAAATTATTTTACGTAAATTTTCACTATTGTGCCATTGCTTTTATTATGAAAATTAGCGAAAAAAGGGCAATGTAAAATAGGGTGGGTCGATTTTGGAATTTCACATTAGTAGACATTTGCAAAGGTTGATGGGCCAATATAAAACCCTGAGAAACTTGAAAGAGGTTTTTTAATCCAAAAACAACGGGCGCGCGGTGGGTGTAAAATGTACCCGCCCCCTTATAAAACCAAAAATTGAAATTACTTCAAACACAGGCATGTTGCATATCAAAATGACCGCATTGAAATGCTGATAACAGATCTGAAAACCGTTTTGAAAAATATTGAATCAGTCTGAAATGATTTTCAAATAACCTACCAAAATGAACATTTTTGACAAAATCAGCTGTCTTTAGGTACTTAATGAGATCTTATTCGAACTAGGAGTAATATTTTTCAAAACGGTTTTCAGATTCGTAATCAGCATTTCAATGCGGTCATTTTGATATGCAACATGCCTGTGTTTGAAGGAATTTAAATTTTTGGTTTTATAAGGGGGTGGGCACTTTTTATACCCCCCGCGCGCCGGCAGCCATAAGAGCCAAGTCACTTTTGAAACTTGAATGGGGCTTATCATACATATATATGACTTCCGCAACTCATGATAACAGTAAAATCTAAAAAAAGGGGGAAATGGGCCCACCCTAATGTAAAATAAGGAAGCTTTCTATTTGTCAATTGCATGTTTTAATAATTTCATATTGTCTTTTGGTGCTCCTTAGCTAATTATCTCTTTTTGACAGCTTTTCAGTAATAAGTCAATCATGATCACTTTTAATACATGAAAATTATTAAACATAAATCATTGGAATTATATACATTAACTACATGTTTTTGGATACATATGGTTAACAGTTTGAGAGTGGCTTCACTCCTAAAAAGAGAAAGCTATGATACACATATAAATGACCACCCTAAAATTCGTGGTAGCCAAAAATAGAGACTTAAATTCTTCAAAATAAAAAGTTTTAGAAAAGTCGTGAAAAATATTTATTTGAAGTAGTTTAATTAAATTTAAAACTTAAATTCCATATAATAACTCATTTTCTATAGATCTCGAATACTAAATATTTTGTTAAAAAATATACAAAGTTAGATTTCTATTAAAACTTTGTGATATATTTCCATCCATCGTGGTGGCGCTATAGGGGGCTGCTAAAGGGTTGCTAGTCAGAGGTATAGGGTTAGGTCAATGGATAATAGATACTTTTCCTCCAATTGAATAGCATAGCACAAAATTATGTTAAAAGTTTATGAAAATGTTAAAGGAGAGTTTGGAGGCAGGGATCTAAAGGGATAAGGCTATTGCCGATAAATTGTTGCACATCCCCACCCCATTTACGATACACAAATTTATCCATTCTGTAGATTACAATAAGGGGTTTAAACATTTAGACATTCATATTATTCAACCAATCAACCAAGTCCCCAAAGTTGTTAATCCAGCGAATAAGAAAAAAAATATATTAAAAAATTTGTGGACTAGTGTAATAAACAGTCCAATATCCCCTTCCTCCCTAGTTGGGAGGTTAGATTATTTTATCTTCTATTTATATACCCCTAAATCTCTGATTGCTTGTAGTTAAAAAGGGTTGGAAATAAATTTAAGAAAGAGAAGTATTGTTTTGGATTGGGATAAATATTGTGTAATTTTGGAAAAATAAAAATAACAAAATCCACTCCAAAACTATTATTAGCAGGAGGGAGTGGATATTGGCCTGTAAATTATACTGGTACCCAAAGTTTCATGTATTCTCTCTGCAAGCTGGCTTAAAATTTAGATTGGTTGGTTCAATCTAGCTGAATTCATACTTTTTAACCAATAATTTTAAACTACAGAAGGGATAATAGAAAAATACATATTATCTTTCATTTTTTCTTAAATTGTCCTTCTATTTGATTTTAAGAATATATTTCCGTATAAGAATGTAGGAAAATGTTATTCATAATTAAATTAATTCAAACACCTGGATTTAAACATAAAAGGTGTTTTGTATTATAACCAAATTCTTCAAAAAAGAGTCAAATTCAAGGCGTTTGGCTTTACATTTACAAATTCAGCTGATATAAAAGTTAGACAGTACTTTGAATTCACAAAGATATAATTATTTCCCAAAAAAATTTAACCTAAACTTATTTAATATGAAATAAATACCTAATTGTATAAGATTTTAGGCTTAGATTTATAATAGGAAAGTACCAGCAAGCCGTCAATTTATATAAAATATTTTTGAAAACGCTGTTAGCCTTTTGGGGCTATGGTGCAGCCGCTTGTATTATGAAATGCTATTAATACTTGGCTATTTAAGTTATTTGATGAAATACAAGAACACTAAAATTCCATGTTAAAGGGGTAAAACATTTTAAATTTACAGTTAAGATTTTTATTCTATTCATATGTAAATTTGAAAGTAAACTGTTAAAAAACTAAATAAATTATAAACTTTAAAATAAAAGTTTCTATCAACAAGAACAATCAAGTGACGCCAATTTACTTAAAACGGTTGCTTTTAAGTTTATCAAAATATTCCATTTCATAATTATATTAGGTAATTTTTTTTTTCACTTTTTAAAAGAATATGAATATCTTAACAATATAACTAATTGAATAATATAAAATAAAGACAAAGGAAAATTTATCATATAAGAGTGTTTAATAAACATTTTTAAATAAATGAATAAAACACGTGTCTACTTAAAATGTGTTATAACAATAAAGGTACTAAGAAAGAGAGGGAATGTCTGATTGAGCCAATAGGAGAATCGCATCGGAATTTACATTGGATCTCATTGGTTGAAATTATGTACACATTTTCCTACGAAGGCATGTTTTTTTTCATTTCATACATACATAAAAGTCAGCTGTTAACAGTATGTTTTCTTAGTAGAAAGCTTTGCGGAATCAGAATTAATTGCCCAAAAATTTCGTTTACAATTTGAAAGCTTGAAACAAAGTTGGATTCTTAAAAAAAAATTTAGGCTGGCAACTCGCTGGTGAGGCAAAATTATTTTTGTGAAAAATCCTCCAAAATCGAATAAAAAAATTTACAAAAATGAAATAAAATCTTAAGAGGGTTATTAACATATGATTTTGTTTAATTTTTGTAGATTTTTAATGTGCTTTTGGATGATTTTTCACAAAAATAATTTTGCCTCACTATCGAATAGCGAGTCTATCATTTTTTAAGAATCCACATCAGCTTGAGTCGAAAGTAAACAATACTTTTGTCTGCTAGGAATGTTCTCTCTTAGATTTGACGAAAAAAGGGTTCAGAATATTCTTCTACTCTTCTATTTCTATTGTTATAACACTTTTGGAATAATTATGAAATTTTATATCTAACGATTTTAATATATCGTAACAAAATCTATTTATACTTTCCTTATCAGTTTATTAAAATCTACACATTTTAGAGGGAAAAAAAATTAAAACTGGAAACCAGCAGAAAAGTTACTAAGCATTCTATGAATTAGTTACTCAGGCTAAATTAAATGTTTTATGAGTTAGCTATGAATGGTAATGTATTATATGGTTTATAACTAATATAACCACCACCCTCCTATAATAAATTGTCAAAAATACAAAAAAAATATTTTCTAAGTTACAGTATCGCTAGGCGATGTCACTGTATGATTACGAGACTTCCCTTTCCACAGGGGTGTCTAAACTTAATCTTTTATAAACTATAATTGAAAGTGGGGAGGAAGGTCATAAGTAGCTGCTAGTAATGTAAATATAACTAACTATACCTGGAATGTCACAGTTTCCGTTCTGTCCTTCCTCTTGATGGCCAGATGCAAGCAACATTTGTCCAGGTAAGACATCTCTTCATCCTGCACACATAGATTAATTTAATATAGAGTACAGGTAGCTTATTATTTGTCCAGGTACGACATCTCTTCATCCTGGACACATAGATTAATTTAGTATAGATGACAGGTAGCTTATTATTTGTCCAGGTACGACATCTCTTCATCCTGGACACATAGATTAATTTAGTATAAAGAACAGATAGCTTATATATTATTTGTCCAGGTACGACATCTATTCATCCTAGACACATAGATTAATTTAGTATAGAGGTCAAGTAGCTTATTATTTGTCCAGGTGCAATATATCTTTATTCTAGACACATAGATTAATTTAGTATAGAGGACAAGTAGCTTATTATTTGTCCAGGTGCAATATATCTTTATCCTAGACACATAGATTAATTTAGTATAGAGGTCAAGTAGCTTATTATTTGTCCAGGTGCAATATATCTTTATTCTAGACACATAGATTAATTTAGTATAGAGGACAGGTAGCTTATTATTTGTCCAGGTACAACATCTCTTCATCCTAGACACATGGATTAATTTAGTATAGAGGACAGATAGCTTATTATTTGTCCAGGTACGACATCTCTTCATCCTGCACACATAGATTAATTCAGTATAGAGGATAGGTAGCTTATAATTTGTCTAGGTACGACATCTCTTCATCCTTGACACATAGATTAAATTAGTATAGAGGACAGGTAGCTTATTATTTGTCCAGGTACGACATCTCTTCATCCTAGACACATAGATTAATTTAGTATAGAGGACAAGTAGCTTATTATTTGTCCAGGTGCAATATATCTTTATCCTAGACACATAGATTAATTTAGTATAGAGGACAAGTAGCTTATTATTTGTCCAGGTACGACAACTTTTCATCCTAGACACATAGATTAATTTAGTACAGTGGACAGGTAGCTTATTCTACACTGGGTAGCTGTTCAAAATCTCATTCTATAGAGTGTTATTTCCCATAACAAAACTACCTCGAAGTTGAGAGGTGCCATGGACAACCTTAAGTTTTTTTAAAAGCGAAGCTTTTCTGTAATTAGGGTCGGTCCGTCCGTCCGAGATAGATAGCTTTTATTCGTTAATTTAGGCATGTTAGAATTGTCCTATCGATTTCAAACTTTGCATGATGATTCCTGTAGTAGTTGGGTACGATTTAGAAAGCGTAGCAACTCTATAATCAGTACCAGAATGTCCGTACGTCCATTTTAAACATGTTGATTTTTCTACTTTTTTAACAATAAATTTTCAAGTGTTTTAATTATCCGTTTGATCTGATTTTTGGTATATTGATTCCTGGGACAACAAAGAACAATATTATAAGCGAAGCAACTGTATAATCAAGTCCAAAAATGTATTTAAGCAGTTTTTCAACAAATTTACCTACAATTTTGATTCGACATTTATACAATTATGTTCCGATTTTTCAGTTCAGATACTATACAAGTGTTAATGTTCGTTTGTCCTACCGTTTCAGTGCTTCGCTTTTATGGATGTTGTCATCCTTGTTTTTATTTTGGTTGGGGGTACTCTATACTTCCCTCCCGATTGGAAGACCATGGGGGTGTTTTTTCAAAGATATTATACCAAAAGATCATTTTCTTTTCAATTTAATTAAGGATTAGATTAGGCTTTTAAATCTTGTATACGTTTTATAATTTTATATCGTAACATAATTTTTAACAATGTTGATGATTTTTAAAAGCATCTACTTTTTAAAAGCGAAGCTTTTCTATAATTAGGGTCGGTCCGTCCGTCCGTCCGTACGTCCGTCCGTCCGTCCGTCCGTCCGAGATAGTTAGCTTTTATTCGTTAATTTAAGCATGTTATAATTGTCCTATCGATTTCAAACTTTGCATGGTGATTTCTGTAGTAGTTAGGTACGATTTAGAAAGCGTAGCAACTCTATAATCATTACCAAAATGTCCGTACGTCCATTTTAAACATGTTGATTTCTTTAATTTTTTAAATAGCTTTTTTCGTTAATTTAGGCATGTTAGAATTGTCCTATCGATTTCAAATTTTGCATGGTAATTCCTGTAATAGTTAGGTACGATTTAGAAAGCGTAGCAACTCTATAATTATTACCAGAATGTCCGTACGTCCATTTTAAACATGTTGATTTTTCTACTTTTTTAACAACAAATTTTTATATGATCTAATTATCCGTTTGATCTGATATTTGGTATATTGATTCCTGGTACAACAAAGAACAATATTTTAAGCGAAGCAACTCTATAATCAAGCCCTAAAGATGTAAGTATGTCCATAAACATTATCCTGTATGAGGCAGTTTTTCAACAAATTTACTTACAATTTTGCTTCGAATCTTATACTTATATATTCTGATTATTCAGTTCAGACACTATACAAGTATTAATGTCCGTTTGTCCTACCGTTTCAGTGCTTCGCTTTTATGGATGTTGTCATCCTTGTTATCCCTAGAAACAGTTAGATAATAACAAATACTTGAAAGTTATTTTCAAGTGGGTTATGAGTTATGACAGACCTCTTACAACCAGGGAGGGAGCGGACATTGGGCTGTTTATTACAAGAGTCCCCAATGTTTTATGATACAATTGTTCTTAATCGTTGGCTTTTCATTAAGCTGGTTGACCAAACGTTTCAACCACTAATTTTAATTTACAGAAGGTGTAATTTTGTGTATTAACATTAAAGATGTACATCTATTTATCGGCCATTGTCTTATCCCTTTAGATTCCTGTTTTACAAATAATAGGGGTAGAGACAGATATTCGGTTGTTTTATTTAAATTGTCTTAATTAATGGTCATAGCTAACCATTCAAGACAGGTTAAAAGTTGACAAATAGGGTCTTTAATCTGTTAGGGTACAGTTATTAAACTCCTGCACCCTTTATTTTTTAGATTAATTGTATACTTATCCCTAGCTCTGATAAATGACTTTATACTCTTGTAATATTTGCAAACTTCCTAGGATTGAGAAATGTCTTCTTTAAAATTACTATTGTTAATCATATTTAATAACTTATCTAGAAATACGCAATTCAAAGTGTTGTCATCCTTGCTATCAAAATTTAAGACAGCTTAACAAGTTTCATTCTTTTGTACTTTTGCTTAAGTTATTCCTGTCCAATAAAATAAAAATCTAAATGGGAAAGGACAATGGAGGTTAAATCAATCTCCCCCTAAATTTCATATATCTGTTTAATTCAGCTATTAATGGCTTGTAAATATTAAGAGTAACAAAGGAGTGTAGATTTATTCAAATGCCAGTGTCCTTTCCCTCCACAATAAAACCAAAACCTTGCTTAAAAATAAACATCATATGGGAACTATATGGTGCAGTCTGATCCAAAAATACAGGGATAGTTCAATGCAATATAAATTAAATTTATTGAGCAAAAAGAATTTATAAGTTGAAAATATTAAGCCTCACAGCTAAAATATAATTAATTTGTTTATCAAAACATATCAAAGCACAATATCAACAAAAATATGCAGAAAACTTTCATAAATACTTATAATTTTTAATTGGTGGAAGGGTTTAAGACATTACTAATTCTACTTTTCAGGAAATAATTTTTGGTAGGTAATATGATGATCCACATTTTTAATTTTATATTTTTAAAAACAAACATCTATGAAGTAAATGTATTTTTTTCATATTTTGCCAAAGTTGCGGTTTTAATTGCAAATTAAACCAAATGTCTCATTTTGCAAAAATGTCCATAAAATCTAACTAAATTTTGTTTTATTACATTGTGATTTAAATATAAGCCCATTTAGATTTTGAGAAAACGCTGTTTTAGGTTAGGTAAGGATCAAAGAGTTTTCTGCGGGGGTTTTAATCAATTTTTGAAGTTTTTTGTATATTTCTTTGCATTTTTGTAAGAAGACTTATTTTTGCAATTACTATCGTCGCGCTAATTTTGAAAGTATCAATTTTCATGCCATAACAAACATAGATAGATAGATATACAACTTTAATAATATTTTGATCAGTCCATTAGTAGATACATTTTCACTTTATATCCTTTGTAAACTGTTTAAGAAATACAGAAATGATAAACAATTTTGGTATTATCCTCTTAGAATTTTTTTTTTCAATTTTGAAAATTTGAGTACCAACAACCCCCCCCCCCCCTGACAGCGAACTATGAACTCTGGCTGCAGCGCTCGGCCCCTTGCCTGCCTATCCGCAGCGCTCGGACCCCTAGCCTAAAATAGTTGTTCGTCGTTGCCGTGGGGGGGGGGGGGGACTCAAATTTTCAAAATTGAAAAAAAAATTTCTAAGAGGATAACGCCAGAATTTTTAAGTGGCATCGCTGCAAGCATATGTGAAAATCCAAAGCAGCGACGTACTTTGTAAATAAACCAGACAAAAGAGTGTACGATCATGCCATGGTTATATATTTGCTATGCTTTTGAAAAAAAGCGCAGGAGTCTTAAGGGATAGGACAATGAGCAATAAATTTAGATTCATAAGTTTGGGCACTGCAAGTTTTAACCAACAAAGCAGAATTTAATAAAGTCTCATGTTTGTAATCTAACAAATGAGAGATCGTGTTTATAATTTTTTGAAGATTCCAGCATCCCCCCCCCCATCTCTTGATGAAACCTGACTCACCTTTTGTCTGATGGCAGCCTGGATTTGATTTAGGATGTCGGATGCGACCCCCGGGGACATGCGGGGGTAGTCACACTTCAGGCCCTCCAACAGGGTACCAACTCTGCAAAATAAATAGATTAATAGATAGGTAGATGGATATATAGACGAAAATATGGATAGATAAATAAAAAGGAATAAAAATATGGATAAAAAGATAAATTGATTGGTGCAAAAAATGAAAAATATATATCATTTAATGGATTCATATACAGATATATTCATAAATAGATTAATGGATGAATACTTAGACGAATAAATAAATGATTTGAAGACTAAATTGATAAAGCATAGATGAAAATGAATACATGAATAATAAAATGAATAATAGATGATTTGCTAAATGGATATATGGTTAAATAAATGGTTTGAATATGTATAAATAAATGGTAAATAGAAAGATAGATAAGTGGTTAAATAAATGAATAGATCAATAAATAGATGGTTGATAAATATTAAACGAATTTACGGTTCAATATATAGATATATGAATTGATAGCTGATGAATAAATAAATAGAATGATATAAAAATAGATATTTGTAGATATATTGCTAAAAACATATATTACATATTTGAAATTGTATCTATAAAAGTGATGACAATTACTTTAAAAGATTTCCTAAATTATCCAATTCTCGTAATTACATCATTATTGCAAGCTAAATTAGCCTGGTTATACTGTTATACTTGTGTTACTTTCGCTAGGAAAATCTACTCAAAGTGTCGATTTCTTGCAAATGTTTGTTGCTAAATAATGATGTTTCTACATTCCAGTCAAAGCATGCTATTTATGGATCTAAAATTGAATTAGTGATTGTAGCAATATATTATAATATAATCACACAAACCACTTTTTACAAGAAAATTGGAAACTTTTCCCAAAGACACAAATATGCAAGTTTTAGAAACGGCCAACATCATGACCGCCACATATGCTTGAAAATTTGAATGTGCCTTTTTTTGCCTTTAAAAAGACTAAATATCTCACCAGGTTTTTAAGGACCACTCCAAACCCGCTAAAAAATAATGAAATCATTTTTTGATTTTGTTGTTTTATGAAAATATTGAAAATGTGTATTGCTTATTGACAAGAATTTCTTACTAGAATAAAAAGTATACTGAGTATTAAAACTTTTACCATCTGAAACAATTTATCAAAATCAAATTAATCTTGATTTTAAATAGACACTTTATGTTCCACAATAGTAAATGTTTTGGTAAATAATAAATATTAGAAATGTGTTTCTTCCAAAGAGTTAATTTTTTTTGTGTTAGAACGTTGTTTACAAAATTATAAACCATTTGTATGTAAAACTACGACTTAAATCTAAGCAAAATAAGAAAAAAAGGCATTTTTTATCTTTAATCTTTTTAAATTTTTTTTTAACCAATCACCTTTTAATTACTGATAGTAGATAGTTTAGAAAAATAGTCACATGGCAAAATTAGTTTTAAAATGTAGTAAATTTTCTTTCCAAATAAGAGCAAATTATCTAAAGTTTTCTGTCCCTATAATAAGGGTCTAGAAAGAAGTTTAACTCTCCCTTAAAATCTAATTATTTAAGTCTTCCTCTCCTTTATTTTAATCCCTCAAAGTTTTCAACTCCCCTAACACCTTAGCTATCACAGAATATTTACTTTATTTGAGAAATGCTACACGACATATTTTTAAAGCAATGATAGGGTCATAGCTATAATTAGCAGTATTTAGGATATTAATAGCACAACAGTTAGACAATTTTTTTTTCTATGTATGACTGAAGCTACTCTATAAGTCAAAATTGACTGTTCTTCCTTAATTCTGGTGATATTGAAGCTAATCGGATGATTAAAGAAGAATTTCTGAACAGGGATAAGACATTGGCTATTAAATTAATGTACATCCCAATTGATAATACACAAAAATACTCCTTCTGTAGATTAAAACTAGTGGTTGAAACGTTTGGACATAAAACCAACCAATCATAATACAATAAAAGTCCCAGAAGTTGCTAGGCAAACAAATAAGAAAACGTTATTATAAACTTTGGGAACTGGTGTAATAAATGGCCCAAATGTCTCCTCCCTGATTTCTGCAGGGAAAAGAATCATAATATCTGGGTTCTAATTTTAAAAGTTTTAATATAATTTCTCTGAACAATAAGCATCTGCTCTATAACTTACTTTGTCTGTCCGTATATTTAGCTCCTATGTAAATATCACTGGAATTTTCAGGGAAGCTTAAACGTTATATATTGTAAATAGGTCATAAGATCATTTAAATAATTAAAGATTAAAGTACACATTCTTAAAATTTCTCTGAAAAAAAAGACTTAAAATAACCTTAAAATGATTGTTTCTTGGGGACAGTGATAATTTTTAGGAAATATCTTTTAAACAAGAAAAGGTTTGTCCATATGTAGCGAATCAATGAGAAGAATAAGAATAACACTATTTATTTTTTAAAATTAAAAATTGGGTAAATTGTTCACAAGCCAATGAATAATTTTGTTGTTGTTAAAATCATATTTTAAATTTGCTTTAAAAATATGAAAATACAAACGCAGTTTTGACCAGTTTTCCAAATAAAAGTCGTGCAATTAAAGTTTTCAATTTACTGAAAAGGTTGTCTAAAGAACTGTCATTATTCGTAGAAAATTGTCTGTAATACAATACGATACAGGATTATTTAGTAAGAGCACGTTTTTATCCATCGGATATGAATCGGTTTTAAAGATTTTCTGGAAATATTATTCGAACCCCCAGAAAGTTATGACAAAAGCTTATTTAAAGAATAGAAAGATTAATGAGACTTTCAAAAATTTAACACCAAGGAAAATGAATAAGTAGCAGCCGAAACTAAAGGAAACAAGGACCAACATGTACCTAGGTGGCGCAGCTATAAAGAACTGAAACTTATCATTAATTATTTTAATTAGTTAATAAAACATAATTCAAATAATCGAAGTTAAAATGTGAAATTATCAAAAACTCACGTAATAAAAGTGTATAAGTTTAATGACTTTTAGAAATTGAGGAATGCCTTGGCACAAGAACAGGCAAAATTAATTATAATGGACGTTTAGAACTCCAATCCTATAATAAATATTATGTAGTTATACAATTAAAATGGTTAATATCTACTATTTGTCTTGTTAGACATTAAAATGTTTATAAAACTTTGGATACTAGTATAATTTACAGTCCAGTGTCCCCTCCCTCCCCGATAAAACTAAAATATACTGATTTAATATTTTTAGTACGCCCTATTAAATCTGAATTGGTATAAAAGGCAGAATGTCTGGGTATATCTGACCATTTCATAAATTTCTACCAAACCAATCATTTTGTTATGTAATTTTCATTTTTATATACAGTTAAAATATCTGTACTTCGATTTGGTGATGAATTCTTATAAGCAAAGTTTTTCTACAATTAGAGTCTGTATGATCGTTCGTCCGTACATTTTCCGGTAAATTATGTCTGTTATTGTTGTCCTGTTGATTTCAAACTCTTATTCTCATACTTAGAACCTAAAGCATAAGCTATGATATAGAATGGCTACGCTTCACAATGTATAGACCTTAAAAATTTGTACAGTTATAGCAGGGAGGAAGGGGATATATGACTGTAAATTACACTAGTACCCAAATTTTGATTTTTTGGTTCAAACTACCAATGTCCAAAATTCAAACAATAATTTTAATCTATAGAAAAGGGGTAATTTGAATATCATAGTGTGACATCAAATTATCATCCAGTGTAAATTCCCTGATAGTTAAAAAATCGTGTCATTTAGGAGATATTACTGAACAAAATAATGTAAAATATCTAGTTCTCTAGTATCTACTAAGCTAAACATGCAGAAATATTTGGCTTTTATGCAAAATTAAAGTGTAGGAATGTCAAATATGCCCGAATATTTCTGTACATTTGGATTTTGACTTTAACAAGGCATTTAAAATTATGATTAAATACGTGGATTTTAATCACGATCAAACTTTTTTTCAATTTAATTTTGTTACTTGGAGGTTAAAATTGCTCCCTAAGAGGTTAGGAGACAACACCATGTAGGGTTAAAGCCCGGTAATGTTCAAAGTCTACCCGAACGGGCTAGATATAAGTTTTTCTTCAATTCAAAATAAGGGACATGATTTTTTTATTAGGTGCTCAAGAAAAAGGTTTGTTTGAAAGCACCAAGAATCTGTATGTTCAGCTATATGAGGTATCTTAAGTAACACACAAACAAACCCTTAAACTAACACGATCTTAACTATTATTGTGTTTATTCAAAGGTTGGTTTATTGATTTGTAAAGTACTGGCTTTTTTGTCATTTGTTTACAAAATTACGCCATCTCTGTTTATTTTTTGTGCATTTAATATTGAATCATTGATTATTATAGATGATTGGTCAGGTAGCTATCAATATACTAATCAGCTTTCAAGAATTTTTTTTTCAAGTTGGCATTAGGGATCTTACGGGATAAGACAATGGACAATAAAGTGATGTTCTTTTCCATTTTATGAGTAAGAAAACTATCCCTTCTGTAGCTTAAAATTGCAAAAATGAGAGATTGTGTTTATAAAACTTTGGGTACCAGTATAATTTACAGTACAATGACCAATCCCTCCCGTGTTCTTTTTCAATCGAAGTTCACATTTCAGCTCTTATTGTAATGTTCCATGTATTTCTATTGAAATAGAAATGTAAACTTGGAAATTGATTTTCTGTAAACAATTCTCAATAAATATTAGGGATAGTGCATATAAAGAAAACTATCTTGCCAAAAAAAAAAATTCTCAGCAAAATTAAAGTTTTCTACTTTATAAATTACTAGCGCACTAGCTTTTGCTAGGGGCTGGCATTAAGGGGAATCTGAATTAAGACTTAAATCTGAAAATAAAATAGCCTAAAACACAGGTTGAGTAATTATTGAGATCCTAAGCTTCAGACAAAAAATCTTCCTACTTTATTTAAAAGGATTTTCATGCAATCTATGGTCCAATAGCGTGCAACATTTACTTTTGGGAGAAAAAAAAACAATGTTTATCGTAACGTTAAATTGCCTATAACTACTAAATTAAACAAATTTTCCAAAATTCAATCTAATTTACTTATTTCAGAAAAAATTTTCGATGCCTATTCCAGCATTTCCTGATTTTTTAAAGATGCATTTATCAATATTGCAGCTTGCGGATTTTTCAATCAAAATTTACCTTTTTGTACATGTTTCAAAAATAAAGATGATCGTTATGGCAACCGAAAAAATTAATAATTAAAGTAAATAATAGTTATTTCTCGTATCGTATTATAAACGGCTTTCCGCGGATATAGAATGTACAATTATAAGATTAAAACTAGTTTTTTTAGCCCCGAGGTGCCGGAGGCACCGGCTAAAAAAACTGGTTTTAATCTTATGATTGTACATTTCTATATTCGTAGAAAACTGGATATAATACGATGCTAGACATAGTTTTTTCGTATGGATGAGAACCGGTTCCTATCCACCGGATTCGAATGAATACGAGAAATAAAATTATTTTATATTCTTTATAAAGTTGCTTAGACTATGGATAGGTCATTGGCTGATATCTTTAACTCCAATATGAATGCTATAATGGGTATTTCAAATGTTCTGTCAATGTGTGATCACTTATATGACAAAACTTAAAAAGAAAGAAAAAATACAATTTTTGCCATGCGATCATTATATGGACAAAATAAAAAAAATCACTTTGTTTTTAATACATTATCGTTTAAAATAAGATAATAGTTATTGATCGCATTGTATTACATACAGCTTTCCGCTGATGAAAAAAGTATTATAAGATTTTACCCAGTTTTGTTAACCCCAAAGGTATTAATTTTATGATTTTTATTCTAATATTTGTGGAAAATTGTCGGTAATACGATGCTATACGTAATTTTTCATTATGGCTGAGATCAGGTTCTAATCCAGCAGATATAAATCGGTTTTTAAGCCATACTGAAAAAAACTGATGCGTTTTTTATTTCGAAAGAACATATCTTGCATCCATTAATGTTAAACGTTTTAATGGTAGGGGGTGGTTACATGAAGATACCTACTCGAAGCCAAAAAAGGAATTAACCCCAGAACACTTTTTTCCTTATGAGAAATGGTGAAAAAACTGAAGCTGTCAGATTTTTAACTTAAAAATATGTCAAACATTTTATTTCCTTAGAAATGGGTTGGGCTACGAATATCCCAAATGACATTTTGATTTTAAAAATTTCCCTCACCTTAGTGGGGGGGGGGGGGGAGGGGGAATGATGTAACCTCCAATACAAAAACACTTATACAATTTACCAAGTATATAATAGTATTAAAAAAAAGAAAATAATAATACGATATTTCGTTATTTTTTACAAAAAAAGCAACTTTGTATCAAATACTGTGAATAAAAAATTGTAAATGTTAATATTGATAATCTGAAAGCATAGTATGAGTTCTTCTAAATATTTAAGTACAGTGCAAATAGATAGATAAATAGATAGTAGATCATGCACTGAAAAGATGTAAATTTGATAGATGGATAGATAATAATTGTATAAGTATAGATGTATAACCAAGACATCAATCCGGCCCGAGTGGTGGAAACCTTTTCATCTGCTAGCAAATTGCTTTCTGCTCTTTTGTAGCGACTTGGCTGTGTTTATATTTCTGACGCTACTGACTGATATTCAAAAGACCCAATTGAAAGTCGGCACAGGGTCCCCACCCCAAAGATAGAGTTACATATAGGTTCTGCCCCCCGTCCACATATCATTTTACTTTATAAATAGACTAGCGGCTACGCCCCTAGAAGCCTCTAGGGGCACTTGAGGAGGGGGGAGTCGAATTTGATAACCCAATTTCTTATTTTAGATTTTAAAAGAAAAATTTAAAAAAAAATATATTGGGGGTGGAAATTTTTTTTGGGGTGGGGGTGCTCCCTCCCCCCATCATTTTTAATTTTAGTTAAACAATAAAATTATTTTTTTTGGAGGGGGGGTATTTTTTATTTGGGGGGGGGGGGTTGGGGGTGTCCCAAGCCCCAAGAAAATAGCTATAAACCTTCCCGGGACCTATGAGAATCTACCCTGTTAAGCAGAACCCGATCGGTTCAGCGGTTAGCGAGATCCTTCAATACAGACACACAGATACACAGATACACAGACACACAGATACACAGATACACAGACACACAGACAAACAAACATCCTGTTACTTTAGTATAAGGATAAATTGACGGGTCGAAATATTGATATATGAAAGAATCTGTAGATCAATTATTAAAAGATAGAAAAATATTTATCAAATAGACATAAAATATCTACCTTCACATATGTAATAATGAATAAAATATTTGGATAGAAACTAAGATAGTAAAAAAGATAGAAAATACGTACCTTGACATAATATCGTAGTCATGCATAAGATCCGCCATTTCTTGTGCCAAATTTTCTGCCTGTCCACTCTCAACACTGAAATAGAAATTAATTAAATCTAAGTTAAAAATTTAATGCTTCAAAGACAACACAACCTCATTGGATTTCATGGGTGTGAAAATGACAATAAACTGTGTTTTTGACAGCGGTAAAGGTGTAATAATGACAGAGGATAAAAAAAAATAATGCCAAAACTACAGCCTAAACGAAATTGACAAAATCACACTCCCTTTTTGTCACTATATTTTTTGCTGGTGGTAAAAGTGGTCACAGCTCCTTTTAACCAATATAGAAATGACTATTTTTACATTAATGCTAATAATGTGTAACATACACGATGGATTGATGCTAAATCGAAATATATTTTTTTTTTATTATGTTATGTTTCATTCACAAGTTCCAATATCCTTAGAATCTAAACGTAAAAAACTTTTGCGGCATTTTCGGCCGTAGGTCGCACATAGGTTCCATTTTGCGCACATTCGTACATAGATTACTGTATCTTATTAGATACTGTGACTAAAATACATCAAAATTATAATAAATATAGAAAGACAAGATGTATAATGCTTTAATTTGACCAATAGTAACACAAAGTAGGAACATCAACAATTTTTTAAACAAAAATGAGAGAATATGTTCAATACTGTGGGGATCAATGTAATTTACAGTCAAATGTCCACACCCCACCCCTGTCTTTTTACGTAAATAATATATTTTTGAAGCCTATAAAATGTAATTAAAGCTAAAGATTAAAAAGAATATTATTTATAAGATATCAATCTTTAGTAGTCCCCTATTTTTATAACTTTATACGTAGAATTAGAAGCCTTTAAAATGTAATCAATTATAAAAGTTTTTTTTAAAAAAGAAATCAACTTTTGTTGCTATTGATCTTTTATAGCTATTGATCATTCTGTACAGACAGACAGACAGACAGACAAACAAACATCCTGTTAAATAACAATTAATATTAATAGGAAAAGATTTAAGATATTAATGTTTTTAGAATTGCTTTGCTACAAGAATTGGCGGATAATTCTTTCACATATGAACAAATATAACGTACAAACCCTAATAACAGAAAAGCTTCTCTTCAACATTAAATGTAGACTTTACCTATTATAAAGAGGCAGAGAGGAGGGTGTCATAGACCTGGTCAAGGATGACCGCTTACC
The DNA here is from genome assembly GCF_053477335.1 of Acartia tonsa. NCBI lineage: Eukaryota > Metazoa > Arthropoda > Copepoda > Calanoida > Acartiidae > Acartia > Acartia tonsa. Next base: position 43,910,472 of record NC_137268.1, on the reverse strand, counting down.
GGTCACAGAGCCGCCAGCGGTCAAGCGGGCAAGTGTTCCCTGCGCTGGACCTAAATCAACAAAATAAATAAGTTATTAAAGTTATTCAAATAAATTGTAACTAGTAGTTTCCCTTAGCATCTAAGGGTGCTGTATTCGAAGTAGGAGTAGCCAGTGACAGAAAAATAACCATAAACCGACTCATACTTATCATTTAGAAATAAGATAGCACAAAACCATCCCAAGATATGTGAAACTTCCATGAACTCCTAAGGAGACAAAAACCTTTATATAACATGTTTTAGGGTAGCTATTATAGACTTTGACAATTATTTAAGATTCACACGAAAAACTTATACTAACCATATAACGCTGTTCTGATAATGATATACAGAATTATCTTCTGTTAAGATGATAACTATTGCAATAAAGCTTAACAGCGACAACTCACAATAATAAAATGTCAACTACTGAAGAATCTGGCAGGAATCTTAAGGGATAAGACAATGACCGAAAAATTGATGTGCATCCCCATTGATGATACACTAAATTACCCCTTCTGTAGATAAAAATTATTGGTTTAAACGTTTGGATACTCGATTTAATGAACCAGCAAGTCAAGATTTATACACAAAGAGATCAACTTACCGTCGACAACCTCGATTTCCGAAAAAGCAGCCGCCCATTTGAAATTCATTCGTTCTTGGGAGGAAGGGCTGAAGTCGACATCACTGCTGCGACCACTTACAGACACACAGACCACCTTAATAGATTGGTGGATTGATAAATAGATAGATTGGAGGTTTAATTAAAATTTTTAGTTAGGTTAGAAGAATAGTTAGAAGAAGTCGACAAAAATAGATAATTGAATACCTAGATAGATGGATAGGTAGATAGATATATGGGTAGAGAGATTGATTGATACATTGGTTGATGGATGGATGGATAGATATAAGGCTAGAGAGATGAACAGATAGATAGATGGATGAATGGACGGATTGGTAGATAGATGGATGGATAGACAGATATGAGGCTAGATAGTTGGATAATTGGATAGATGGGTTGATAGTTCGATGAATTGATAGATAGAAGGATATGTAGATTGATTGATTCATTGATAGATGGATTATTACATATATAGATAGATGAATGGATAGGTGGCGCAATAGCTAGATGGATGGATAGATAGATGAATAGAAAGTTATATAAATTGATTAATAGGTAAATAGAAAAATAAGTTAAAGTCTTACCGAGTCATTTAACAAAATTAATTTTCTCTGCTTCGCTCTAGAAATTTGTCCTTGTTGGTTAAACTCTAACAACCGAACCTTAAAAATATAAATTTAATTATTAAGCAAAGATAATTATGTCCTTGAATAGCACAGCAATAGCAAGATAAAATAATCATATGAAACCAGAAAACTATTGACGACATTTCAGATGGACCAATTGAATTACGTGGGTAACTACCATAGTTAGTAGCTACGAGAATAAAAATTAGATAAAAGCATTAAATGTACTTTATCTTTAAATAGTGAATTAAATTAAAGCATTTGAAATATGAATTACTTTGCAAGGCTTCTATTAGGAAATTTAAATTTAATTACTTAAATTCAGAAAGTGATAATAAAAAATGAATATTTCTACATAGACAAATATATAGACAAACATCCTATTAATACATGTGATGATTACAAACCTCGTCTGATCTAATAAGTATTCTGTCTGTGTTGGCCTTATTCATCTTGTTACCAGTGATGCGATTGTTCTCCTTGAATGCCGCGCTCTGCTCAGAAATCCTGAAAAACGCGCGAAATTAATCATAATCAAAAATAATTTTTGTAGGCCTTATGAGGAGTTTTCAATTATTTTGAATTTTGGTTTTAAAATGAATATATTTAGTGTCACAAAACGAAAACATATAAAGCTTTTGTGACCTATATTACTTTGAATGATTTTAAAGCTTAAAAATCTCAATTCATACTTTCCATGAAATTTTAGTTCTACATGTTGACTTACTAACCCCATCAAATATAATTCACGGTTAAGTAATATATAGTCAATGTTTATTTGTGAAAATTGAAGTTTTAAAAGTTTAGGACATTTTAAAAATCCCATCTACAAAAAAACACCTTAAATCTATGATACAAATGCTATTCGTATTTTTTGCTAGGTATGATTTATAGCCCCACAGAATTTATTGTTCTTACTTTGTTTTAACTAAAATATATCCCTATCCAAAATTCATGCATGAACAAATTCAAAGAAAAAAAGGGTAAAGAGAAAATCCACCGTTTCCGTTTGAAACCTTAAGATAAAAAGTTTAATAATATTATGCAAAAAATCTAAAATAAAATTACTGAAAATTCAATATTTGATGTCATATTTTAGGTTATTTACGTCAGGTCTGTTCTATATCCTTTTTAAAATGAGAAAAAAAGCCTCATAGTTAAAAACATCATTTTTTTCTATAATTATCATTATGAGCCAATATATATATAGCTGTCACGGATCTGACCCAGTAGCAGTGGGAATCTTAAAGTTTGAACCAACCAATCAATATTTAATAAAACTTTTTTTTAACAAATGAATGAGAGAACAGATTAAAAAAAACTCTCCCTGATTTTAAGCAGCTCTTGATAAAAATCATTTCTAAAGACCAGACAGACAAACAAAGTAAATTATACTATAGCTGTGCTACTGCCAAAGTCAACAGGGCTAATTTTCACTTAATCATTCTGATATTTTATGGACTTTTAGGCTCAAAGTCTTTTGCGACTTATTTTAAATTGTACCATACAGAATTTACCAAAATTAACACTTTGAAGAACACATTTTTAGAAGCAAAGATACTTTATATTTCATTTTGCTTTGGTAAAAATGTGATTATCTTGGCTGTTATTTAAGATAGACTGCTGATTTTTTAGTGAAGTTAACCATTAACAAAGATAATCCAGCATTTATGGTTACATTCTTGTTACATTTATGTATTACAAACCGACCGACAGGCAAACATAGAGACTCGTATGTCTTTCTTTTCAGGGAAGTTTTATATTAAACATGGTAAAATTTTGTTTGTTTTTGATGCACAGTGTTTTTATTCGTGCAATACAAATAAGTCAAGTATACGTGTGACGTCCTTTATTTTACTCTCCTTGAAATGGCTCTTCACTACTTCAAATATTGCCACGGACGCGGGATTAAGGATTCAAACAACAAAACACTTTATATATCATTGTAGTATTGTAGAAACCTATCCGCTGGTTTAGTACCGGTTCTAAATCATACTGAAAAATCATGTATCGATTTATAGAATTTTATTCGAATAAAAAGATAAAACTGGAATTAATCTTTTATTTTATATCCACTGAAAGTTGTCCTATCCATAATACGATGCGATAAATTACTGTTATACTTTTATTTAAATACATAATAATAGTTGAAATAAGAAGATTTTATAAATTACTGTTATACTTTTATTTAAATTCATAATAATAATTGAAATAAGTAGATTTTATTGATAAATAGTAGAAAGCGCCGTGGATAAAAATTAAAAAGCTTCCAATAGTATATTATCCCTTGACCGTGGCTCAGCCACAATGACCAAAATTGTCATGGTCACCCTTAAAAAAGGTCCAGCCAATTGTGCAAATATAAAAATTGTGTACTTTTTTTTTCTTTGGTGTCCAAGGTGCTCTATAACATTATTTGTTGGTTGGTCCGTCGATAAGGAATTCTCCCAAATGTCAACTGTCATCACCTTTGTCTAACAGAGCTGTTTTATAAGTCTTAAAAAATTACTACCCAAATTTTCTCTTTTTGTCGTTATAAAGCAGCAGTAGTTACTAATTTAAATGTTATGGTTTAGATAGATTTATAACTGTTGATTTATTGACTGTTCTGTTTTTTAAGTTCTGAAAAGTGTGCAAGGAAAGATAAAATTATCTGCGATTGACTTATCCCTCCGTTTCACGACTGATCACAGATACTTTAAGTGTCAACAATTTATTTTTTTTCTTACGGACGAACAAACAAACAAACTACAATTATAAAGCATCTCCGCAAGCAACAAAACGAAGCAAAAACCTAGTTTACTTAATTTTTCACTAACAGATTTTCAAGGCTCAAACTGTACAATGGTCTAAAACATGATATTTTGTGTGTTTTTATTAACTATTGTAATTATATTTTTTGAAAAAAAAAGTTAATGAATATTGACCCCACTTTCACCTCCCAATATTAATATTCAACTAATTTTTCAAAATCTAAATACATGGTATGTAATGGGAGGTAGGTATCCCCAACAAGTATTTTTTCTCAAGGGGGGGGGGAGCTTCTACCAATGAAAAAGGGGTGAGGTTTTCTTCTCCCTGTATATTTTTTTTTATTTAAAATAAAGATTACTTGGCAAGTTTTGGTCCATAGTGAGTTAAATAATGAATGGCGAAGTGATGTGATGTATGTATTTCTTTTTCTGGAGCGAAACTACTAAATAATTTGAGTTTGTAGTGCGTCTCTCTTAGGACTTTTCTTATAATTTATCAGTCACTTACATATACTTAGAAAGAAAATAAATATATTGCCTACAACTTAAAAGATACCAAATTTTATTAAGGCAAAATTTATTGTTTTTAATGTTATTTTTATGATTATTAATTACTATAATTATAAGCACCAAAGAAAGCGGGAGAGGACAATAGGCTGTTTATTACACTGGCCCCTGAAGTTTTAAATTTAGTTCTCTTATTCGTGGACTTTGTGGACTTTTATTGAATTTTGATTGATTGCCCAACTGTTTTAACTAACTGTTATCAACAGAAGGACAAATTTTCTGTATCATCATTGGGAATGTACATCAATTTATCTGTTATTATCTTATCCCTTTAGATCCCTGGGCTGAACATCTTGTTAACATAATTGTCCTTGTTTTTAATCTTTCTATATTTTTGTCTAATTTAAGATAAAAATATGTATAACAACATATCTATGCTGCATATCTTATCTAATTCAATGCTAAAATTCGAAATTTTTGGTAGCAAAGCTAATCTATACTAATATGTGCTTTTCCTTGTCCGTATGTCTGGTAAAATAATGAAAGTATTAGCTTAAGTCTAGAATGTGTTCATCAAAGCAGGCATATTTAAAAAAAGAAGATTTTGGACAAATTAAAAGAAAAAACCTCCATCTCCTACTCATTAATTCTTAAATGAAAGGGTAAATAATCAACGTCTTTAGTTATGACGGGGTTTTGAACCAATCACTGCCCCTATCACGGGTAGACGCCTTATATTTTTTTTTAAAAGCAAGCTGTTCATATAGACATTTGGCAGCGAAGGTATTTATAACATTGTTCGAAAACGATAACTTTTTAATTATTTAAAATTTTTACAAAGAATGATAAAAGGCTCGGCCATACAAAATGGTATTATTAAGATTTATATATATTTTACGGTTTATAAACCGGTTTGTATCCAGTGGAAATGAATCGAGATATGAAATAAGTTACAGAGTTGCTACACTGCAATTTTAAAATGAATGCGCGTGCAATGAAAGGAATGCTTATAAGCAACTTTTTAAATGACCGATATTTGGAACTAAGAAAACGTAGCTAGTCAATATAAAAATGATTATTTCATTAATGGGGACATTGCACCCGTAGAAAAATTGATGATTTAGTCATTCGTTTAATACAAACAAAACATTAGCATTTTGTAGGTACAAAAGTTAAGAGCCAAAATATTAAAAGGCAAATTGTACAAAGCCTTAAAGTTAACTATGAATCATTTATTTTTTAAGATACTGCAAACTATAATGACTTTTGATTTCTTATAATGGCTGCGCCCCCAACGTGACTGAAGTTGATTAGTTTAAATTACAGCACTATCCGCGTCATAACTAAAGACTTTAAAAAAGATTATTAATGCTAAATTAGACGCGTGATATATGAAATAAGAATAGACCTTAAACATATCATGTAATCAAATTAAGACACTCTATTTTATTTATATTAAAAACGTCATAAAAAAAAGACAAATATTTCAGTTTTCCAGCCATAAGCGGTTTTGAGGGTGCTTGCCTTAATAAATACTGAAGCATAAATCATACAATATTTGTTAGTTATATCTAAAAATATCTCCCGTTAATTATATAAATTTTGTCTTTTCAATTAGATTTAGGAGAGGGACCATAAAATTAAACTACAATTACTTCTCAAAAGTTTACATACTACAAAACACAAAACATCACATATAAGAATTAATTTACTATTCATTGTCCTATCCCTTCACCCCCAATATTTACTTGTAGCCTTTATTTTAGAGTCATTATTGCCGCGAAATCAGAATTTTTGAATTTTAATAAACATCCATGTTTTAGGATATGGCGCCTGTAAAAAACATTTTTTCCTTTTTTGCCTCTTATACTAGGAAAAAACCTCTCCTCTGCAAAAATAGTCTAAAACCTAAAAATCACCTTTCATACGGCCCGTCGCAAGGTTGCGTTGTTCCCAATCCTCATCCTAAACTAACCTGACCTAATAATTATTTTGTTATAGAAGAGGAGGGGGGGGGGGGGGAGGGGAGAGGGGATGGGAATTCTTTAATTACCATAACACATGTATGCTTATAACAACTTTTTTTTTCTTCAAAACTTTCAACTAACACACTTGAAAATGCAAATACAATGACACTTAAGGTTGACCAGGGATGAACGGATAGGTCAATGAAAGAATAGTCATTTATCGCATCGTATTATAGACAGTTTTCCGCGGATATTAAAGTTAAAAACCAGTTTTGTTAGCTCAAGTGACGCCAAAGGCTCGGGTAATAAAACTGGTAATAAATTTATCATTTTTATTTTTTGTTTTGTTGAAAATTGTCTGTATTAAGATGCTATTCATGATTTTTCTGTAAAGCTGAGAACCGGTTCTAATCCAGCGGATATTAATCGGTTTCGAAGCCATACTGGAAAAACTTTTTTTCTCCAAATCCGAAATGAACAATATTATAATTATAAGTATTATCAAAAATATAAAAAACAAATATAAAAAATTCTAATTTTAAGTTTTTATTCAAGTGAGGGGGTAGAAATAATTTTCACTCCACCATACTTAATCCCTGAGTTTCAAAGTAAATTTTGACTTTTGACATGAGGGACAAGTGTTTAGAAAAACAAATATTAGATGATAGACATAGATTCATTTATAAATAAAAGAAAATATTTTTAACTTAGATTTTATACATCTGTTTATATAAGAAACAAGGGTAAGTTTATTTATAAGAAGGGGAACTATGGCAAGCTAAGAACAATTTTAAAAACCGAGCAGTATTTGATTTATTTTATTAAATTCAAAATTTCAAAATTCTGTTCATTTTTACATTTGATCTTGATGTTTAGCATTTTTGTGTTTTAGACTTAAAAATCCACCAAAAAATGCGGAAGTAAGAGTTCTTTTACTTAACATTAGTTGAAAGTAAATTATAATGATAGAGCAGCTACGTTACCAAAAATATTAGCAAATTTATCCAAAATTTTACAAATTTGTTAATTAAGAGCAAAAATTTAATTAATAAATTGTAAAATTCATTACATAATGACTAAATTAAATCATTTCTAAAAAAATTTCCAATTTTATCATTATATACCTAATGTTTTAATAAAATGCAGGAATAAGGTATAACCAACAAGGAAATTAAATCGAAAATTGATTTGGGGGGCAAAATAACGCAACCTTTATTAAATTGCCTTTTTCAGCTGTCGTTGGGGGGCAAATTTTGTATTTCACCATCGAGAAATCAAGAGGAATCGCGGCATTTACTAAATGTTGTGCTTTATTTGTAAACAAAAAATCCACTATTAACTATGAAGTTATCCCAATCTTTTGGTCAGTGGGAGAGTAATTAGAGGTTTAATTTTTCAAAGGGCTTTGATTGCCATGCTGTCGTAAATAAAATCCGCTTAAAATTAAACAGAAAACATTGGTTTTAGGAAAAAAGTTAAAGATTTTTATAATTCCCTTTTTTTCATTAAGACACACCTTTAAAAATAAAAAATAAATCTAGTTATAATATGAATAGACATAGTAGATCTAGATGGACAATCTGGCCTTTTAATCCGCCAAACTTAAAACCTTTTTGTTTATATATACAAATATATTATTCGTTCCATTAATACAAACAAGGAAAAAATTATGTCATATGCCCCATATTATACGAGGGAATACATTTTTTACATGATATATAAATCCAAGTTAAGCTTTATCCAAATGAATGTTAATATTTACACAAAATGAAATTTTAAAAAATAACTGTCCTTTTGTATCAAAATCTGTACACTTTCTAATCATTAATATGGCCTGATTGTCCTTTATCTTTTTTCCTATGATCTTATTTAGAGATTATGCATCTAGAACATATCCAATATAACAATTCAACCAATAATAACTTAACACATCATAATTCATAATATTAATGGATATAGTATATGTGGATATATTAACAGGAGAAAATTGTCGTCAATTTTGGTTGTTTTTTTTTTAGAGTAGATTGGATTTATTTATGTATGTACATGCATAAAAAGAACAACAATGATAAATGAATTGAATTAATATTATCTACGTTTATATATACAGTCAAATTTTTATTGATATGGTTATTTTATATGAAAATTTCATGGTATGGTACTCCTTTATTGGTAAGTTTCTTCATTCAGTAGGAGGGAAGGGGATGAGATATAGGATGTGGATGTGGATAGAAATACATCAATAACCATAGTGTGAATGTTTTGGTACTAACAATTTTATCATCCAAAAATCAGGTTTTCAGCAAGTATGGTGAAATAGGGTTAAATAATTAATTCGCTTGTTGGTTATAGCTAGCTGAATAAAATGAGCTTCAAATTTCCAATTTTTTTCAGAATTTGTTTATTTAACTTCAATAGATATTTATCGCATCGTATTGTAAACAGGTTTCCTCGGACATTAAAATGAAAAACTGGTATTAGTTTTATGATTTTTATTTAAATATTCGTGGAAAATTGTAAGAAATGCTATTCTTTTCAGTCAGGGGCTGCTATTCAGCCAATTAAATATTTTCCCTGCTTTTCAATAAGTCTGAGAACCGGTCCTAATCCACCAAACATTACTCGGCGGTTCCGAAGCCATACTCAAAAAATCTTAAAGTTTGAAGTAATAACTTCTAAAATTATTGAGTGTCCACCAAAAAACAAGTAAAATTACCTTTTTCGTTCATTGAGCATTCCTGTGAGGTATTCTAGCGTTGTCAATGCTTCTTGGATAGGAACTCTGAATAGATAAACAGATTATAGATATATAAATGTAAAAGTAACAGGATGTATGTGAGTCTGCCTGTCTGTTTGTACTGAAGGATCTCGCCAACCGCTGTACAATGTACCTTCACATAGGTCCTGGAATATATAGTAGGAGGGTATCACCATTCTCGCATGAGATATCGCCCTAAGAAAAAACTCCCCCAAAAAATTATTTTTAATCCTTAAAATACTTAAATGTCCCTAGAGGCCTTTAGGTGTGTAGCCACTGCACTGGTTTAAATCGGAGAGAGAAGAAACAATAGGCTGTTTATTACATGTGTTCCAAAAGTTTTAAAATAATATTTTCTTATTCGTTGGCTTAACAACTTTGGGGACTTTTTTGATTGGTTGGTTAATTTAGTTAAGTGTTCAAACGTTTCAACCACAAATTTAATCTACAGAGAGGTGATTTTGTGGATCATCATTGTTTAAATAGCTTTATTATATATACCCTTACCTCCCCCTATCCAACAAATGGTATAAAACCATTCTTTTGGGCTCTTTGGTTGATGAGTAATAAGATAGACAGTCAATACACCTAGAGACAAACAGACAAAAAATAATTAGCCTATTAAATTAAACCTCTGTTTATTAAATTGTACTAAGAAAATTATGTTGAGTCTTAAAGATTAAGAACAACTAATTCTTTACATTTTAAAAGGATTTTAGGATAAGTATTTACTTAAAAATGAAAATTAAAATTATTATGCTTATTATAGGATACATGGATTTGTTAATGGAAAATAAAATAATACACCTAATGCACGTATATACAAAGAGATATTTTGAGGGAAGATTCAATTACTGTATTTTATCTTTTCAATCAACTATTTTATCTCATTATATTAAGTAAGTTTTTAGTCTGTAGCTTTAATAATTTTAATAACTACATACTGAACCGACTGAGTTCTCCATTTTAAGGAAGCTTCACATTGGTCTTTGGATGGGTTTAAGTTATCTTTTATATACATAAGTTTTATTTTCTGCCCTTCCCATCACTTCGAATACAGAGCCCCTAGTCTAGTATATAGTAACAATATTTTACTAAGGATATTGTAATGATTCTGTTAGCTTGCTCGGATGAACGGACTCAGGCAATGTAATGACATGGTTTATGTTGGCTATAAGGCATACAATATAGGTAAACAAGGCTGACATGTTATCGACATGACAAATAACGTCATAGACTATAATATATTGTATCTGTATATATTAACGACTTTACATTATTCCATAACACCATGACTAAAGTATTATGTTGATTTAATATTAACAAAACAAGGATGACAACATCCATAAAAGCGAAGCTCTGAAACGATATGACAGACGAACATTAACTTTTGTTGAGTGTCAGAACTGAATATACAAAATATGAAAATAAAAGGTTTGACAAAATTATACGTAAATTTGTTGCAAAACTTCTTAAATATAGAATTCTGTTTAAAGACATACTGACATTTTTAATACTTGATTATAGAGATGCTTCGCTCATAATATTGTACCTTATTGTAATAGGAATTAGTAATCAAAAAATCAGATCGATCGGATGATTTTATCACATAAAAAATTGTTATTAAAAAAGTACAAAAAACAACATGTTTAAAATGGACGTACGGACATTCTGGTAACGATTATAGAGTTGCTACGCTTTTTAAGTCGTACCTAACTACTACAGGAATCACCATGCAAAGTTTGAAATCGATAGGACAATTCTAACATGCCTAAATTAACGAATAAAAGCTAACTATCTCGGACGTATGGACGGACGTACGGACCGACCCTAATTATAGAAAAGCTTCGCTTTTAAAAATTAAGAAAGGGGATATAATAATAAAGTTATTACTAGGGTTACAGGGATAAGACTATGGTCAATAAAATAAACTTTACCCCTAAGATTCAATCCTAAGATAGATTGTGATAGAAGAAAGGGTTGAAGATTAATTTTACTGACATTGCCCCCCTCTCCCTTGTTCCCTGTATTATCACGTACGGAAATCCTTTTCTTTATTGCTTCAAGATCAGCTGAAATAAATTTCCTATTCGAGCCCTAGTTTCCTAAAGTGTACAGCAGATAACCCAATTATTGCAGAACCTATTTTCAGCGACTCCGGTCAAATGGAAAAGCGATTTAATGTATAAACGATTTATACATTATACATTCTAAAATTTTAATTTTTCAAATTTTGATTTTTTTTGAAGTTTGAAGCTTTTTTAGCTAGTAGCAAATATTGAGATAGGACGCGGAAGCTACGCACACTTTCGGAAACTAAATTCAGTTCATCAAACCAGGGATGTCGAGTGGGGGAGGGGTAATTCTTGTAGTTTTTTAACAGCATATTTTAAGCTTTTTCCCAAAGTAAATTTAAAGTAAGATTAAAGCAGGGAGGGCTGTTTATGACAAAGTTTAATGATAACGTTTTCTTATTCGTTGGCTTTACAACTTTATTGAATTTTAATTGGCTAGTTCATTAAGTTAAGTGACCAAACGTTTCAACCACTAATTCTAAACTACAGGAGGGGTGATTATGTGTTTCATCATTGGGGATATACATCCATATTTCCCTTCAGATCTCTAAATCCAAAAGCATTAAGGCCTTAAACAAACAAAATATTACTTCATTTTTTTCTTGTAGAATATGCCCCCATACGATCTTTCTGGGGCTACACCAATTTAATACATGATATCTTATTTGATTCAGGAAGCTTCTTTAATCAGCAAAGCTTTTCTATAATTAAAACCGTTTAAAATGCTTTAGCGGATTGCTCCTTAAGTTTGTTTTTTCTTTACTTAATTGATTTTTTTATTTACATTTTGTAAAATAGATAGAAATCTTATTTGATCCAGGAAACTTGACAATGAAACTTTTTTTAAAGCAATATAAATTTATATATCAGTTAAAGTACCGTTAATTTCGATGAGCTACGCTGTTATGGACGTTGCCATTCTTGTTTAAATAAACATAATTATGTCGATGAAAAAAACTAATTATTAGGTTTAAAACAAATAATAGAACACAGAATAAGATATTCAGGGTGAGAAAGAACATTGTATACTTTTCTTTGTTTTTACAATTACAGTAGGCTTGTATATAAAGTTTAACGTAAAGTTGTTTAGAAATTTTTTTTAATAGAACAGCTATTCCAGTATGACATCGAAACCGATTAATTTCCGCTGGATTTAAAACGGTTCTCAACCGTATTGATGAATCGTGTATAGTATAGTATTACAGACAAATTAGAAATAACAAAACTGGTTTTATTGATATAATTTTTCATTTTCATTTCCGCGGAAAACTGTCTACAATACGATGCGATAAATAACTATTTTACAACCATCATTTTCGTTCGTTCAATTGCGGAAGCTAAACTAATGACATTAATTTTCTTTTTTATTATTGGATTTTAAAAAGTAAGAATTAAAAAAAGTATTTCTCCAGTAATATAGACAAAAATATTGTTTTTTAAAAGCGAAGCTTTTCTATAATTAGGATCGGTCCGTACGTCTGTCCGTCCGTCCGTCCGAGATAGATAGCTTTTATTCGTTAATTTAGGCAGGTTAGAATTGTCCTATCGATTTCAAACTTTGCATGATGATTCCTGTAGTAGTTAGGTACGAGTTAGAAAGCGCAGCAACTCTATAATCATTACCATAATGTCCGTACGTCCATTTTAAACATGTTGATTTTTCTACTTTTTTAACAACAAATTTTTATGTGATCTAATTTTCCGTTTGATCTGATTTTTGGTATATTGATTCCTGGGACAACAAAGAACAATAGTATAAGCGAAGCAACTCTATAATCAAGTCCTAAAAATGTAAGTATGTCCATAAACATTATCCTATATCAAGCTGTTTTTCAACAAATTTACTTAAAATATTGCTTTGAATCATTCGATACTTTTATATTCTGATTATTCAGTTCAGACACTGTACAAGTGTTAATGTCCGTTTGTCCTACCGTTTCAGTGCTTCGCTTTTATTGATGTTGTCATCCTTGTTTTTCTTAATAATAATACTTGTTCTTTTCATACTACTTATGAACTTACATATTTGTTATTGTATTTTATAATTTTCATGTTATGTATTTTATAATTTTCTAGATAAAAGTACTTTTATCCTTATAAAATAATGACTAAAAACGTCATCGTTCACCTTAATTAATTTTTTCGTATGGTGTGCTATAATGTGAAAATTATTGTATGACAAGTGTTAAATGCTCATAAGAATTAACCAAGAGCTTTTTTAAGAGTGAGGGGGGGGGGATAAACAAATTAAAATGCTTCGTCCACAGACATTTAAACACCATACAGTAATAAAGGTGGGAGTTGGGAAAAAAACCCATTGAAATGTAAAATAATTGAACATACGCTAAATATAATAATTCTTAATTTGCCTTTTGTGTAATTGTTTCTTACTAAGTGGTAATTATATACTCCTATGAGAACACTTGATATTTTTAAGAAAATATCATAAAAAGTTGGAAAATAAATGTAAAAATCTGGACTATAATTATTTTTTAAAATGTAAAAAGTGCAACATTGTAAATTAATCTTCTCCCCAATATTCTGATAGTTTAAAAGACTATATACAATTTTGACTTTTAATATATTTTAATCTTTTCCTAACTTCCTTTAAAGAAATAGCAATATTAAATGTTCAGCAATAGATATAAAAAGTCTAGATAAGCATTTTCCGAATTTGACCAATTGTGAGATGGTAATCCGACTACATTATTGATTAGAAAGTGTTAAAGCAAACGGGGACAGGTTTTTCATCATTTCGTTTATTAGATAAAATAGTTATAAGCAGTTGAATATCGCAAGGAAAAGCTTTCCTTTGCAAAATTCTAACTCGTACATTGGAATAATTAATATAATTAACCGTCTAGGGTAATACATCAATTTATTAAGCAGATTTTATGTGGAAGTACATGTTAAGGTTAGGCAATTAGAAAGACCTTAACTATGAATGAAGGTATACTTATTTATAAACTTTTTAGTAAATAATCTTTTATATCAATGTATCATACCATTTTTTCGTTGCAATGTTTTTTTTTGTTAAGCCTTATTTAATTTTAATTGGATACTAACAAATTTTGTGAAATTATAAGATAATTAAAATTATTAAAGCATATAGGTAATGGATAAGCTTATTAAACGTTTAATAATTAAGAAATTATAAAACTTCAAAGTTAACTTTACTAAAAGAATAAACTGATGGAAAGATGGACATTTAAGATGGATAGAAAATTGGATAGATAGATAGAAACTTGGATAGATAAATAGAAAGTTGGATAGAAAGATAGAAACTTGGATAGATAAATTGCGTTGTGTTTTGAGAATAATTTTTCACGCAAAATGTTGCAAATTTTAAGGTCTTTATTTTCAAATTTCCCATTAAATTTGAATGGACAAATAAATTTTGACATACATCCTCTTTTTACCCATTTACCGTTTTATTTACACCGTTGGGGAATAGTCCCTTTCGTGGTAACGCCCCTTAAGGGACGATTCGTCGTATTCTTAAAATAGCTTTTTATAGGTTATTTTAGGTTAGGTTAGGTTATATTGAGTTAGGTGATTGCCCCTCAGGGTTAGGCAATTGGCCCCGCAGGGTTAGAGCCCCCCGCAGGGGCTATAAACAGGATAAAAGCAACTGTGAAAAATACGAAGAATCGTCCCTTAAGGTGCGTTGCCACGAAAGGGACTATACCCCACCGTTGGATAACCATTTTTCCTTCTTTTGCATTCCAGTATGCATCAGTCCATATTTAATTTAATATATCCACATATATCCTATGTTGACCAATTTGTTAAAAAAAACAATGGATGTAGAATAAATTGTCGTCAATCTAGGTTGCTAACAAGGAACTCTTTTATTGGTTAATTTTGTTCATTCTTTAGCCCGCTACGATTTTCACTTAATTGGAGAATCTGGTGTATATGTAATACTATATCCATTAAAAAAACAAATGCACTAATATTGTACGTAAATGTACTTGTCTACATAACAAGTTAGAAAACACAAATTTCTTGAAGTGGAAAGAGAGGGAAATTGAATGGGATCAAATGAGAAACAAAGGAAATTTTCTTTTTATTTTTGCTAAGATAAGCTTTAAGGAATGTTTGGGTAAAATTGACAGATATTCACTTAGACAGATAGATAGACAGACAGTAGGCTTAATACTTACAAGAAATAGCTAATATATATATTAAAACATTGTTAATTTAATAAACATATAGAAAATTATACAGATATTGTTTGTAAAGTTGATTAGATTAGTCCCGAGATGCCGAAGTCACTAAAAATACTGGTTTTAATCTTATGATTGTACATTTTTATATTCGTAGAAAGCTGGATATAATACGATGCTAGACATAGTTTTTTCGTATGGATGTGAACCAGTTCCTTTCCACCGGATTCAAATGAATACGTGAAAAATGTTTACCTGTCTTGGTGTCCGGCTGGAGTTTCTTTCAACAGGTCCTGCAACAAAAATAAAATAGTTATTCATTATTTTATTAAAAATTTTTCTTCTGTTTTTATTAAAACTTTTACTTTTATTAGTTTGTGTTATATATTCTCGTGGGGAGCGGGTTTAGGGGATATTTTTAATTTTAATTTTTTTTGTGAGGGGGTGGGGGAGTGTACTATTTCCTAGCTTTTATTAGATAATGGCCTAAAACCTGAAAAGGGCCGACATTCGCAATCCTATTATATAAAGTGGTAAGCGTTTTTGTCTGTACCGAAGGATCTCGCTAACCGCTGAACCGATATTGTTCTCCTTTACAGTGAAGCTTCTTATAGGTCCTGGGAAGGTTTTAAATTATTTTTTGGGAAGGTACCTTCACCCCCCTTCCCCCAAGAAAAATATTT
This sequence comes from Acartia tonsa, assembly GCF_053477335.1. Lineage (NCBI taxonomy): Eukaryota > Metazoa > Arthropoda > Copepoda > Calanoida > Acartiidae > Acartia > Acartia tonsa. The sequence goes on along the minus strand of NC_137268.1, from coordinate 43,894,289 downwards.
TTTTTTACTCTTTTGATATTTAAAATGGGATGAGGTCGAATTTTCCCCCTCCCACCTTAAATGCCCCTAGAGGCTTCTAGGGGGTGTATCCGCTAGTAAAATTATAAAGAACAACAATAGCAAAAAAAAATTATGACAAAATGTTGAGCCTAGATTCAAACAAAATACAAAAAGATAGTAACGTAAAATAGAAATAATTACGGACGGACGGACAGACGGACGGACATTGTGAATTATAGAGTAGCTTCGCTACTAAAAAAAAGTAACAAACAAATGAGAGTTATTAACAGATAAACCGACCGACTAAAAGACTTATTAACACGGTGACTTGTAGAATTAAATCTTAAATTGGAAGAAAAATATGGAAATTACGCTGTAATTTTTGCTTTATTATTTGGCTTGTATAGAATTTCAAAGATTTTTTTAGAATCATTCTTATTTATTTATCTGTTTTTCTTACAATTTTGCCAATTTTAACAATCTTTTTTTGAGGGTTCAAAAGAATCTATTTTGAAATAAGAAAAAAAATATTTTCAGCGATAAATCTTTTTAGCAAGAGTATAATTGAATCTCTACTTTTCCCATCTTTTAGATAAATAGCATAAAGTCAGACAAGATTTAAAAACAAAGTTTTTTATGGACAGGCGAACAATAATATATTACGTCATGTTTTTTTTGGTTTTAAGTAGTTAAAATTTCCAAAGAATTTTGGGAAAATAAGATAGATAAATAGATAGGGGGAGAGAGAGAGGGAGAGAAGGATAAAAACTGTAGTGTCATGATTGGCTTATTTGACTCATAGTGGTATTACAAATATAAGTGATTTTGAGCTTTTACTTTTAAACATAAAGCTTATGAATTTCCACCTTCCACCCAGGGCTTGGCAGTTGCGCGTCAGCTGCGACTAAGCCTTAAATAAAAACCCGTTTGGATGCTTTACAAACGACTTACAGACAGCTGACTCACGGCTGCCGAGCCCTGCTGAAACCATTTGGAATTAATTATAATTTAAACAATCTAAGTCTCAAAGCTGTTCCTCAAAAAAAAAGAGATTTTTTTTCCTTTTGTATCCCCCAAATTAGTATTTGTTTATGCTTTTTGTATTGGAAGGGGGTTCATTTTTAGGCAATAATTAACATAAGAGGTTTTTTTTATAAACACAAATCTAACTATCTGTCAATATATGTCTTTTTGGCTATCCATTTTTCTATCCATTTAATAGAAGATGCTAAAATTTAGGCAATAATTAACATAAGAGGTTTTTATAAATAACTATGTAACTATCTAACCGCCTGTAAATATGTCCATCTATTTATCTATCCATCTAATAGCAGTTGCTCAAATTTAGGCATTAATTAACATAATATGTTTTTAACATAAAAAACATTGCTTAGTCAATAGAAATAGGATTGAAATACTGGAAATATTTCAGATTAAAACAAAATCTTTAGGTTCCTTGAATCCTCTATCTATCTATCAAAACTTTCGTTTACTCTAAATTACTGTTTAATCTATTTATCTTCTTCTTAGCTAAAAAAAAAATATTTTTTCAAACTTCTAGCCCCCCCAACCAAGGGCGCCTTAACCCTGCTAGACCCCATGGGAGGCCAAGCCCTGCAAGAGCTACACAAACTAATAATATACCTGAACTAGCATGATGAATTGTGGAAACCTTTGTATGGGCTTCACCATCAGACCAAATAAACTCAACCTAAAAGAGAAACATAGTTACTAAGTTAGGTAAGATATGAGGGGCTAACATAAGGGATATTGCATCTAAAGAGTAACTATTTTGCCTCAAACTTTAATCACCAAAAAATATGAAATATTTTAAAAATGTTTTACTTTGGGGGTTGGAGGTATTTTTTTTGTTTCAGAAAGGTTTAAGAGCTAAAAATTTATATGGAGGGGGGGGGGGATGAAACTAAACAAAATTGGGGAAAGATTAATTCATCATCCTTTGTCCTATCCATGTGTCCCTGAGAAATACTGAGAAAAACAATAAACCCTTTGTAAGTAAATCGCAATCATTTATATCAACATAAATATGTTTTGGACTAAAGAATGGGCATTTATGGAGGCTTCTATTTTCTTATACAAGTAATCTAAGATCAAGTATCTTCACACATATTCTTAGAATGGATATAGAATATATGTGGATATTGTGGCAGGGGGAAAATTTAGGTTGCTATTTCCCCTGTCATTTACTGTTCAGTTTGTTTATCAAGTAGAAGGGAAGGTGATGGGATAAAAGAGGAGGGGATGGAGAGGAAAGTTATTTAAGTCAGCTTCAAGGCTTACTTTATTAGAGTACATGATCTTTGTTATCTAGTAAATATTACGGGGTGAAAAGGGTGAGGATTAATTTTACTCACATAAACTGCTCCCTTCCTCCCTGTTCTAATCTACATTCTCCTTTATAAATCTTTTAAACTCAAAATAGTAAGGTAAGTTGTTGAATGATCGTTCCTGCCGTTTACGAGATTTTACATACAGAAAGACAGTCATATTGAAAAGGCAAAGGTAAAAATTGAGAAAGATCTACGAGGAAATACAATAATAACCGAACAATTTCACAATAGCACATAAAAGATCCACACTAAAAAAATGTATAAATATTTATACTAAAAATTTGCACGCTTTTCATTCATTGCGAATTTTATGATTTGTGCTCTTTTAATGGATTTATTATACACAAATTATCATTTTGCTGATTTAGGTAATATTTATAAAAAATAATCATTGATTTTTACAGCAATTCTTATTTCGTGTGGTTTTCCATAGATTCAGTGTGTATTTAATTGATGGGAAATAGCATCTAAGAGAGAACAGGGTAGGTCAGAAAAATAGCCCAAAATCACCTTAAGATATTTATAAAGAGTCCCAAATAGGTACATCCAATTTGGATTAGTATTTTTTGAGTTAAACAGAATAAAAGATAAATTAGCTAACATCCAAAATAGATAATAAATACAAATAAATAATTAACAAGGAACATACCTATCCATACTCTGCAGCTGTTTAACCTTCAAAAAGTCAGCAAACGCTGATTTTCTCTTCGACTCAGCCTTCGCCACCTCCATAGCATTGTTGAAATTGTTGATAAAGTCAGCGTAGACCTCCAGGACACGAGGCTCAGAAAATACTGATACGAATACTTTGCCGATTAGTTCATCCTAAAAAAATATTATTAAAATGTCATTTAAGGGTGATTCTTAAATCTTCTTAGTCCATATTCTTAAAATACTTTCTTTAACGAAACAACAAGAAAGTCAAAAACAAAATAAGTCAATAAAATTTTGATATACTTTTCCAGTTAATATAAATCTGTGTAGTAGATCCTCATTTTTGGTACTCGAAGCTTTAAGGAGAACCATATCGGTTCAGCAGTTAGTGAGATCGATTTGTTTGTCTGTTTCTAAAGTCTGTAGGTCTGTAATGCAGTTGTTACTTGGTGACTTCCACCTTATTCTTTCATGTGATATTTTACCAGAAAAAGCCTAGTAATTTGAGTCAAATTGTAATTTTAAAAACTTTTTAGATGCTTAGCCTTTTCTTCATAAATTATACCATTTACTTAAATTGTGCAATGTACAATGAAATATAAAACTATGACGATGCACAAAAATAATAAAAAAAGTAGCAACACTGAAATCGGTAGTAGAACACTCACAATTACCCCCCTTTATTTATGGATATTCTTATAAGCCCTTCTGAATGGCCCTAACTTTATCAACCCTTGTGACCTTTACTCTATCTAATCTAACCTAACTTAAAAATAGCAAAACAAATGAGTCCCTTTAAACTTTAAAGAAAAAGAAAAAAAAGATTTTAGAAGGGGGGATAGGAGATTTGCCGATTGCATAATTTGCGATTTTGCCAATAACAATTATTTGAAAATTTCATTTCCCTTTTCAAAGGAAAAACAAAAATATGAAAAACACAACAATAATAATTTCTTGATAGACAACTGGAAAAAAAAATAGGGACGTTTTTTGTATTAAAAGTGAAATAGTTTTTCTGTATGGCTTCAAAACCAATTAAAATCCGATGGATTAAAACCGGTTCTCAGCCATACTGAAAAATCATGTATAGCATTGTATTACAATTTACCACGAATATTAGAAAATAACCATGAAAATAATACTAGTTTTTTTAACCCAGGCACTCGGCTCCTCAGGGCTAACAAAACTGGTTAAGATCTTAATTTTTTTTCTATTTATATCCGTGGAAAGCTGTCTATAATACAATGCATACTTAACATTAAGTTTCAAAAAGAAATTGGGGGAGATAGAGGAAAGACGACCATCAACGAAAAGAAGATATAATTTTTTTTGTCAGTGAAGGGAAACAATTTAAAATCTGCTTTAGAGAGGCTACTCATAATCTACTGCACAATAATGCATACTATAAAATGAAATCATATTTATTTGGAAATATACTATATGTACCTTTAAAAGATATGATAAGTATATATATTAGAAAGATAGATTTTCTTTAAAGTGTGATTTTATTTTTCTAATAAACATATTAACTATTGTACACTATAATGCCTAATAGTAATGATTTTTTATTTGCACATGTTAATTTGTGAATTATTTAAATAGCATGCCTTCATTATGAACAGTAAAGAATAATGTATTTATCTAAAGGCAACCAGTTATTGTTTTTGACAGACAGAAAAGTTAAACAAGTTAATTAATCTTAATAAGACTGTAGACATGTATGATATGATTGTTTCTTGTAAAAAAACTCATTGATTTATTTTCATAGGATAATAATCTTATAATCTATAATGAAAAATCTCTCTAAACAAAGGACCAAAATGGGTGGTGTGTCAACCTCCCCCCCCCCCACCCTCCCTTTTATAGTGTCCCTAGATGCCTCTAGGGGCGTTGCTGCTTGTAACTAAGCCATTACCTGCTCCCAGGTAGACAAAACAGGACGCAGTTTCTCTCTGAAGGTCAGGTGGCAGGATAATATGTCAGAAACCCTGAATTAAAAACAAGATTAGTTTTTCATCTTCATTTGAAGAAGAAATTCATATTGAATAATTTTATTGGTTTGAGTCGGTTATATGGTATGGAGTGGTCAGAGCTGACATATTATCAGCAATGTGTTACTGACAAATAAATGCTAAATAAGACTGAAAAATAGATCAACCCTAAATTCTAATTGTTGATATAATGTCAGCGCTTTTAAGAAAGCAAATTTACCTGTAAAATAAAGTTTCTAGCTTGTTACTGTTCAGTAGAGGTGGTGTCGTAGAGTCCAAATATCCCTAGAAAACAAATTAATCAATCAATCACACAGTAATTTAGCTTCAGCCAGATTTTTCTTTTTATCAAGAACAAGTTTTAATTGAAACTGACCATTATTAATCAATTGCATCATAGCATACAATAGTATGCTTTAATTCTCATCGATGCAGAAAAACAATAAGCGGTTTCCCTAATTTTGTAGTTCAAGTCTAGTTGAAAACGTTTTAATGCTTATTTTTGGTTAGGTTAGGTTGAGAAAAAGTTAGAAAATCCCTGCAGCCTGCAAAGCCAGTTACCCGTGGGAATAGAAACTCACAGGGATTAAAAACAAGTTTGTAAAATTATCTAGGTGTTATTACATAGGTTTTTAGAAAAGCTGTTTATAATGCCCATAAAAAATCACGTCATACAATAAAAATGACCAATTTTAGGCCAATTCACAGACTAAATTACCATTTACAGGCCAGAATACATTTTAATTGACCAATGGTTGGCCAGTGTGACGTCATTATATATAGGCACTTCGTTTTAGTGAAAGAACCATTTTTTGTAATGTTACCATGGAATAAAATACCATAGATTATAAATTTCTCACCTTGTAATCATAGACTAATCTTTGTAGAGAGGCAATATATCCATTCTCACTTTCTATCAGAGAATTTATGATACATTTTCTTTTCATCGTTTTATTTTTACTCTATGGAAAACAATATATTGGCTATTATAGTAAGTAATATGGAGTATATGTGTGTTTGTTTGACTATTTGTAAGTGATGGGGGCTATATTTTAATACACCCTAGCAGGGGCGTCCAAGCTTTTTATTCTAAGGGGGGTAAAATGAGATGTTTCAAATGTTTGATGGGAGTAATCTAATGTATATTCTAAAATTTTGAAGGGGGTAAAGGGGGAATTTTAAAGTTTATACCCCCTCCCTAATTATTAAATGTTACCTAATCTAAATAGCTATAAACAATAAACATAAGATAAATCTTTTTAATTCTATGCTTCTTATAAACTCAATGGTTCTTGTTGTAGACAATTAAACGGATCTAAATAAAATTAATAATGAAATATTTCCTTTAATTAATATTTCAATAGACTTTATTTTTTTGAAAATTTCTAAAAAAAAACTATTTTTTTTTATTACTCAGCTAGAAATAAAGGATTTTGTACTATACAATTACGTAAGATAGGGGTATAGATCAATGGAGAAAAAAATGAACTACATACAACCATGACATGATAAAATCAACAACTATCCTCTTTTATTTTTATGATTTTCTATAGGGCAGCATCTCTATTAGTACAGTTTCAAAGGTCAGTATGTCCATTTGATTTAGCCAATATATTTGCCTGAGTAGAAAATGGTTGAGAGTTGATTACCAAGGAGGGAAGATCGTCTGTGCTTCCTGAAATTAAAGACAATTAACGCTGGATAGAAACCGGTTCTAAATGGTGAAGAACACATTTAGTTTGGCATTATATTTAGAAATGTAAATAAAAAACATAGCATTAATCCTATAAATTTTCAATTTCTTATCCGCAGACAAAGTTGTCTGACAACTGTTTTTAATGCCATTGTGCCCTAAACAGGTATATGCAACCTGAAGAACTTGATAAAAGTATGCAGAATATTAAAGTATTCAATCCCTGAAAATTTCAGCCTTCTATCTTGAATAGGAGTTGAGAAAATCATGAAACTTAGAAATGTAGGAATCGATCTAGCACCCCAATAAATTGACGAATCCTCATGAAAATATAAAGAATGTAAACATCTTTAATCCCTGAAAATTTCAGCCTTCTATCTTTTATAGGAGCCGAGAAAATCACGTTTCCTCCAACTTGTCTCTTACTGACAGTTGGACAAACGAACAGACGAACAGATGGACATTGTGAATTATAGAGTAGCTTTGCTATTAAAATAATAACAAATGTAAAAAGAGCAATTGGCTGTATGTACCTGGATTTGGTGAGACCGTAGGTAGCGAGCTTGAGTCCTCTTCCAATAACCTTGTAAATTTTTGTAACATTAATAATATTATATATATTAGAAGCAACGCTTCAAAGTTCATAATTATCGCATAATATTTTTATTTAATAATCCATTTTAATTTATAGATCTTGCCAAGCTCCGTACCGATTGGATTCTGCTTTTCAAGGAATAGATCTCCTGGGGCGTGTTTGAATCCCACAAGAAATTCAATAATAAAAGACACTTAACTAAATTTAATTTCAGATTAAGATTTTGGTAATTATTTTTAGAGGATTTTTTTGGGGATAATTATATTTTGATGCATTTTTAGGGTAAATTTAGAGCAAGATAGATTGCTACTTTTTGAAAAGTAAAATATTTCGCCGTAAATTCTTGGAATACGATATGTTTTACTACGAATTCATAAGGCCACATTTTTTATCATAAATAATATTTTTCAGCTAAAACACTGAAAATCTTCCCCAAAAGTCGCGCAAACATTAGCTTTATGTAATAGCAAATTATCTTTTTATCTTTTACTCAATTGCTAAGCTATAAAGATGCTTTCTAGGGACAGGGCTTCATTTACAAAGAACCCTGCAGGGTTATATATAAGGATCCTTATCACTATGCCAATATGATAAAATAAATCATTTCAAACGAATTAATTGAGAAAAATTAGCAATTTTAAGGAAACATATTTTACTCAGAACGTCTGTTTAAGCTCAATGATAAGTACAGAAACTTGACGCTGTTAGACACTGTCGCTAGTGTCGCTGCATCTATACATTTTGCTTTGTCCGTTAGTCCATCTAAAAACGATTATACTAATGTAACAGGATGTCTTCTGTACTCAAGCCCGCTAAGATGGTCGCAATTTTAACTAAAGTTTTCTGGAAAGGATTTAGGCTTTTTAAAAACCTTTGACAAGATTTTGCTATTTGACAGGTTTGAATCTGAATTGGACTAATTAGGACTGTTTAACTATTCGTCAGTGAAAAACATAAAAAAAAAACAGTTCACATTCTACAAACCGTTCGCGTGTCGCTTTCAAGATGTAAGATTAAATGTAAACTAAAAGTAATCGTAATTTGATTTGGAAAGCGCATTTGATTCTATACGACATGTAGCTTTAATCCATCATTCTGTCAAAATAATATCAACTACAGGGTGTCCAAAAAAAGACAACATTAGTATTTGTGTGTAATGGTGTGTCTCTTAATATATCACAAACAGCTGAACCGATAAGGTTTCCCCTTTAAATGAAGCTCAATTTAGGTCCTATTCCTAATGTCTATATACTTTGGGGAGAGATATGTAAATAGTTTAGAAAAAGAACAAAAATATAAACATAAAAAGAGTAAATTTGTGAAATACTATAAAACATTTAGTTTAGGAAATTTTGATATTTTGATAAGTTTTACATTTTATTAGCTAAATTTCTAATTTGACAACAAATAACACAGGAAAATAAGGTGAAAATATAGAATTAACTTCAGAGTTTTTTTTAACAACAAAGTATCTTCGTATCAAAATAATAATTACTTATCGCATCGAATTAAAGACAGCTTTCTGCGGATATTACAAAAAAATAATAAGATTAAATCCAGTTTTGTTTGCCCCTAGGGGCCAAAGTCCAGGCCTAACAAAACTCGTGTTCATATTATGTTTTTTTATTTTACTATTTGTAGAAAAATGTCTATAATACAGTAAATGATTTTTCAATATGACTGAGAACCGGTTCTAATCCAGCGGATATCAATCGGTTTAGAAGCAATACTGGAAAAAAACCTTACCTCGGCATGCTGTTATTGGCTCTCTCCATGGCGGGCGATGAATTACCGGTACAGTTTTGTCCAACCGCCGACCCGCCGTTACCGCCACTAGCACCGCTAATTGATCGCCGCAACGAGAAAAGGCGGGATAGGCGGCTTTCACCGCCACCGGCAAAACTTTCACTCGGTGATACGTCACGTACCGTAGCCTAAAAGAAAAGGTTTTATTTTTTTGCTTTATCTATATATTTCGTCCCTAGCCTCTAGGGGAGGGTGAAGGAGATCAGGAAAATAGCCTAAAACCTCCACAATACATTGATAAAGCTTGACTGAAAAGTACAATCAATTCAGACCAGCAGTTTCCGAGCTCTTAAGCTTAAAAAACATATTAAAAAAAAAGGATATTAAACCAGCTTTACAATGAAAAATTAGAAAATGTTTATCCTTAAATAAAACTAAAAGTTTTATTGAAAGAAAAAAATGTTAAAAATCAATTAATCAATGTATTTGGGCTAAAAAAGGTCATTTAAGTGTAGTATTACTTGTTTTATACTAGTTTTAGTACCTTCAGGAATTCTAAAAATTTATGTTAATATTTCCCTAGCCTTTATCAGTGTGTTTAATGAAACCCGTTCTCTTATTAACCTGGATGTATTTTCATACAACTTATGTTATCTCAACAAAAACAACATTACTAGTAGAAATTTAAATCTACCTAATATTACAACTCTAATAACATTGCAATTTTATATCATATTTTTTTTATTATTCAATTAATTGAAATCAATTTTAATTAAAAAACTTTTAAGTGAAGCAAATTCTCCATAGAAATGTAAAGTAGTTTGTGAAACTTAAGATTTCAACTGAATTCAAATTTACTTGACATGATAGCTTTTTACTGGTCCTGTCATAGTTTACAACAATTTTATCTCTCCTCCAAAGAAAGGCAAGCAGTGAAGCCGCTAGTTAAAAATATGCTATGAAATGTTCTTTTGTTACAAAACGACTAAATTTGGTTATGCTTTTCAAGGAAGCTTTTTATATACTTTTCTTATGTTTTTCCCCACCTACCTTATTATTATTAAACTTCATGTAGTCATCTCAACAGTTTTATTTCAAATTTTTCTTTCATTTTTTATTTTTTATATAATTTGTTTTTTAAGATATTTTGGTCACCTAATAGAAAATCATTTTTATAGAAAATGATTTTTTTTCACTATTAATTAAAATGTTAAAAAATTATAACTAAAGTATCACAAAAAAGTATATTTTTAAAAAGGTTCTTAATATTAAAAACCAGTATCACTATCACAAATAATAGCCAAGATATTAGGCAGTAACTTAATATAAGTACTAATGAAACATAAAGTTTTAATGTACAAAGACAGTAGGTTAAAACTGAAGAGCTCTCTTTAGAAAAAAAAGTCTTTTCAGCAGTTTTTATTTTTTAGTTGTAGGCACTGTTAGCTTACTAATGTTATACGCTATAGGAAATTTACTTACTTGGTGTCTTTTTTATGAAACAAAAATATGAAAAATAAACAGCAAATTCAGATTTTTTAAACAAAAGTAGTAAGAAAAACATTAAAACTTTCCCATTCCTCAAACAGTAATGTCTAAAAAAGACCTAACAATTTAGGAGTTTTAAAGGGACAGAAAACATATAAAAATTTGCTAATACGTAATGTTGTAGATATTGTATTCATACCTTTTACTAAGAGTGTTTTTGTGTTTGAGCTAAAATTTAAATTTACCTAGGCCTATTATTGGAAATATATTATAAGTTAAATAATACATAAAACCATTGTAATTCTGTCATCATTAGAATATTGTTATATTGTAAATACTAGTTTTATTAGTTTACTTGAATGTTTAATAAAACTTCGACGTAGATATAAAAAAAAGGTAGATAATGCTATTATTTTATGTGAACTCAATGTTAGGGGTTAAATATGAAATTATTTTTACTTTTTTGTTGGGTAACCCATCTTTCCCCCCTACTGACCCTCTGCTAACCTAACCCCCACATGGGTAAAGTCAAGCTGGGGGGGAAGTGGCCAAAGGATAAAGAAAGCAGGGTATATGTTTAAGTCAGTTGCTCATCATTTTTTCATTTTTTTCTAAAGCGATTGACTGTTTAGAGTTAGTTAGCCCTTTCAATTACGTTGCCAAGGTTGTGCATGCTGGTAGGCTGATAACATTCCAGCGCGCGTTGGGCCATGGGTCAAAAATAGATGCTTATTAAGTGGAGAAAAAATATAAACATTTTTATCGACCAAATCTACTATGTCTTTTCTCCATTAAAGCATTTTATCATTATAAAACATAATTATTAATCACGTATTAGCGTTTAATTTGATCGATGGAAAATTTGAAGCATCATTCTTAAAACGTGAAAGAAATGAAAAAAGTCTATTTTTGCGCAATAATGACAACCTAATTAGAAAACTTGTATACACAACCTTGAAACTTATACTCTTTCTCTCTGCGTGTGGTGCGCTTGTCTGCATGTTTTTGTCCTATTATGTCTGTCTGTCTGTCAGTCCGTTTGTCATGTACGTAATGTTGGCGGTCAAACTTAGTTCCTAATGCTCACAGTCCTAAGCTAACTATGACATTTTTATTTTAAACATATTAATGTATTATTTTTGTTCAGCTTATTCTGATTATAATTAGCAGCGATGCCATTCTAGTCATGATTCCTTCTGTATGTCTGTACATTGTTATCTATAATACAAAGTAGCTTGATGTCTGTCCGTCCGTCTGAAGCTTAAGAACTCGGTAACCACTGAACCGATCGGATTCTACTCTTCAGGGAGAATATCTACTGGTCCTGTGTGGTTTTAGGCTATTTTATTGGGGGGTGGGAGACCCCAAATCCCCCCCCCCAAAAAAAAAAAAAAATCCCCCCCCATTTTTTTTGTATGAGATATCCTTGGTCCTTTTTTTGTAGAAGATTTCCTTGGTCCTTATTTTTTAAAACTTTTTTTATCATCTCTTGGGGAAAGCCCCTAGAGGCTAGGAGCGAAGCCGCTAGTACTTAAATAAAATGACGGCTATTCCTTGTTTTTTTAAGTTTGAATTCTAGCCATAGACGACGAGGGTAAAAATATTTCTCTGCTACTATGTCAGGTGTATGATATAGCCATTATTAGAAAGATTTTAGGAATGCCTTGGTCTCATGTAGGCATACTTTTATACCATGAACAGGAAGCAGCTGATTGTGCCTATAAAATGACGATATACAATACAAATGACCAATGATAGACAAGTATATATTTTAATTTTGGTTAATTAAAATTAATACTGGCCTATCATTGGTAATTTAAATTGCATGATGTCATTTTTTCTAGGCAGTGTAAGCTGAGTTACAGACAAATGTTTGTTTGTATGTAATAGTCTGGATAAAAGCTGCCTGCAACCAAACTATCAGAAAATAAGATATTGAATAAAAATAGTTTTTTAAAAGTTAAGCTCGGTTTTCAAATAATTTAATAATTTAGTTTTTCTGAAATTTATTTATGAACAATAGTAAGAAAATTAGAACATATACCTAAAGAGTAAATTGTTTGAATTTTTTACGTAAACCTAACTATTTCAAAACGTAAATAAAATAACAAGGATGACAATATGCATAGATAATTATAATTCTGTTAGTGTATAAAAATAATAATGTTGTACTGTTTCTTTATTGATTGCAATCATAGCATGCCTACCATTATTTTAAATAATCTTTTCCGATTTGTTTTATTATTAAAATGATGTATTAATTCAAAGTCAAAAGAGTTTCCGAAAAAGAAGAGCTATTGTGAAACCAAAAGATATTCAACGGTTTTTTAAAAGTTTTTTTTTTACCTATTGTCACTTATTCTAAATCCCTTTTTGGCAGATTATTGAGAATCAATTTAATCATAAGAAAATCTGTACATGTCCATATTCAAAAGAATAGACGTACGTACTACAAGAATTTACTATATATACATATTTTCGATGATTTATTGTTTCTTTGACTTAAACAATGCGTTTGATGTTTTACTATGAGGATTTCCATATTAGATATATTTAGTTGGATAAATAATAGGAAAACAAAGATAAAAAGAAGGAAGTCCCCAAAGTCTTATAATAACGTTTTCATATTCGTTGGATTAACGACCTTGGGGAATTTTAATAAACTTTGATTGGTTGGTTGATTTACTTAAGTTTCCAAGCGTTTCAACCATTTATAGTAATCTTATAAAGAAGGTGCAATTTTATGTATAATTATTGGGGATGTATATCAATTTATCAGCCATTGTCTTATCCCTTTAGATCCTTGATTCTGATGTTAATAAAATCAAAGCTTTTGTTATGAAATAAATGTTAATAGCTGTTAACTTGTTATTGTTGCGCTACGTATGGCCACAATTGATATAATCTTACCTTGATATCTCGCTCTGAAGACCGTCTGATAGACCAGGATTTGGAGTCGCGAAACTTTTCTCTGATGGACCGGGTCGACAAGAAATTAAGGCCTCCAAATTCATCCCTAAAAAGGTTAGGTTAAGTTACGAAAGTCACTAAAAAACCCTGCAGGGTTAATTTCCCACAGGGTTAGCGGCATATAAATGTATTTTAATAAGTATAGAAATATTATTGACAGAAAAGTTAGAATCAAACCTCTTTTAGGTGCTATAAACCTTTTCTTAGAATGAGGGAAGGTAGTAGCTTTGCAGTTTAAACATACAACATTAAAATAATACCTATGTAATAAAAAAATCTACATTCATTAGGAAAATACGAGGGGGAAAACTAAAATAAGGAACTCATTCATTAACAAGGATGATAACATGCATATGAAAGCTTATAATATAAGAACACTTTTGTTTATTTTGAATTATAATAAACTATCGACGGCGCCCCTAGCATCTAGGGGCTTTAAATTCAAAGGGTTATGGAAGAGTAGAATAATAGCCTAAAAACACACTAAGACCTATTTTTAAAAATCTAATAGTCTAAAACTATTTCAGAGCCTATAAGAAGCTGCACTGTAAAGGAGAACCATATCGGTTCAGCGGTTAGCTATATCCTTAGCTACAGACAAAAGCAAGGTTAATAATTTATATAATAGAATGAACAAGCTTAAAAATTCAAACACATATTGTTACAACTCCCAATGAACAAGACTAACAGAATTTAAACAAGAAAATCTTATTTATTTCCATCTTTATAAAATAGAACATATAACCGTTTAGTATCATTTGCAGTTGCTTAAATATCAAAATAAGCTAATATTTATGGATTCTTAATGTACAGATTAAATTATATGTTAGCATCGCTGCCGTTCAAAGCGGCCATAAAATGTCTATGTTTACAAAAATTATCTAACAAATTATTTACGTTGCGAATTTAGACAATTTTTTTGGGGAGATTCACAAATTTTGCAAGTAGTCTCCCAGAAACCCCACTGTCAGTGCTGTTATTATATCAACATAATATATTTAGTAATATGCCGTTATTATATTAAACTAGTAGACAAACATTAAATTAATCTACAATTACATTTCTTATAAGGGGTTAGGTATGAAGAAAAAAAGTTATTGCACGAAATTGCATGAAAAAAAGGAAATGTAACTTAGAGGCGGGAGGAGGGAGACGGATTTTGGATACTCTTTAGCTATATTAAGGATTTGTAGTTTTAAAGGGAAAAGATTAAATAAACATTAAAATAGAAGAAATTAAAATATTCTACTTTGTATCTTTTCATCTTATTCTTTATCTATTCAAATTATTATACAATCTTTATATTCATCTAATTTAAAATTATCTTTATTAAAAATCTATTTATTTATCCGATTTCTTACCCAACTATCTATCCATCTAATTTATTTACAATCTATCCATCTAATTTATTTACAATCTATCGATCTAATTTAAAATCTTTCTAACCATCTTACTAACAATTTATCTATCCATCTTAATAATTAACACTATCTATCCATCTTATAAGCAACCTATCTATCTAATTTGTTTACAATCTATCTATCAAATATTCCATTTAATTTTTTTTAATAACTAACCATAATTAAAATCTATCTAAATATTTATCTAACTTGCATATCTTTAATTATAAATAACTATAAATCTGCCAAAAAATTTTCAATCTTTCAAAATAACTATGAAATACCTATCCTTTCGTTCATCGATCAATGCATCCTTTATTAATCTTTTAAAAAGATTCTCATGTAATCTAGTATTAAATTTAAACAAATACTTTATTTCAAAAATATCTTCACTCTTTTCCTGCTATAGTCGGAACTCTAACAAGAACAAGTATGTCTATAATTTGAGCGGAAATAATAAGTCAAGGACATTTTAAAACATGTTTTGGACATTTTGAAAAGGTGTCCAATTTATGAAACATTACGAATAATACTAATACAATCATTATTATTGGATAAATATTTTAAAAATCTGTCAATCAACAAGGTAGTATGATTCAAAAACTATCCAATTGGCACCGACAGGGAATAGGCACCCGAATAAAATCTTTTTTCTTAGTAATAGTTATCTATCATATCGTATTATAGACAGATTTCCGTGTTTATAAAAATAAAAAATAATAAATCAAAACAAGTTTTGTTAGTCCCATAGGTCCAAAGGTCATTGCTAAAAAAATTGGTATTACATTTTGAATTTTAATATGTGTGGAAAATTGTCTGTAATAAGATGCTATCTATGAATTTTCAGTATGGATAAGAACCGGTTTTTGAAGCCATACTGGAAATTTAAGATGATATTTTATTTAGATTCCAGTTTAATATAATATAGGCAAAAATATTAAATACCTATAATCTGATAAAAATGGTAGAAAAAAATCCTACCTTTCCAAAGCTAAGGATGATTCCATTTTTATTTCTATTCTACTATCACAATTTGAGTCTTAAATAATTTTCAACAACAACAAAAATAACTAATTATCTATCTATCAAAATAAAATGGAACACATGATAGATAGATACTGCAGGCTGCTGCCAGCTGCTTTCAGGTGGCTGCTGGAGGGAATCTGGATAGTGACTAAATGTCCGTCCTCTGTAATATTCAGTTAAAACCAGGTAGATTATTTCTCTTGGGCTAATTTCTCTCTCTCTCTCTTTCGGTCTCTATTTTTCTTTATGATATATACACCTTTCTCTCTCTCTCTCTCCCTCTCAAAGTACCTTTTAATTTCTCTCTATTTGATTGCTCTTTTAATCTCTTAAACCTTTGATTTAAATTTTTTTTTTAACTGTCTGGCCCTCTCTCTCCTTCACTCTCTCACTCACTCTTTATCCCCCCCTTCCTCTCTCTCTCTCTCCCCCCCTTCCTCTCTCTCTTTTTCTCTTCCGCTCTCTTTAGAAAATCTTTTCAATATTTTCAATATAATAGTATATGATTTACATTCAAATTTGACAAATTACCACTTAAAATTTGCTCCAAATGTAACTTTTTAACGACTATCCATGATTTTTTTTTGTACTTCGCTACTTATGGATTATTATTTATTTCTCGCATCGTATTATAAACAGCTTTCCGCGGATATAGAATGTACAAGACACGGGCTAAAAAAACTGGTTTTAATCTCATGATTGTACATTTTTATATTCGTAGAAAACTGGATATAATACGATGCTAGACATAGTTTTTTTGTATTCATGAGAACCGGTTCCTATCCACCGGATTCAAATGAATACGAGAAAAATTATTATTGATTTCTTGACTATACCTGTTAAATGATTATATTTATCGCTTTTCTACTTACATTAGGCAATCCAATATCTTTAGAAACACTTAATATGAAGAAAGAGTAAAGCTGAAGTAGATTTTAAGAGAGATTACATAAAATTACATTATCCTAATGTATAAAAGTATACAGGGTATCTGTTTGTCTATATGTCTCTCTATCATTCTTTCAGTCTGTCTTTTATGATATCTCTTATATATTAAAGTAACAGGATGTCGTTCTGTTTATCCTTCTGTCATTTTTCTGTCCTTCCGGACAAAGCTCAGGATCGCCGCTGAACCGATTGGGCTTTGCTTTTCAGGTCTTTTGGGGTAGTACAGTCCCCCCCCCCCCCAACACAAGAACATCCCCCATAAATAATTTTTTTTAAAATGTGGGAGGGGATGTTATGTATCGATGGAGTTGAAAACAGGCTTCTGTGGTGAAAAGATAATTGAAACGAACGAACCCCTTCCCGTACATCCCCAAATTAAATCAATTGAAATATGATTACGTTACCTATTCCTATATTCTCAAAATCACATAACTAATCCTTTTCTCATCCGTTAAAAAGTTTTATTCGGGATTAGTACAGTTATATCTTTCACACAGACATGTCTAGACATAAAAAAACTTTTTAAACAAGGACAATTAGGTACATAAGTAGCGAGAGGAAGGTTTTCCAATAAAACGGGCACAATTTGTTTATTTTACTTGTTAGGACTTAAAGACAAATGTTATACAAAAAGGAGTTTGACTAATGTAAAAATCTTACCTATCAAGGATTTAATAATTAAAAAAATATATTTTTCTTCATTATTTAAATGATGTTTATTCCAGTGCACACGCATGCTGTAGTTGTTACAATTATAGAAATAATACTTTATCTAAAAATGTATTTTTTTGGGCGATTTCTCCCAAAATAGTTTTACACCTACCAGGACCTGTGAAAAGCTACATTAAAAAGGATAATTTTTTCGGTGTAGCGCGCGGTTAGCGAGATCCTTCAATATGGACAGACACAATTCTTTTACATGTATATGTATATATGGATATTAGTAACTATTATAGAGTCAAAAAGTGTGATGTAAATTATTTCAGAATAGATTGGCCTATCCTATGAAACAATTGATTCAATTGTGTAATTTCACATTTTCTGCGTTTTTCCTTTATTTGTTGTAAAAATATGAACATAAACTAAAAACAAGGATGTTAGCAAAAGTAACGCAATTTTTATAAGAACTGGTTTTAGGACATATACAGTGACAAACGTCTTAGTGGACATTTAAACTAACCTAACCTATTTTAAACCAAATTATAAGTTTTTAAAATGTCACTCCAAGTCAATAATTTAAACCAAGAGATTTAGTATGATCATTATTTTAAATTAAAAAAAAATGTTTTTCGATTACTTTTAGTTTGATACTGCTTAAATAACATCCATTAGAATAAAAACAATACAATAGGACAAGATACAATGTATAGAAGCTTCACTATTTAAAAAATGAATATTAAAGATTAATCTTATTGTTTTTTTTTTGCCAAAACTATACACTTAATTGAAAAAATCTAAATATCATTAATATCAATTTTTAAAAAAAGAAAAAATCTAAATATCCTATCAATCTAAAAAAAACAATGTATCTAACTATTTTATTTCTACCATTCTATCGGTTTGTGCATCTATCTATCTGAGCATCAATCGATCTATGCATCTATCCATCTATCTATATAATCATATATCGAACGATCTATCCATCTATCTATCTAAGCATTTATCGATATATGCATCTATCCATCTATCTATCTATCTAATGATCTGTGCATCATTCCATCTAAATATTTATCTAAGCATCTATCAATTCATCAATCCATATATCTATCTATCTATCTATTTGTCTATCCAGCTATCTATCCATCTATCTATCTATATTACTTGTTATGATTCTGAGTTGTATTGTTGTTTGTTTTGATGCTATCCTCCCCCTCCCCCTCGGAGCAAGAGTCAGTTTCTCCCTCACTGAAATACATAATTTATTACTATAGGTCAGGTAAGGTTAGGTAATATTGAATATTGGTTAGCCTCGCAGGGTTAGAGCACCGAATGTATAATCAACCCCCCCCCCCTTAAATTTAAGCAGGAGGGGGGAGGGTGGTGCTCTCAAAGCACTTTGAGGAAAAACACCGTTTTTTAAAAAGCAGAGTGAAAATCACGAAACCTTTTGGCTTAAGAATTTATGTCTTCACAACTCTAATTCTAACCTTTTGCAATTTTAAAAACCAGCTAAAAGTACTTGAAACCTGGCCAAAATATGGCGATTCCTCTTTTCAAAGCATCTAAAAGGGTTAGTCGCGGCTGACTCGAGGCTACGGAGCCCTGGTTTAAAGAATGTTTCTATCTTTATTCTAAGTTTTGCATGTCTTCATTTTCGTATATTATTTGCAAAGTGTTTAATTTTCGCACACAGTTCTTTAAAGTAAAAATGTCTGTCCGTAATTTAAGAGAAGCTTCACATAACTTGGTGTGCTTTTATGCCATTTATCTGCCCTAGTTTCCGAATCAAAGATGCTAGGGGCGCACATGCCAGTAAAATATGAATAAATTATGAGAAAGAAGGGATGGAAAGTTTGAATGTAATAATATGCGCTTGTAGTGAAATAATAATGTGTTACTTGTGCAGAAATGAATGCACACCATTCTAAGTTATGTCATTGAATAAGTATGAAATACCAGGGAGGAAACGGACATGTATACAAGTCCCCAAAGTTTTATCATATCGTTTTCATATTCGTCGGCTTTACAACTTTGGGGACTCTCTATTGATATAATTTTTATTTAAAGTTGAGTGTCCAAACGTTTCAACCACTAATTGTAATATACAGAAGGGGCTATGGTGTGCATCAATTTATCGGTCCTTGTCTTATCCCTTTAGATCCCTGATGAAATATATAAGGTGTGGTTGGTTACTGAGCACTATAGTATGCAGAGTAAACATGTAAGCCTTGATAAAAATCAAATATCCGAGGTTTGAAAGTTTGGTTGGGATTTATAATATTACAAATGTTTATTAAGATCTTATGTTGTTACTATACATCAGAAGGGATTCCAAGGGATAAGACAATGACCGATAATATACATCCCCAATGAAAATTACCCCTTCTGCAGATTATAAGTTGAAACGTTTGAACACCTAACTTTATGATCAAACCAATCAGAATTCACTATAAGTCACCAAAAGGGGTAAGCTATCGAATAAGAAAACGCTGCTATTATAAAACAGTTGGGACTTATAAAACAACTTATTGTTCCCTCTCTCTCTTAATACATCAGTCATGACCACTTTTATTAATTGTAATATAGTTAACCTTTCTAAATTATATGTATTCCCAATATTTCAATTAAATAGCATGGCTGTTATGATGATCTTAATGATCCAAAGACTAAAACATAAATTCTATGAAACTCACTAATGTATTACAAAATATTAGCTCTTAGAAACAAGCATCTTATGGTAACTTATGTATAATTTTTGCTATATCTCTCTGTCTCTCTTTCTCTCTCTGTCTCCCTGTCTCAATCGCTCTTTCTCTCTTTTTTTTCTTTTTCTCACTTTCTCAATATATATTTATCTATCTATCTATCACTTTCTTTTTTCTATCTGTATCAATATTTCAATTTTATGTCTTTAGTACTCTTTCTCAACCTCTCTCTTTCTGTCTCTATCTTTACATTAGATTTTCGGGGAATAGTCCTTTTCATAACAACGCCCCGTAAGGGGCGATTCGTCGTATTTTTAAAATGGCTTTTTATAGGTTATTTTAGGTTAGGTTAGGTTATATTGGGTTAGGTGATTGCCCCACAGGGTAAGGTAATTGGCCCCGCAGGTTTAGAGTCCCCCGCAGGGGCTAGAAATAGGAGAAATGCTACTGTGAAAAATACGAAGAATCGCCCCATAAGGTGCGATGTTACGAAAGGGACTATACCCGATTTTCGTCTACAATGTTCTAAATTTTTTTCCATAATATGACCCCACCCATTCTGCTGAATTCATCTTATTGTGTATCGTGATTGTTTTTGCACTAATTTTTGGCAAAAACTGTTTGCCATTTCATTTCATACAATACTGCTAAAAAAATTATATCAAATTTACACATCAATGATTTTGTTATGCGCTATGTAACAGGGATCTAACAGGGACAATGGCCGATAAATTGATGTACATCCCCAATTGTGATACATAAGATTACCCCTTCTGTAAATTACAATAAGTGGTAAAACGTTTGGAATGGCTGGCGGCAGTAAGTCCGTACTTTTTGTAAACGTTTCTGTACAAACCTGTCTATTTTTAATAAGAATCCGAAGCTTACTAAAGTGCCCATAAAAAATGACAACATACTGGCCTACCATTGGTCAATTAAAAAGTATACTGGCCTGCCATAGGTAATTTAATCTGTGTATTGGCTTATTAGTGGCTATTTGTATTGTATGCCGTCATTTTTTTATAAGCACTATAAGGAGCTTTAAGAATTCAAACTTCAAGAACATACTGACATTGAGAAATAGGCATTATAGTTCTTTTTTTGTCATTATGAAGGAACGTTTAAGCCATAATGCAAATTGAAGTTAGTCTAAAATGGCAGATAAAAATTGGCGCGCTCTTTCTCTTTTTCCTACACTAGCTCATTTAATTAAAATTCATATTTGCGCAACTACATACTTTCTTTACATTTAAATCTATTAGTTAGTTATGCTTAAGTGTTTGCTACCTAAGATCTCTGTAACGACAAGATTATTAGGTCTATAATTTTCATGGAATGGAAGCTTTTTTAGTCTACCATATGGAGCTAGAAGGAAAGGTTTATATTCCCATAACAAATGTCTTAAAAGTTAAGATCTATGTAACAACTAAATTAATTGGTCTATAATTTTCATGGAAGCTTTTTTAATCTACCATATGAAGCTAGAAGGAAAGGCGTATATTTCCAAAACACACGTCAAAAAAATAACATGTTCGAACGATTTTAAAACCTATTCAATAATTGACAATGTGTCCAAGAAATAGTCATCTATAATACAAAGTAGAACGATGTCTGTCGGTCTGTTTGTTTGTTTGTGTATTTGTGTGTTTGTCTGTTTGTTTGTAGCGAAGGATCTCGCTAACCGCTGAACCGATCGGGTTCTCCTTTACAGGGTAGCTTCTCATAGTTCCCGGGAAGGTTTTTAACTATTTTCTTGGGGGGTGGGACACCCCTAACCCCCCCAAAAATGAAAAATACCCCCCCCCCAAAAAAAAAAAAAAAAATATTTTTTTTAAAACTAAAATTAAAATAGTGGGGTCGACTACCCCCCCCCCCCCAAAAAAAAAATCCCCCCCCAAAAATTTTTTTTTTCTTTTTTATTTTAAATCTAAAATACGAAAAATTGGTTTGATCAAACCTCTTGGGGCAAAGCCCCTAGAGGCTAGGGGCGAACCCGCTAGTTCTCTCTTATAAAGCTTTTTCAAAATGACAATTTTTTTTTTCTAGAGCTAACCCTGAGAGGCACTAGCCCAGCGGGACTCTCTCATGCATTTTTAACAGTGGGTCCAATTTGAAAAAAAGATGTTACTAAAAACTGAACAAACACGTACGATGAAAACTACATTTTGATTTGTTTAAGCTTTTAGGCCTTAATTTTCAATCTAAATTGTTTCAATTACATTTAGCATACAAATTGATATCAAACAGGAATTTAGTGATAGGTTAATGGAGATTTAAGTAAATCCAAACCCATAAAAATCTTTGATTTGCTTAATAATATTAAACATTTAATGGTTTCCCATTCTGATAAAATCATGGATAATACAATGAACGATATATTGATCTTTACCAATCCCTGTATTTATAGTCATACACTCACTTTAGTGTATTACCAGGGATATAAAAGGATAAGACAGTAGCCGATAAATTGATGTAAATCCCCAATGATGATACACAAAATTACTCCTTCTGTAGATTACAATTTTTTGGTTGAACTCAACTAAATGAACCAACCAATCAAAAGTCAATAAGAGTACCCAAAGTTGTTAAGCCAACGAATAATAAAACGTTTTTTTAGAAGACTTTGGGGACTACTTAAATAAACAGACCTGTATACCCTCCCTCCCTCCCTGGTGTATTAAATATACAAGAAGCGCAGTTACTCTAAAATTTTCGTATGTCCGTCATTCCATCATTTATGTTTTAATAGTTATTTCTCGCATCGTATTATAAACGGCTTTCCGCGGATATAGAAAGTACAATTATGAGATTGAAACTAGTTTTTTTAGCCCCGAGGTGCCGGAGGCACCGGCTAAAAAAACTGGTTTTAATCTTATGATTGTACATTTCTATATTCGTAGAAAGCTGGATATAATACGATGCTAGACATAGTTTTTTCGTATGGATGAGAACCGGTTCCTATCCACCGGATTCGAATGAATACGAGAAAAACAATTACAAACAGTTTGATTATTAATGAACGAAGGGTTAGGAATTTGCTCGAAGAAAAAAGTTCATCCGAAAATGTTTAGTAGTTGTATGCTAATCAATTTTTATTTTCACTATAGAATAATATATTCGAACAATTTTGGCAGATTCGTTGTTGGCTAGGGGCGAAGCCGCAAGTCCATAAAGTGCTTTAAATTCCATTTACAATTTTATTGATAAAAAGGGGTGGGAATGAACGTTTAACCATTACTATTAGAGACATGCATTATTAAAAACAATTTTAAGATTTATAAATATAGGTTCATCTTATTATACCTTCCAGGAAAGTTTTGTTTTGGCCAAGGACAGGTTTTAAACTATTTATGGTCATCACCACATGTCGCCCCAATATTCTCATTAAAGAAAAAAAATAATTGGGCTAAAAACCTTTGGGAGCGAAGTCACTCGCTTAAAAAATCTTTATTTTTATATAAGATCTCTGTGTGTCTGTTTTAACCACTGAACCGACATGGTCCCATTTGAAATGTAGCTTTTCAAAGGTCTGGGACGGTATATAACTATTTTGAAGAAGGTTACCAGCACTCTCCCAAGAGAAATCGCCCCTAGTAAAAGATACCCACTATAAAACTTTTTCTTTTTGAAACTAAAATAAAAAATTGGGGGTCGAATTCAAGCCCCCACCAACTCTAAGGCATAGAAACATTTAAGCTTTTAAGAGCGTTTGTCGTAGTCCGAACATTACTTTAGAGTTGTCTTATCTTAATTTTATATTTATTGACACAATTTGAGGGTAGTAAACCAGATAAATACACAGAACAATACCAAAACAATTTGGATCATGTAATGTTTGTATGCTTTGTGTGTGTTTGACTTTATTTTAGCAAATGGCTATCTATGTTATATATACTAAAGTAAAAGGATGTCTAAGTGTCTATCAAACTGTACCCAAGGATCTTGTTAACATCTGATTTGATATGGTTCTCCTTTACAATGTAGCTTCTCAAAGATATGGAAAGTTTTATAACTATTTATGGAGAGTGTGCTATCGCCCTACCAAGGAAAATCGCCCCTAGTAAAAAATGACACCTACCCCCCAAAAATAGGTCAACATCTCCCCAGCCTCAAGTGCACCTATTGATATCTTCTTCATTAAACTAGACTTTAATGGATCTTGTAATCCTTGTTTGACTGAAGTATATTTATTTGTATATGCTAACATTTTATTAAATGTATTATATGAATAATAGTTCCATCAAAAGAACCCATAATAAACATAGCATGAACAAATATTAAAAAGAGAGTCCACTTTTCTGATTTAATAGTGTAGCCACTCTATATATTTAGATCATTGTCAGTTAGTTGGTTGGTAATGCTCAGAGAAAAGCTACTATCTTTGTAATGGTCAGTTAATTGGTATTGTTCAAAAGAGGCTATTATAAACAGAGAATGAACAACTATTAAAGACTCAAAGAAAGTCTATATGAAGAAAAGCCAGTCAAAAATAAAGATAATTATCTTGAAATTATCTTAATTAAAATCAATAAGAAATGCATTTGTGACTCTGAAATTAACACATTTATTTGAATTAAGCGTAGGAGAGGATGTCATAAAGGTTCCTGATCACTTTCTTTCAAACTTTGGGCTACATTATAAATTAGCTACATTTGATAAAGCACAATATTTGAATACCAGAAAAACTAAACTGCCAAAAGAAATTTAGAAATTTGCCCCTAAACGTAAACAATAGGGTTGTAGCGGATTTTGTTCCATGACTTAGAGCCGTTTTAAATCTTTTGTATTTCTCGTCCCTAGCCTCTAGGTACTTCAGCCCATATAAGAAAGAAAGAAAGAGAGAGAGAGAGAGAGTGGGGGTGCTTCCCTACCATCAAATTTTGTTCTCTAATGAAATTTGATAGAAATAACCCTTTGCTAACAACAAAAAATTATCTCAAATTAGAATTAACCCAACAAACCCTTATTCTAAATAACATTCTAAAATAATTTTCTCTTAGTAAGCAACTAAATAGCAAAAAAAGAGCCTTTTTTTACTATCGTTCATTTTGGGGTAATGTAAAAGGAGACTCTTTAACTTAATTTTTATTGCTAAACAAAATGCTCGATAAGACGTTCGAGAAAAAAAAATGAAGAGTGAAAACATCTTAGAAAAACACATCTCTTTCTTCCTTCTATGGTAGAAAGGTACTAAAGTAAGACATTTTTACATTATAATTTGGCGAGAAACAATTTTTTTGTTTATTATTACCTGACTTTAGATCTGGGTATTTAAAGAATTAAATTATAGTAAATTAAGTACAGCAATACCTTCTCTTAAGATTTCTAAACCAATTTTCTGTTGCTTTTTAAGAACATTGTAATCACATTTTTGACAGACAAAAATTAAATTCAATTGAAAAGAAGACGGGGTGAAATTTTGACCACAGCGGTAAGTACCAATTTTTTTGTTAGTGGATTTAGAGGGGGGGGGGGGGGTGGGGTTAGTAGGGATATTTATATGAGAGATAAATTTATCTTACTTCCAATTATAATTAATGCACACAGTGGCGTGCATATTGATTCAAGAGGGTGTTAAACCTTTAGGTGGTGAAAAAAGAGCAAGGCAGGTCTTTACAACTTCAACTTTTAGGGGGGGGGGGGGTGTTGACATTCCCATACTGCATGCCCCTGGTGGATAATAAAACAAAATGGAGGCAATTTTGGAAAAAATTAATTTGTATTCCCTTGACCTATTCTGTATCTCTGACTTTTTAGGTATGTCTTTAAACTTTTTGTAGACAAACATTTTTTTGAGGCGTGGCTTCTATTCAATATTCTAAGTCATATGTTTTTAAAACTATAATACAAATCAAGGCAGTAAAGTTTTGATGTTGAGCTATACAGCTTGAGATGTTATTCTCAGGTCATCTTTATATAATTCATGGGAGAAGTTTTGGAATATTTTGCAAATCCCAGAATTCCAACAATTGAATCGATGTTTCAATGCTTTTAGTATAATAGAAAGCGCAAAAAAGAATTATGCATTTAATATTATTTATGCAATAATAGTTATTTCTCGCATCGTATTATAAACGGCTGTCCGCGGATATAGAAAGTACAATTATGAGATTAAAACTAGTTTTTTTAGCCCCGAGGTGCCGAAGGCAACGGCTCAAAAACTGGTTTTAATCTTATGATTGTACATTTCTATATTCGTAGAAAGCTGGATATAATACGATGCTAGACTTAGTTTTTTCGTATGGATGAGAATCGGTTCCTATCCACCGGATTCGAATGAATACGAGAAAAAATATTAAAGTAAATTTAGATAAGCTTTCATGAAACTGGATGTCTTTTTTTATGGAAAAGATTACTGTCCTTTCGTGTGCAGACATACAAACACCATAGGTCGTCTAGAAATTATCTTTTAAAAACCTACAAGGAAAATTATTTTTGATCATGGAAAGAAAACGAAGTAGCGGGTTTTGTCGTATTTTCACAGTATTTTTTACCTATTTCTAGCCCCTGCGGGTGACTCTAAAACTGCAGGTCAATCATTAACATTTACCCAACCTAAAATAACCTTTTAAAAGCTACTGTGAAAATACGAAGAAACTCGCTACTTCGTTTTCTTTTCATGTTCATTCTTTTTCTTCAAAAAGGCATAAAAATGTAGTATACATAGACATCAAACGATTCATTTCGATAAATACCGGTAATTTTTAATATAACCCTAAAATAAATCTTTTATTTATCTTAACAAGGCCTAATAAATAATTGACCTTGAATTAATTTTCTCCCATACTCACATTAAACATACATAATAAGCTGAGAGAAAGGGGACAATTGGCTGTTTAGTACACTAGTCCTCAAAACTTTATAATAAGTTTTCTTATTTGTTGGATTAACAACTTTGGAGACCTTAGAGAATTTTGATCGGTTGCTTCATTATTTTAAGTTTTCAAACGTATAAACCACTAATTTTAATCTACAGAAGGGGCAATTTTGTGTATTCTCATTAGGGATGTCCATCAATTTATCGGCCATTGTCTGATCACTTTAGATCCCTAGATAATAAGGGAAACGTTACATTTGTAATAATATTATATATGTAAAGTAGTAAGATTTTTATGTCTGTAGCTTAAGAAATCAATAACTACTTTACTCATTGAGTTCTCCTTTTAGGGAAGCTTCACTTGTATCCTGGGATGGTTTCAGGCTATTTCATTTTTCAGATTTATAAGAGTTGGGAGAGGTTTAAGCTAATTTAAAACCTCTTTCAGCCCCTTTGAATAAAGAGCCCCTAGATGCAAGGGGCGTAGCCGCAAGTGGGATTATAACTTGTTACAATTTAAAATAAACCCATTGGCCTATCCCCATATTCATGAAGATTGTAAACTTATTGAGATGTGACCTAGAATTTATGGTTTATTGTTATTATTTGGTTTTCATTAACATGTGAACCTTATCTCTTATACATTTTATTATAGGTGTATCTTTCAAAACTGCAGAATAAAATTATCTAACAAACAAGCATGACAGCATAGATAAATAGCGAAGCACAAAAAAATAAATGGAAGGGACTGACGGACAAAGTTAGATAAAAGGCAGCTTTTCAGTTGTCACAACAATAAAACAAAAAAGAGAGAAAATAATAGCGCATATACAATAGAAATAATCACGGAAAATTTCAGCTGCTGAGAAAGCGAAGCTCACAAATTGATAATTGTTGCCAAGCTAAGTTTTGGTTTACTACGCGTAGGTGCACTATCACAATTCTTTAAATATAAATATACAGCTTATAAAAGCCTTAAATTGTAAGAAACCAACAACAACAAAAAATCTAAAGGAGGAGATAAACTTTAAGTTTTTGAGATAAATTGTTAATGCCATTGTCATATCCACGTTTTTTCAGCTTTATCTTTCAAAAAATAATAAGACATAAATACAAATTAATTACAACTTTCTTACTTTAAAAAAAGATAGCAAAAACACGCTCGTTATAATCATTAAAATGGCATTGATCAACGAAAACAAATGGTCCTTAATGATTTTGAAATTTTTTCATCTCTTAATTTCTAGTTACATGACTGGTAGGGAAAGAACAATAGCATATAAAATTTATCCACACTACTTTCTACTCTCTTTTCATACCTTTTTCTTTGAACTGAAAAAAAAACATTTGTGTTATATGATTCAAATTAATTAAAATATCTTTTTTTCATACCCTTCCACCAATTTTTCACGACCACTTTCTTTTTCTTCCTTTAATAATATGTTACATACCTATATTATTGTTTGTCATTTTCCTTTTTGGGGCGGGAAATACCACCAGCCCTCCCCTATAACGTGCAGTTAAATATACGAAAGAAGGATTGGAAAGTGTCGATTGAATTAAACTTCTCTTGCCATGCATTTTTTCAAGCTATCAAAGACAGAATTTTACAGAAGGTATGATTTTAGTGAAGATTAAACTGAATAAGTTAAAAGCATTTCAGGGACACCCCCCCTCCCCCCTCTTAAACCCCCCCCAAAAATTTAGAGTGGGGTTCTGAACTTCTGCCTTTTGGGAAAAAAGATTTTGAATCTATTTAAATTATAGTTAGGCAAAATGGGGAAAATTTGTTACAAGACCACAACTTTTAAATATAGCTTTGTGAAAATGAACCTCCTAAAGATGTATTTTGGGAGGTCTATTCTTCATAGCTGAGAAACTATCATTATCTTTAAAGGGTGAAAATGATTTTTAAAAGGACACATACAAAAAAAAATCTGCAATGTCATTCCCCTTTTTACTCAGGGACTTATGGATACACTGTAATTAGTTAAAAAAAGGTTTCAATTATGTTTTAGGAAGTAAACAACAAAATAATTAGTTACATACGATCGGTGAGATATTGGACAGTATACAAATCAAGTCTAGGTCTGTAATTGGTAATATTTTCAATTTGAGAAATCTACAGTAATTATGTTTGTTTAATGTAATGTAGATTGAGCAGGGATGTAAAGGGATAAGACAATGGTCGATAAACTGATTTCATCCGCAATGATAATACACAAAATTATCCCTTCTAAAGATTACAATAAGTGGTTTAAACGTTTAGACACTTTACTTAATGAAGAAAGCAAGCAAAATTCAATAAAAGTCCCCAAAGTTGTTAACCCAACGAATAAGAAAACGTCATTATAAAACTTTGGAGACTAGTGTAATAAACAGCCCGATGTCCCCTTCCTCTCTGAGATTTAGGCTCATACATACTTGTACATAATCAGATAATTAAATTTGACAAATGAATATTATTTCATTTGTTATCATATCCCTATATTCCTGCTTTATTTCCTTTTAAATAAATCAAATACTTTCTGAAAATATTGTTGTTATTTCTTTATTGATAATAATTATCTAAGGCATTATTGTACAAAGAGCAATATCAAATATTTTTACTTACAAAAGTTTTGAGGCAAATTTGAATTTATTCAGGCCCCTATATCACCTCAAATATGTGTAAAATCAAGTCTTTACTAAAAAAAAAGTTTTATCTTTTTTTCATGGAGTAATGATTGATAAGTCATATTAATTTTGCT
Source organism: Acartia tonsa (assembly GCF_053477335.1). Classification (NCBI taxonomy): domain Eukaryota; kingdom Metazoa; phylum Arthropoda; class Copepoda; order Calanoida; family Acartiidae; genus Acartia; species Acartia tonsa. The sequence goes on along the minus strand of NC_137268.1, from coordinate 43,864,495 downwards.
GAAATCCTTTTTGCACCTGTTTTATCTCCCAAAAAAACCTGCACTGTCCCAAGACACTTACCACAAAGATACCTGCCCAATTAACTATTGTGCGCATTTTTTACTTTCCCGCCATTTTTCCTTTCTTCACGCTTTTTGCCGCGTCAAATTTTTTGCGCGCATGGCGGCGTCCTCTTGGATGCTATTGTTTGCATTTATGTGGTGGCGATGCTACCACATACATAATTAATCTTATATTATACAGGGTGAAATCTTTTTTTCTTATCATTTAAAAATACAGTTATTTCTTCAATGAGATAAAAAATGACACTTTGAATAGTTATGACAAGCATAAAATTGCTATGATTCTATGGGAGAGATTTAACATAACCACTTTCAAAGATTCTTTTTTCAAAAATTGCTAAATATTTTAGGTATATTTTTTGGCCAAAAATAATTCGATATACAAACCAAAGGCTACCTACCCTTGAAATTAAAAAATTTCAAAATCTGCCATTAAAACAAAATTTGATCTGAAAGATTAAAATTTAGCCAAGACTCTGAATCAGCTATAAAGAAAAATGACGACTATCCTACCTGAAAGACTCAAAGTCAGCTGATTCACCAAGGTCAGAGTCTTCACTGGCCAGGGGAACAGCCTCTACTGTCAAAGGAAGACTCGTTGGACCTACAAAAACATATCATAAGTCAATTATATTATATAATATAAGTTATATCATTAAAAAAAACTAAAAGTAAAGGTCTTTGTATGGGAGTCCTAAATTTAAATGGTTAAAGTTAAAATGGCGGAATAAAAGTGGGTGTTACCTGATGGATTGATGGCCTCTGCAAGGACTGGACTCCATGTCAAGTCGTCTTTGGTCCGCAAAAACTCAACCTTCATTAATGACCAACATTGAATAAAATGTTTTGTACTTTTTTACTGTGCTGTTCAAGACAATTCTAATGACAAAAAAGCAGTTAATTAGTAGGAATGGATAGAAAATCTTAAATATTTTGCCTTCAACAACTAAGTCAATAAAATAATATTAAATGTCATGACAAAATGTAATGTTGGTAATTTCCTTGGTTTCTTGGGTGAAAATTTGTTTTTCCTCCCAACTAGTTTTTGTCCAGGAGGGCTTGTTATATACAGAACAATCTAATTTTGTAAAAGTCCAATTCATTCCTTTTTATTTTATGTTTTTTTTTATAAAATGATAATGATAAACTAAATCCCCCCCAACTGCAGATTAAAATAATTGGTTGAAAAGTTTGAGTACTACTAGTTTGGAACCAACTAATCAAAATTCAATAAAAGTACACAAAGTCTTACCTACCCCTACCTCCCTAATAGTAACTGAGCTTCATTAAAGAAGAAAAAAATGGATTTTTTCCTGAAATTTTCCAAATGGTGTTTTGTAAACTTGAATCTACTTTATCCACTTCGTCTGTCATATTGCAATCATTAGGCTTTTCTTCTTTAGAATTGTCTATATTAGTATTATTGGCATTGTCTATAGCAGCAGATGTGTCATTGTCATTTATGCTAGAATCATTATTGTTTTTATTTGCATTATTCTCACTTTTATTGTCTTTTTGGTTTAATTTCTCAACACTAGGTGTCGCATTATCAAATGTTTTATCTGTGTAGTTAACAGTTTCCTCACAAGGTGTCACCACATTATCGTATATCTTATCCTTATAGTTTAGTTTTTCATCACAAGGTGTAGTGTTTTCACTGTTCAAGTCTTTATAGTTCAGTTTTTGATCACTAGATGGCGGGGTTACTCTGTTTCTATACTCTCTACCCTCTTCACTGCCCCAAGAGTCGCCAGAAGACAAACATTTGGAAGAAGGGAGAGATGAATCATTCGTTCGATCACTAAAATTAAAAGTGAATTAATAAAGTTTGAAATAATGCTTTCTGTTTGTCGAGATGTAAGTCCAACTATTTTTACAAGAATTTGATAGAAAAATCGATGATGTTGAACCAGAATTCTTAAACTCTGATAAAGTAATGCTCGTAGCTGGCTAAAACAACTGTCACCACCTCATTCCAACCCCTACTACTAGTGAAAAAAGAGCTGACCAATAAATAATGTCCATATTAGCAAGCTAAATTGAACAACTATTTTCCCCTGTCAATATGTCCACATGTATCCTGTATCCATTGATATGTATTTTTCTAATATACAATGGAATTTAAAATTTTTGTTTTTAACCCCCCCCCCACCCCAACTAAAAAAATCTTAGACTTCCCCCCCCCCCCCCAAATTTAATTTTCAATTTGCTTAAATTGCTTAGACGTCCTTGCCTGGATAGTTCTACTGACTCTATTTCTTCACACTCCTCTGCAATGGAATCACTCTTGTTGTTCGTCATTTCTAAAATTAATAAATATCTAGTTTCATCTAGCGGTAACATTTTGAACTACAAATTTCAAACAAAAAATATCCTATTACATTTATGTTTGTTGCAGGAGCAAACTTTATAAAGATATCCAAATAGATTTATAAATAGATAGATAATTAGAAATTTGTTTTATTTAAAAGATATTCGGATCTAGTGCAGTTCCTGGTAACGATTATCTATAAAAATCTATGAACTTTAAAGGCTTCTAGCTGCCAAACAGCTGAACGTACAGTTCATGCCCAAACCATAGAATAAGGAGGAATAGAAATGAAAACCCTAAATATTTCTGGGAAATTTGAAGGAATCTTTGACTTGCGCAGTAAAGACAATAATGCTAAAGTACAAATCACAATGACTAGTTGTCACTAGTACATACTCTTGTTTTAATTTTGGTAAGTACAATTGACCACATTTGTAATTTTAAAGGGTCAGCTAAATGGGTACAGTCCCTTCCTTCCCCATCCCCCCCTTCCACAAGTTAATGTATGGATGTAGTTGCTATCATGTATAAATCAGCTGTTTAAAAACAAACATAAGAGCGCAACCTAGTTTTATAATATAAATACTGAGACCAATATTTTTTTGTAAAATTTACATAATTAAATTTTTTTAAGGCTTAATATGCACATTAAATTCATTTTTAATCCATTGTGAATAGGGAAGAGGAAGCTGGATTCTTGGGTACATGGCTTTTAGTAAACTATTGCAAAAGGAATTCATTTTGAATATTTTTTCTGAATAATTACTGAAATCATGTTATTTACTAACAGCCTTATAGCCGTTTTGGTCTTTCAAAAGTTCCAATTTTACTTCAGGCTAGCCAGGCAGAATCTTCTACCTGGATTCTATTCTATACTTTATCTTCTTTGGCCCAAACACTGTTTAAAGCGGCATAAGAAGGCCCATAGCTAATGTGGAATAGCCAAGATCTATACAGGTAGAGCTTCACAAAAGAAAATAGGTAGATTTTTTGGAGATTATTGTAACCAGGAACTTTTGACCTTTAGATCCAGATAGTCAAATAAATTATACTGATTAATAAAGAGACATTCTAATAGGATTTACTAGTGGCTAAGCTCCTAGAGGCCTCTAGTGGCACTTTGACTGTTTTTTTATTTAAAATATCTAATTACAGAAATAATTGGTTTATGTTTCGTTCAAGTCTCTTTTTCGGGAGGGGTAGTTTTTTTTTCTAGGGGCGATTTCTCCTGAGAGGGTGGTGGTATCCTCCCCTAAAATAGTTATAAATCTTCCCGGGACTTATAAGAAGCTACCCTGTTACAGAGATCCTTACAAACACATGCAGTCATAGATCCTTCGGTACAAACACACAAGCACACAGACAAACACAAAGACATCCTGTTACTTTAGTATATGGATGAACGTAGAGAAGTATAATCTACCTGGTTTTCTTGAATAAGATCTGCAAAACGGCAAGGGCGTGTCTGGTGGAGTTGTTTCATTGTCTTCATGCTTCTTGTCTGAAAAAGATAGGATCTCAGAAACGGCCTAACCGATTGTTTTTTTTGTGATTTTTTAGCTGATGAGAAGGAGTTTTAAAAAATATTTAAACCTAAAGATAAACAAAGAAAACCAAACGAGATGAATATGTTAGTTTTGCAGAACCAAAAGAAAACGAAAATAGAAAACAAAAAATAAGGGAAGGAAATCAAGCCCCTGAGGAACTTTCAGAGTGGAAAATCAAAATTCAGGATTTATGTAAATCAATATGTTTATCATAATGATAATTACGACTGTTAAACAAGACATTATGTTATGTCGAAAAGCATTATTGATAGAGACCTCCAATATAATGCTAACACAATTAATTTTTTGTAAGCTTTTTTCTATCTTTTGATATCTCGACAACCCCTAATTCAAATGAGTTCTTTTTTTTAGGGAAGCTTCACATAGGTCAGGGGGTGGATTTAGGCTAGATTTTATTTGTATTGCGATGGGCTTTTTTTCTGCTATGAATACAACGTCCCTAGGAGCAATTGTTATTTCTTTCATCTTTTTATATCTTTCTCTCCCTCTTCCTTTTACAATATCTCTTCCTTTACCTCTTTTTCTCTTTTTTACCCTTTTTCTCTCCTTCTCTGTCTAATTCATAACCAAACTCTCTCTTTCCTTCTCTCCCTTTTTTTCTATTTCATTAAAATACATTTTTTTCTCATATCCTTTATGAGCAAAAATGATTAAATTTACTGCTAATTGCAACACAAAATTAATATTCACGCGTCTTACATGTACACATTATTTTAAAAAGGATGACCTAATCCAAAAATATGCTAAGTAAACAGAATTTTATAGATATAACAACGAAATAATTTTAAGACTAATTCAGTAAATGTAAAATATTTTTTAAATAGCTCCGAAAGGAATGAATTTACATTTATGACTGAAAAAAAACAAATCCTAACTATTTTTGATAGATAGTCATGTGGTCATAGTCATATACTGCAAAGCCAACATGGATAAATTTACAATAAAAGTGACGAACAGACAACAGAAAATTTTAGAAAAGCTACACGCTGCAAAAAAGAGTCTGCACGGCCAAGGCCATGAGCTGGCTCAATTAGTGGTTCTCGCGCATAAATGGGTATAAATAATTGATATAGGATAGGATGATTTCTAATTTTCTAATTTCAGTCTCATATTTTTTCAGATACAGATATAGGGATATGCCAATGGAGCCAATGAAAAAGCAAAATGTTTCAGACTTTTCATGTTAAGAGGCCTTCAATACAAATTAAAATATATGTTAACACAAAGCTTCTAAATATTCAGGGATCTAAAGGTTGAGGCAATAGCCGATAAATTGATTTACATCCCAATTAATGATACACAAAATTACTCCTTCTGTAGATTACAATTAGTGTTTGAAATGATTGGACACTCCACTTAATGAACCAACAAATCAAAATTCATTAAAAGTCTCCACAGTTATTAAGCCAAAGAATAAGAAAAAATTTCATAAAACTTTAGGTTTAGGGTCTACTGTAATAAACAGCCTTATGTTCCCTTATTCCCTAAGTATTAAAGTGTTATTTAGTTAATTAGTAAATCATTGCCCTTTCCCTACACATCTCAACACTTTCAGACATTGGATAACCTTATAATGATATAATTTGTATACTCGTTAATTAAGAAAATTTAATTAGTGGTTTATTTTATAAATAATAATATAATTAAAATTTATTTTACAGAAGGAAAAATATTAATTTTCAAAGCTTCATTTTTAGGTTCTCGAGAAAGTGACATAATATCAGCTTATTGGACAAACAGACAGAGGACAAACGAAAGTACGAACATAAGGACAAATACACAGACAAACAAACAAACTGACAAACAGATAGACAAAAAAAGACAAACAAGTAAGGCAAAGTTCCATCAACAGACAGACATACAGACAAACAGACAGACCTAAGTTCAAACAAATAATTAGAAAAATAATCGGTGGACTAAGAGACAGACAAAGAAAAAGAAAAAGGTAAAGACCGACAAATAGACAGACAAAGATTCAAACAATTATGCATTCAGCCATCAAATAGAAATGGATAAAAATGTCCTTGTTTTTTTCAATGAAAATAAAAGTCAAACTTAAAAGGCATCTTCTTGTAAAACATTTTTTGTTAGAGAAAGAACAAACCTCTTTAAGAAAAAAAGGTGAGAGTCATTTCCATACATAGGCACTGACATTGTATATAGGATATACGTGGATATATTGACAAGGATAATATTGTAGTCAATTTAGTGTGCTTGTTTGGACCTCATGTATTGGTCAGTTCGTTAATCCAGTACGAGGGGATTTGATAGGGTAACGGAGTAGAGGGGGGGGGGGGTATAGCTGCGAGTATTACTTTATCAGAGTACATGAAAATCTGGTACAATATCCAAATAATAAAATATCCATTGTACATACACACGCATAAACAAAACATAAACCAGGGAATAAAGGATTTACTAAATTCTACATTGTTTTACATACAATACATAACTTAATAGTATAGATGCATAACTCAAGCTTCTATCTGAGTCCAGTATTGAGGGCCTTTATCGGCTGTTAGCAAATTGCTCTCTTATATTTTGTAGCGACTTGGCTGTGTTAATATTTTCGACACTTTTGGTTGATATTTAAAGACCCAATTGAAAGACGGCACAGGGTCCACGGGGGCAATTATTTAATCACTTTATTGTTTTACTCTAATCAGACAAAAATATATCTACTGGATTGTTTTTTTGTCTAAAAGATGTGAGTGTGCATGGCAAAAAGATGTTATTATTTTTCTGGCTTAGGCATTCTCCCTACTTATACGAGTTATCGAGAATTTAAATGAAAGACTTAATCTTCAACTTCTTTACTATAACACTGGAATATATCTAATCCTTAAATTCTATAAAAATTCTTTTTCTAATAGTAGTTTTTTTTGCATTTTTTATTATCTATAAAGCCCTGACAAAAAACACACCCTTTAAATTTGTAAATATGGCTACAGTACAAGTTTAGATTCCAATTCGCGATTAAAAAATGATCTTATATTTTTAGCAGTGTTCAGAAATATCACTTAAAAATTTTGATTATTATTATTGAATACCTAATGCTTGATTGTTATCTATAAAGAAACCAATACAAGAAAATTTTAAGGCAAAATATATTCTTTAGGTAACATATCCAATGGATTTGAAGGGATAAGACAATGGACGATAAATTGATCTTTATCCCCTTACATCCATGCAACAATCGCTCCTTCTGTATATTAAAGTAATTGTAGATAAATTTACTAATATGTAGCAATAAATCAAGATTTGAAAACAATACCCAAAGTTTTTAAGCCAATGGATTAGACGAACTTTGGGTACCAGTGTAAATTACATTCCCCTCCCTGGATATTCCATGTTCATGAGGTGGATTATAAATCACTCTTCCTGTCAAATACAAATACTCAAGAATAAAGTAATAGTCAAGTGTATCCTTGTATGTGCACTTTTTAATCACCAAACCTTAGAATTACATTTTATTATGTCTTTTAATGAATACAAACATCTAACAATTGATTATCTTGAGATCATAGCATCCATGTTTGGTTTAAATGCAAAAGAAATAATGAAAAAGCTAAACAAAAAAATAATTGATAAATTCACTGAGTGAAAAAGTCTTTGATACTTCCCAGCTATTTTTTGAAATATATTTTGGTGGACATTGCACCCTCTTCAGTCTTGAGTTTAGTTGGATGTTAAAAGTATAATTGTTTATCTAAGAATCTAACCGCTGAACCGACAAGACTCTGCTTTTCAGAAAACACGCCTATTGGTCAAATCAAAATTCCTCTCCACCAAATATATTGTTTTGAATATGCTGTCCGACTTATTTTAATTTATATTGACCTATGCCTGCAATCCCTGAAATTTATCTGCGGATCAAAGCAAATTACGATAGAGTTAATGTCACGAATGTTTTGACGTTGGTCTAGCAAAAGGTGTGCAACTTTTATTTCAGGTCCGCAAATTATTGCTTAACTTTATGAAAAATATGTTGATTGCACCCCTAGCATTTAAGGACTCTGTATTATATACCATCTATAAAACTTAAAGAATTAAAAATCCTAAAACCATCTCAAAACCTATGTAAAGCCTACTTGAAATGAAAACTTACATTTATGAGATTCTTAAGGACAACTCAAAAACTTTACTTCTTTAAATAACAGGTTACAATATACTTGAACTTGAAAACTTGAAAAAAAACTAATTTTGTGGAAACTATGGGACACCCCAGCAAAATGGGCGCAGGGACATTCACATCAATGAATTGTTTTTTGGGGTGGGGGATGGGATTAGGATAATACATGCTAACCCAGTCGTTTTAGAGATCTAAAAAGAAATGCCACTCAGAAAGGCATCCAATTGTTGCAAAACTGTAGGTAAACTGATAAATAAGGTATTTAAAAAAATATTCTTTCCAGTATGGCTTCGAAACCGATTAATATCCGCTGGATTAGAACCGGTTCTCTGAAACATCATGTATAGCATCTTATTGCGTCGGAAAGCTGTATATAATACGATGCGATAAATAACTGTTCTGTTATAAATAATAAATGAAAAATGATGAAAAATCTCCAAATTACGCCTAATTTCAAATATACAGACACACATACATTCTAATGCTTTGGCAGATAAATATCCAATTACTCTATTGAACGACTGGAAATTATTTTTCAGAAGCTTTAAATATTTATAGGACGATCAGGCAATTTTTTTGAAGAATACTATTTTAGAGATTCTTGGAGCCATACAAATTTTGAAAAAGCATAAAAAACTTTAAATTGGCGGAAAGACGAGAACAATATGTTTGTTTGCAAAAAGGCATAAAAAAGAACAAGATAGGTGAGTTGACATTTTTTGGCTTCTTTACCACATTTTTCAAGTTTATTTCTTGATTTTACAGTCAAAAGGCCGAAATTGGGAAGAGAATAGTGATCAGAAAAAGGGTTTGGTATATGCAGGGAGACATGAACAGGGCAATAAAAGATAAAATAAATTCCCTCTTGAACGTTTCAAATAGCATTATATCAACAACTACAGTCATTAAGTCTTTTTAAAAAAGCGTAGAACAAATTCATGGCGATTTTGACATCATAAAAACTTATCGATATTAATTCAGTAAATTCATGACAGTCTTTATCAATCACTGAAATTATTTATGAAATAGGTATAGTTAATCCCTGATATTCTAAATCAACACATATTTTTATAAAGATGATTATTTAACTTTCATTGCACCATCCCCTTATCCCTGACATGTACCTGACTTTGATTTACTTATCTTTGATGTTTATTGGTTACCAAAATATTTTACTTCCTTATTTTTTTTTTGTGGCAATTGACCTTTTCTGTTTAGACTAAACAATTTTTAATGATTGTCTGTAAGAAATCACAAAGGCTTTTAGGGTTTTATAATAGAAATCTTCTAATTATATATGGAATTGGTGTAACTTTTCGACGATTTTATAAAATTTTTCCAAACATTTTTAAAAGCGAAGCTTTTCTATAATTAGGGTCGGTCCGTACGTCCGTCCGTACGTCCGTCCGAGATAGATAGCTTTTATTTGTTAATTTAGGCATGTTAGAATTGTCCTATCGATTTCAAACTTTTCATGATGATTCCTGTAGTAGTTGGGTACTATTTAGAAATCGTAGCAACTCTATAATCATTACCAGAATGTCCGTACGTCCATTTTAAATATATTGATTTTTTTACTTTTTTAACAACAAATCTTTATGTGATCTAATTATCCGTTTGATATGATTTTTGGTATACTGATTCCTGGGACAACAAAGTGCAATATTTTAAGCGAAGTAACTCTATAATTAAGTCCTAAAAATGTAAGTATGTCCATAAACATTATCCTGTATCAAGCAGTTTTTCAACAAATTTACTTACAATTTTGCTTCGAATCTTATACATTTATATTCCGATTATTCAGTTCTGACACTATACATGTGCTAATGTCTGTTTGTCCTACCATTTCAGTGCTTCGCTTTTATGGATGTTGTCATCCTTGTTTATTAGTGATTCAAAAATACTCACAGTTAAGAAGAAGAACGTTGTTTGAGGCTTGGTTATTTGTAGAATCAGGAGAGGTACTGCTTGTAAACAGTGAGGCTAGCGTCTCTGATACCTAGATATAGATAGATAGATATTATTTGTAGAATCAGGAGAGGTACTGCTTGTAAACAGTGAGGCTAGTGTCTCTGATACCTAGATATAGATAGATATATATTATTTGTAGAATCAGGAGAGGTACTGCTTGTAAACAGTGAGGCTAGCGTCTCTGATACCTAGATATAGATAGATAGATATTATTTGTAGAATCAGGAGAGGTACTGCTTGTAAACAGGGAGGCTAGCGTCTCTGATACCTAGATATAGATAGATAGATATTATTTGTAGAATCAGGAGAGGTACTGCTTGTAAACAGGGAGGCTAGTGTCTCTGATACCTAGATATAGATAGATAGATATTATTTATAAAATCAGGGGAGGTACTGCTTGTAAACAGGGAGGCTAGCGTCTCTGATACCTAGATATAGATAGATAGATATTATTTGTAGAATCAGGAGAGGTACTGCTTGTAAACAGTGAGGCTAGTGTCTCTGATACCTAGATATAGATAGATAGATATTATTTGTAGAATCAGGAGAGGTACTGCTTGTAAACAGGGAGGCTAGCGTCTCTGATACCTAGATATAGATAGATATATATTATTTGTAGAATCAGGAGAGGTACTGCTTGTAAACAGTGAGGCTAGTGTCTCTGATACCTAGATATAGATAGATAGATATTATTTGTAGAATCAGGGGAGGTACTGCTTGTAAACAGGGAGGCTAGCGTCTCTGATACCTAGATATAGATAGATAGATATTATTTGTAGAATCAGGAGAGGTACTGCTTGTAAACAGGGAGGCTAGCGTCTCTGATACCTAGATATAAATAGATAGTAGATAGACAGATAGATAGATGGATGGATGGATATATAGATGGATGGATTTGTGGATGGATGAATTGATGAATGGATGGATAAATTGATGAATGGATCGATGAATGAATGGATAGATGGATGGATAGATTTATTGGAGAAAAGATAAAGAGTATATGGATGATTAGACAAAAAAATACATAGACGTACGGACATTTTAAAGTAAAGAATATCATTGCTTACAAGAAAAATGAGAATTAAAAAGTTTTACCTTCGTTAATTCAGCAGATACAGGACGATACTGAAATAAAAAAAAATAGCATTAATTGTAATAACTAAAAACAAATGTCAATAATAAAATAGTTGTTCTTATCAAAATTTCTTATTTTAAAAACAATACCAAAAAATTTTTAAAAAATCTAACAGAAATCTAAAGAAATCAAATAAATTATTTTTACATTTTTACTTAAACATCCAAATTATAGAGACGCTATAAAATATATTGGCCTTTGATAATGAAATAGCAAAAAATGTTCCTTTGATCCTATCTATCTATTCTAATTTAGGATGGACACATTTATATTTTACTTTTACAATATTAATCTGAATCTGCTTGATTAAAACTGGTTCAGTGCCATACCGAAAAATCATGTATTGTATAAATATACACTTAAAGAGTTAACACTTGGTGAGTAGAATTTAAATTTTAGGTTAATTTGATGCAAAATTGCTTTAGTACAGGAAACTGTACAAGGACAAACCTAAATTTTTAAATATTGATTATTCAGATACTCTGCTTATAAACTGGTACCTTGCTGTCTTAGGAGTTATTATCAAAAAATTAGATGAAGTATATCATACAAAATTTGATGTAAAAAAGTTAAGAAATCAACATAAACATGATTTAAATGGACCTACGGACGTACCGACGAAATAGAAAAGCTTTGCTTTTACAAATCGTAAATTGAATCCATAAAAATTGTACAAATTAAAAAATGTTTGTATAGCCATGAAATCAGTTCATCACAATGATATCACAAAAATCATTTAAACCTTATTTTATTCAAATCATCATTTAAATGGCAGACATCTGTGTCTAGGTACGCCTACAATTTAGCAGTTCTTGAGATCTTTTGCTACAAACATGAATATTTAGAAAATAGCCTTAGCAAATAATAAATATGTGTAAATATTTTCCTATTTTATAAAGGCTGCTATGATTTTATACAGAAAAGCTTAATCAAATATTTTTCGCTAAATTTCAAATTACATTTATATTTTAAAAAACACTTGTCATAATGTTTGGATTTCTGAAAATTATTATTTTCTAACCAGCAGAGAAAATTTGGGTAAGATTTGAAAATAATTTTCTCATTCTGTACTTAATAATTTATGCTGAAACCCTTTCCAACTTAACTGAAACAACCATTTTTGAGATCTTACTAGCAAACAAGTAACTTAGGGTGTAGAGAATGAATATCTAAAGAAACTATTCAAAAATAAATTAATCAGTTTAAACATAATAGAACTATTCTATCACTCATAAAAGCTAAAAACTTTCGCCATACCTACGTACAAGATTTAATTATAGAGAAGTAAAAAGTCAAACTTGGCTTGAGGCATTTTTAAACAATTTATCCCCTCACATATGTTTGAGGATTCTTGATAATCAACATACTTGTAAAAAAATCCTTCGTTTTTATTAGCGTGGCTACTCTATAATTCACCGTTAGATTGTCTGTAAGCAGGGATTTAAAGGGATACGACAATGGCCGATAAATTGAAATACACCACCAATGATGATAAACAAAATTACCCCTTCTTTAGATTATCTAAATTTAAATTGAACACTCAACTTAATGAATCAACCAATCAAAAGCTCCCAAAGTTGTTAAACCAACGAATAAGAAACCGTTACTATAAAACTTTGAGAACTATTGTTGAGTTTTTCTTTTTTTATGTTTTAGATAATGGGAAGGGGGTTTGAGGATGTTTTTTTGAACATATTCTGCCAAATAGCCCAAAACCTGCTTATGGCAAATGCTAATTTCCTCTCGAATAGACATTTAAGTGATCTTACTGAGCAAACAAACAAAATGATAATACTTTTAAATAAATGATACTATTACTTAATTGTTGGCAATATTTTTCTTGCTAAATTATGGCTGTGCTATTTACAGATATGATTTTCCTTGTTGTATTTAAGTTATCATCAAAACATTACAACTACTTGAGGGTATTTTCTATAATGAAGTATGGCGCTTTTTATTCACAAGTAAAATTTTAAGGAATTTTAATTTTCGCCCATTAGCGATATAACAGGGGAATTCTACTTTGTTTGATTATAAATGGCGTACTGACTGAAATCCTTAGCATTAATTTCATATTGAATTGACGCTCAATGAGTAGTCCTTTGTCTTATCGTCCTATTTTATATTAATTGCATCTATTAATGAATTTCGCTTGTAAATGGATCAGGGCATTCCCCCTAATCTTGATAGGCATCAGTAAAATTTTTTTATCATCTTTTGGTATAACACGGTTTTGTACAGCAAGAACATACAGAAAATAATACTTTTAGTCATAATCTTTACACCTTTAATATTTGAAATTAAGAAGTTGGAGGGAAGATAGTCTTTTTTAGATAAAATATCCCCCAATGAACAGAAAGACAAATTGGCATGTTCCTTTTCTTCAAATCATAGTTATATTACAACAATGATACTTTAGTTTTGGTTCTTACCATTTATAACTGCAACTCACACTTTTAGGTTTTTAAACTTTGTAAAACACCCTTTTCTATTATATGCATTCTGTTCGAACTAGAAACATAGAGTAATAAAATTTCTACAAAATTTATAGATAAATATCATGTTTGGGATTTTTTTCTTTGGCGGTTGACATATCCCACCCCTCTCCTCATATAGCATAGAACCTTTCAAGAACTACTATTGATTACAAAGGTTTACGAGATTTCATTATACAAACACAAATCTTACTATTTTATAATCAACAATTGGTTAATGAAAGTTAGTTTTAGACTAACAAGTAATTTTTTAGATGGGGTATTTTTCTTAAATTGGCTTTTTCTCGAAGGAGCTTGGGTGGGCCTATAGGAAAAAATAAATTGTTCTTCTTCTAAACTTTTAGAAGCAAGTGCGGTATTGGCCAGTTAAAATCTATATGCGTGGTGTAGACATTGTTTTAATGCCTTACAATTCTTTTTATTAAGACACCTAATAAAACTACAAAATATCTTAAAGCAACTTTAATAAATTTTGTAAATTAGTTCGGTTTTCCTAAGACGATTAAGCACTGTACTAATGGCTATGTTTTATGCTATTTTTAAGGGGGGTGATCTATTATCTCTGTACAAAAAATATTTTAAAGATTGGAATAGGTTTGAGACATTAAATAGGACCTTAATAAATAAAAAAATGGCTAATTTATAAAAGAATAATTTTGGTGGAAACGTCCTTTTTTGTTAAAACATCCTGATGAGAAGTTACATGCTTTTTTTGTCCAATTTTTAAACTTTTACTCTGCACGAGCTAAAACAGGTTTGTTTTGTGGCGCAGACACTCAAAAATTAGGAAGGTCAGTAAATCCGTCCGTTTTTTCTGTGAATATCGGTGGTGAAGTTTCTCATTATTGACAAATTCAGTGATTTATTTACAATACCTGTCGAACAATAACAAAAAGATTTTTGCTTTCATTGATTTTAAAAATACTAATTGACTCTACCTCTTATATTAAAAAATAAGTTTAGCTTTGTATTGCTGTGCTAATTATGAAAATATATTCCTTGTTTTTCCAAGGCGCCAAGCGCTTCATAAGCAATTATAAACTTCCTGTTATTAACAATTAAAAATAACATTTTGGCAACATTAATAGAAAGAGAGAGAGAGAGAGAGAGAGAGAGAGAGAGAGAGAGAATAAGGGGGGGGGGGATAGAGTAGACAAATAAGACAAAGAAAAGGTGAGAAAGAGGGAGAGAGAGAAATAAAAATAATTAGATTTAGAAAAAGTAGAAAACAAGAAAAGGTAGAAAAATAAGTAAAAATTAAGTAAAAATACGAAAGAGAGAAAAAAGACAAAAAAAAAGAGGGGGGAAAAAACGATCAAGGAAAATTAGATATAGTGAACTAAAAAGAGGAAAAACTATGAATTGAGTAAGAGAGAGAAAAAATGAGCAACTAAAAAACCTTCCAATATGTTTGTCCTTGTTTCTTATGTTTGTTAACTATGAGCAAAGTCCTATTGACAAAAACTAACTTTTACAATGTGTTAGATTTCAAACAAATCACTGTGATATTTTTTTCTTCTGTCTGTATGTATGTTTGTCTGTCTGTTTGTAGTTTTGTAACACCTATTTCTTGATCCCCGCAAATTTCTAATCCTTTTCAACTATGGGTACTATCTCTGTGGGGTTCTTCTAACCTTTACTTCACCTAACATAAAATAAAAAGTGTCAAAATACATTTTTAAAAAGTTCATTTGTGGTCCAGATGCAATATGATGAAAACTGCCATCTATCTATATACCTATCTGATTGTCTATCTATCTATCTACCTATCTGATTGTCTATCTATCTATTTATCTATCTCTATATGTCTCTATAAATGTCTATTTATACATCTATATACATAGTTGATTGTCTATCTTTCTATGTACTTCAATGTCTTTTAATCTATCTATTTCTGTACCTGTTTACGTCGTAAGGAAGCCCGACTCATGATGAAAACCCCGTGGTGTGTGTCCTACCCCTGCAGGGTCCTGGCCGTAATACATGGAGATCTAGGTTCAATATTTCTTTATTCAACCTTTCTTCTTGGTTAGGTTAGGTTGGGTTGGGTTGGCTGGGGGTCACATTATTTTTAACACACCTGAAAGAAATTAAGAATTATTATACACGGTTATTTTTTTTGGGGGGGGGGGGGAGTTGAGTTTAAGTTTTAACAAAATAGCCTAAAACCTAAGAATAAGCCAAAAAAGGCATTGGAATTTTATATATTATTGTCAAGCCATCATCGAGATCTTAATGGTCACCAAGACACGGACAGATAAACATCTAACTACTTTATTAAATATGATATTAAACTATAGAAGCGTATAACGGTTTTCTGTTTTTCCGATAGTGAACATTGAATTTTGATTTGAATTTCGTGAATGTTTTTATATTATCAGATTATCAATCTAATGTCAATTATATGATTTTGTAATTATGTATTAAACATTTATATCATTTACAAGTTAAACTACTATACAACTAGGGTTGGTCAGTCAATATGTACGCCTCAATGAACTATGGATATATTATTACTTGGATCTTATACCAAATTTTCATGGTCTCTGATAAATTGAAACTTGCAGCGACCCAAATTAACGATTTCCCCCATTCACCCCTAATTTTCACTATCCCCTCTCCTCCCACTGGATGACAAATAAATGAGCTTTATGTTAGCAAGCTAAATTGACGACAACTTCCCCCCTGTCTTAATATCCACATCTATTCTACATTCACTATGAGGTATATTTAAAAGTTCAAACAATTTCATATCAGTCATACATTTAACCATTCTCAAAATTGAGTCCTTAAATAAGTTTTGTATACGATGTCTTTTCATTCTTCCATTAAAGTCTTCGATTGTGTTTTAAAAACTGAATATTTAGACATGTTATCAAAGACATTTATGTCCATTAAAGCACAGCTGTAATAATCCTTTTCATAAGAAAATATCCACTAAGTAATATAAAATGTAGGCAGCCTTTTCGATAATTTATAGAATTTGACATTTTCGTTAGAAGGCTGAATAAATAATAATCATAGAATTCATGCTTTTCGAAATGGGACATTGAACTGCCATTCGTTAGTTTTAAAAAAAATGAGAATTAATATTAAAGAAATTAAATCAACTTTTCCTTTTTTCATATTAAAGATGTTAAATTTCTTGCTATCTACCTATGTGTCTAGCTATCTACCTCGGTGGCTTGAAAGGAAGATAATTTCACCTTTGGCGGAAATAAAGGACACGAACTCATAATTTCATTTAAACACTCAAAAGATGAAAAGTGAAAGCTATGAAAGTGCTTTAAAACAACCAAAAACGAGGACGACTATTTTGTCCATTAATCGTACAGCAATTGCGAAAACAATTAAATAAGATAATAGAATTGTTATATAGTAATTAATGTTGGGTTAATTAATTCATTTTAAGATTTTTAAAAACAAAAATAACAGGTTCGCGTTTTTTACGGATTTTTATACTACCCATAACTAGGTTTAACTGGATTTTTAAAAGTCGGAACGAAGTAGGGGATGTGGAGACATATATCATTATTAAAAAGCCCACAAAATATATTTTCCTTTCAAAAATATTTTTTTTTCATATAATTTTTTCCATATAATTTTAAACTGATTTGGAAATTAAATACCTCCCCTTAAAGCTAGAGACGCCGTAACCAGTTCTATAAAATGGAAAGCCGTTATATGATGAATACACTTTTGGTGTACCGAAATTATTTGAGGAAAAGCCAATTTTTCAATAGCTTTCAAAGATAGCCAAATTAGCAACCAAGAAATTTAACTTAAAGGTTGGAAAATTTATAGTTTGAAATTTAGCATTAACATTATATCAGCAACTAGAGGCTACGCCCCTAAAAGCCTCTAGTGGCACTTTAAATGTTTAGTTTTTTTGTTGCGTTCAACGTTGCTTAGGATCAGTCTCTTTCTACGATACCTCGCAATGTTACGTAGGAGTCTCTATACTTAAAATAAAAATTTCGATTTATTGTGATTTCTCTTGGGAGGGTGGTGGTACCCTTCCCCAAAATAGTTATAAACCTTCCCGGGACCTATGAGAAGCTACCCTGTTAAGGAGAACCCGATCGGTTCAGCGGTTAGCGAGATCCTTCGGTACAAACACACATACACACAGACAAACAGACAGACATATAACAACCATATAGTCGAAGTAAATTAATGATATATTATTTTCTATATCCTTATAATAAAGTAACAAGATGTCTATCTGTCTGTACCGAAGGATCTCGCTAACCGCTGTACCGATTGGGTTCTCCTTTACAAGGTAGCTTCTCAAAGGTCCTGGGAAGGTTTATAACTATTTTGGGGGAGGGTACCACCACCAATCGCCCCTAGAAAAATTCATCCCCCCCCCCAAAAAAAAATGATTTTTCAACTAAAAATAAAAATGAGGGGGCGTCAGCCGCCCCCCCTTGAAAAAAAATCCCCCCCCAAATTTTTTTCTTAAATCTGAAATAAAAAAATGGTTATCAAATTCAACTCAACCCTCCCACCCCCCCCAAAGTGCCCCTAGAGGCCTCTAGGGGCGTAGCCGCTAGTTATATAATAAATCTCTGATTCTCATATTGATAAAATAACAGCAGAGAAGATTGGCAGGATTATTTTCCAACAGTTTAGTATAATTTCTATGATATACTGTTATCAATAACTTTATATGTATTAAATTTTTACTACATACTGAGATTTTTAATTGGCCTTTGGGTCCAAGATTTGGGATTGATTTTCTGAGATTTAAATCATGTAAAATTTATGGTAGCACTGCTACTATATAATTAAAGTTTGCATGTTCGTCCTCTTGACTTTATATAGTCGTTATTGATATAGGATATAGGAGAATATTTTGCATGCTAATATGGAGCTCATTTATTGATTATTTAGATCATCCAGAAGGAGGGGAGGGGATGGGGTAAAGAGTGTGGATGGGGGGTATCGTTGTTCTAGCGAGCTGCGAGCATCACTTTATCAGAGTGCATGATAATCTGGTGCAATATCCAAGTAATAATATATCCATTATCTAAATAAATATGTAATAATATTCTAAATTGGTCATTATTTGTGTGTTATTACACAGTGGAACGATGTCTGTCGTCTGTCTGTCTGAAAGATCTCGGTAACCACTGAACCGATTGGGCTCTACTCTTCAGGGAATATAGTAACTGGTTACAATAGAATGCATAAGTTAAATATAAGTTTTCTGTATTACACCTTTGACTCATATAGGGAGGGATAGGTAACATATTTAAAATTGTTGAAACTTTGCCTCTGTTCTTGCTAAGACCACACGTAAATGGACATATAAGTAGATGGAAAGTGGACAGATAGATAGATGGATAGTAGATAAATCGAATAAAGATAGATAGATAGAGAGAGTAAAATGGATATATAAATGAATAAAAATGTGAAAGATAGGAATAGTTAGATGGAAAGATAAATACACAGGTAAAGAAATTGATTGATTGATAAAAAGATAGATGAACATATCGAAAGATAGGTAGTTTGATAGATGATTAAATAGTGTAAATACAAATTTAAAGATAAATCTATAAAACGATAGAATAATAGATAGTTATGAAAATAAACTAAAGAAAATTTATTCAATTGTTAATGATACCCTAGGGGTAACATTATTAAGAAACAACGCCTATATTTAATTAACATTTTTACCGCTAAAATTTTAATTCTAATTATTTATATAATGAAATAATTTCATTTCCCTATTAAGAATTTCACTTTCTTAATATCATCAAAGTTGAATGTAGGGAGGGAGGAGTCAATGGCCTGTTTATTAGTGTTTAGTCCCCAAAGTTTTATAATATCGCACGCTTTCTTATTCGTTGACCCTACAAATTTGTGGACTTTTTATAAAATTTTGATTGGTTGGCTCATTAAGTTGAGTGTCCAAACGTTTTAACCACTAAATGTAATCTACAGAAGAGGTAATTTTATGTAAAATCATTGAGGATGTACATCACTTTTATTAGCCATTGTCTTGTCCCTGAGTTGAATGTATGTCCAGTCCAGTAAGATCGCGTAAACGTCAGTATACATTTTGTCTGTCGAAAAATTTGAGAGGCAAAATAGTTTTTCCTTTCAACCCAAAAACTTTAGATTTTTTTCAAGTTTAATTTCAGGAATCTTATGATATTGATGATATTTATATTGATGTAAATTATACATTCCCAATGATGATAAACAAAATTACCACTTCTGAAATTTTGTTACTGCTAATTTGAAGCAACCTTCCAATAATTAATAACTGTGCCCAAAGTTTTCAAGAGAGGTTTTTTATAAAACATATGATACAAATATAATTTACAAATGTCCCCTCCCTAACTGATAATTAAAAGTTTTTTTAAGGCCCGGGTTAACAAAACTGGTATTAATACAATGAATTTTGATTTTACTATTCACAGAAAATTATTTATAATACGATGCTATACATGTTTTTTTTTCAGTATGGTTTAGAACCGGTTTTAATCCAGCGGATATTAATCGGTCACGAATTTATACTGGAGATGATATACTTAAAATGAATGATTACCATTCCCCTTCCACGAAACGAACAGAAGTTTTTAATGGTCTGTTTACATTCATTTCTACAAGTAGAAGAACTCAAAAATAGCGCAATTTTTAATGGCATCCTAAAAGTTATTGCGTGTTAAAATATGCATTTTTAAGTAACATAATAGATTATAAAAACTTTTTTATATTGTCATCGAAAGTATGCAATTATTTCTACTACGCCAAAAACGAAATACGCACTTTTTGAGATGATCCATTTTGATGGGAAAATGAACTGTTTATTTTCCCAGATTTGCAACAGGTTGTTGTCAGGAAGCGAAACTACTCACCAATACTTCAGTTTGGACGTTGTAACTGGTTTTAGATTAGTAGAATAATTGTTTCTATTTTATACCTATAAATAAAGTATAACAGTTAGGGAGTTGAATCCATTTTTATAGAAGCAGAAATTTAATCTATGATTATGGTTTGGACCCTCTAAAACTGTAATCTACCTTTCCACTTTCCCCTCTCTTGGTGAAGATATCTTCAACGCCGATACGATTTTTGAAATGTAAGATTCTACTTTCCCTTCTCTTGGTGAAGACATCTTCAACGCCGATACGATTTTTGAAATGTAAGATTCCACTTTCCCCTCTCTTGGTGAAGATATCTTCAACGCCGATACGATTTTTGAAATTTAAGATTCCACTTTTGTCTCTCTTGGTGAAGATATCTTCAACAAGAGAGACAAAAGTGGAATCTTATATTTCAAAAATCGTATCGGCGTTGAAGATATCTTCACCAAGAGAGGGGAAAGTGGAAGGGTAGATTACAGTTTTAGAGGGTCCAAACCATAATCATAGATTACATTTCTGCTTCTATAAAAATGGATTCAACTCCCTAACTGTATAAACAAAGTATAACGCCTTGCCAGATACGATTTTTAAATTTAAATTTTAAATGTTGTCATACTTGTTTTATAAGAAACCATAAATATAAAAATAATCTTCCCCAGAATTTATATTATATAAAATTTAGAGAATTTACAATTATATAAAACGAATAAAATATTATAAGAAAAGAGGAAATCGTTTTGAAATTCACATTAAAAGGAATATTTTGATATTAGTTTATATATGTTTTTATGTAATATGTATAATTTAATTTGTTATATCTTGATAAAAAATTATTTAAAAGGTAGTCTTTATTTTTATTTTGTAAAGTTTAGGCCAAATTATGTTCAAGAAACTCTGCATGGTTTGGGTTCATATTTAGAAATAAATTCCATATGGAACAAAAGTAAACGGCAGAAATTTCAATTGATTTTTATTATTAAATATTGGTATTTTTAAAGTTTACTTATATTTAACCTTAAAATGAATGAACTTCTTATTTGGAAAATCTAAAAAAAAACAAATATTAGAAAAAGTAACAGCTAAATTAATCACATTTTATCAATCATAGAACGTTCATTATGATCAAAAGTAGGATCAAAGTAGATGTACAATCGTCAGACAAAACCTTCTTCTCGATGTCTTATCCTGTTTTACCTACAACATTTCAAACAAACGAACAGTTGGACATTTAGAATTATAGAACATCTTTGCTTCACAAAAAAACTTGTCCCCCCCTAAAAATTTCTCTTTGACATCTTTTTGATCTTTTAGAGAAAGGTGAGTGGTGTAAGAGATTATGAAAGGAGGTATTCTCATAAAACTGCAAATATATAAAGATAAAGAAGCTATTCATCGCATCATATTATAGAAGGCCTGTGCTAACAAAAATTGACATAATTTTAAGATTTTAATATACGTGAATAATTGTCTGTAATACGATTCTATTCATGATTTTTCAGTATGGCTGAGAAACGATTTTAATCGGTTTCGAAGCCATAGGAAACTTCTTATAGGTCCAAGGATGTTTTTAGGCTATCTGATTTTTATATTAAAATCTTGGGATGGTTTAAGGCTATTTTCTGTCTCCATCATCGGCAGGTCGTAGCCGCTAATTTAGGCAATAAAGAGCATAACATTTTTAGGTTTTAGGCCATTTTTTTATTGGTGACAATGCTGTTAAAGAGAAACACTTTAAATCTTATATGAACGGAAACGCTTTTTTGAATTATTACATATACAACATTAGTTCTAACGTGGTTCTGTCATAGAAGAATGACAGCACATTTGCAGGCTTGTAAATACAATTATCTCAGTGTCATTTTTTAGAATTAATATCTTAGAACCCAAATTTTCCTCTTACTCAATGTAACTGCAATATATAAATGATTTTTATTTAATCTTTAAATATTTTTTTTCATCTTTTTGATAAAACCAGATAATAGTATTTTATTTCCACGGATGTTAAAATGAAAAATTTAAAGATTAAAACCAGTTTTGTTAACTCCCAGGGGCCGAAGGCCCAGCTAACAGAACTGGTATTAATTGAACCCGGTATTAGTGTCTTAGAAATTATCTTAGTGACGTAAAAAAAATAGGATGTGTCGATACTACTAGGATTTTTAAGAATTGTTAATAAAGGCCTGAAATCAAGATTTTTTGTGCTTTTAAAAAATATTAAAAATATTTCTAAAAATTCTAAATTATTTTTGCTCACTTTTAAAAAACAAAATCAACTTTTTTTTATTTTTTTTTATAAAATTATCTTTCAAAATTGAAATAAGATCTATCAGCTGATATTGTACTTCTTACATAACTCAAGAGTTGACTTACAATGTGTAAATATTTTATAGATTATTTAGCAAAATAATAAAAAACCTATATGTAATTTCGTGATTAATAATTGGCTTAATCTTACATTAAACATTGAATGATTTTAAATAATTTTCAAATATTTGCTTTTATAATTATACTTATTGTATAAACCCCTCATAAGTTAGCGCAAAATGCTATATATTTTATCACATATGAGCTATTTTTTAAGCCAGCTTTTTAGTCAAAATTTCAAACCAATAACAATTAAATCAAAAGATATTAGGTTAAAACTATATATAAACGAGAGTAAAGAAATAAGATATTGCTATCAACAACAACAAAAAAGGGTTTTGTCTAGTTTTTGGTAAAAATAACGCATATTTATCATTTTAAATTAAAGCTATCTTTTCAAGATTACATCTATAAATTCGTCTGTATTTTCTAACTTATACCTGTTACCATGAAAAATCAATTGATTTTCCATAATAATTTTATTTCTATATTAAATTTAAAGACAGCTAATTTTTCATTAAATATAATGAGATGTTTATCAGAAATTTTTAATTAAGCATAATAATGTATATATAAAAAAGACAATTACGAATAAAAACAAAACAATCAATTATTAGATTATTTATATCAATAAATTTAACGGAATTTGAACGTAATTGTTAAAAAAGCTAGCTTAAACAGTTTTGCCATTAAAAAATAACCTTCTTTATGAATGGTACATTCTAACAAGCGTAATGATATCCAGTAGAGCAACATATTTAACACTATGTCTTTAAATAATCAGTCTATTTAACAAATATCTTTTTAAAATGCATAAGTTATATTACCTCTCACAAGATTGTTTAGTCCTTTGACACTGTACATAATTATTATTTGATTGATCTATCCTTAATTTTTATTTATATTCAATTTTATTGTTTGTATATAAATATTTAATACCTGTATTATAATACGGTTATTATTTTTTTTTGCTATGTTTTTATCAAATAAATATCTAAGCAAATGTTACCAATTCTTATAATTATCTGGAATTGAAAAGAATTACTTTCATTCGGTTGCTAAAAAGAGGAGAAAAAGAAATGTATTGAGTCAGATAGTAGCCTTAACCTGTACAGCTTTACATTTATTTCATAGATAAATTGAAATTGAAATTAAATAAAATTATTAATTGATTTTAGATTATTAAACAAGACATGTTAGAATTATCCTATCAATTTCAAACTCTTCATGATGATTCCTATGACAGTTAGGTATAATTTAGAAAGCAACTCTATCATTGTTAACAGAAAGTCAGTACGTCCATTTAAAACATGCTTTCTGTGTTTTTTTTGGCTGCTATTGAAGAAAGACAACTGAAATTTTTAGTGAAAATGTCTTTTAAGGGGTGTTTTAATGTATTTTTTTACAGTAGCTTTTGATGGATTATTTTAGGTTAGGTTAGGTGATTGCCAGGCAGGGTTAGGAAAATGGCCCCGCATGGATAGAGCCCCCCCCCCCCCCCGCAGTGGCTAGAAATAGGATAAAATCTACTGTGAAAATACCAAGAAACGTCCCTTAAGAGGCATTGTCATGAAAGGGACTATACCCAAGATATATGTGCATCTACTTAACGACTTCCAAAATTTGAGGGTGCCCTCAAGTAATCACCCCTCCCCCCCCCCTGCATCTACTCTATACATTATTTTGTCTGTCTGACTGTCGGTCATGCTTAAAAAACCTTATTGTTGGAGAAATGTTATTTTCACGACTGCTTTTTTAGATAGCCAGCTGTAAGTTTTAGTCAAGATACCTTATATTTATACAGATCTGCTCCATATATTTATTGTCTGTCTGTCTGACAGATATACTTAAAAGGACAATTTAGTTTTAAAAGAAAAAAATTTAAAAAATGTTGGTGGTTTTTTTCTAAGCGCGTGAGGGTGCAGGTACCCTATCCTAAAATAGTTATAAACCTTCCCATGACCTATGACCTATGTCCCTGCAAAGGAGAAGCATATTAGTTAGGAAGATCCTTCCATATAAATAGACACACACAAACAAAAACATTCTTTTACTTTGATATAAGGATTAGCATTTTGTTACTGTATCCTATTACTAGCGGCTACGCCTTAGAGGCCTCTTGGGGCACTTGAGGAGGAGAGAGTCCAATTTAATAAACCAATTTATTTTTCTAGATTTTAAAAGAAAAAGACAAACAAACAAACAAAGAGACAGACAAACAGACATCCTGTTACTTTATTATATCCTATTATATAAATTAGTAAGCTAAGCTTTTTTTGACTGTAGCAACGGATCTTGTTAACCGCTGAACCTAAAGGGTTCTTCTTTACAGTGAAGCTTATTATAGGTATAGAGAAGTTTATAACTATTTAGGAAGAGGGCTCTCCACTCTCAAAAAAAAATAACACTTAGAAAAAAAATACCATCTCCGCAATTTTACTTCTTTGTTTTAAAACTTAAATTGAAAATTGGAAGAATGAACTTTCCCCCTTACCACCCTAAAAGCTTCTAGTGATGTTACTGCTAGTGATAATATATTATAGTTTTTATCAACATAATATGCGGATTTTAAGAAAAATTTAATCAAATATGCGGACTTTTTTCAACCTTTTTTTGACAACATTTATTAGACATATTAGAATTATACTATTGATTTCAAATTTTGCACGGAAGTATGTCCTTTTACTGTATGCTATATTTACGCAATTTTGCAACAAATTTATGTGCAATTTCATTTAGACTTCAAAATTAATATTCTGCTTATTAAGTTCTGACACTCTAGCTATTGTGCGTTTGTTCTACCTTCTGATTTTTGTGCTTCGTTTTTATGGATGTTGTCATCCTTGTCTAGAAAATACAAATTTATTAATCTATGGTAGAAAGTACAGAGAGTATAAATTATATCCTACATTTTCTTTATCAATTATCAATTATCAATCACCTCTATTATCCATCTCTTTTTTAGGGGTTACCTTTCCCACCTCCCCTCTAATCCCTCGTTTTTAGTTACGTCACTAAGATAATTTCTAAGACACTAATACCGGGTTCGTATTAATTTAATATTCGTGAAAAATTGTCCGTAAAACGATGTTATACCTGATTTTTCAATATGGACGAAAACCTGTTCTGATCCAGCGGATATTAATCGGATTCGGAGCCATACTGGAAAAAAATGCATTTTAGATCCTATGAGAATACACTGTAATTCAGAAGAAAAGCCTCAACTGCTACTAAAAAATATTGTTTGGGCGAGGGGAGGTACTTACCCCCTATATACATATCCCCCAGCCCCGCACGCCCCAGATGTAACCCTGGGTGACATAATGATGAAATTAAAGGCCACGGGAAGTTTAATTTCCCTAGTATTTAAAATTTTTAAACCTATCCTATTAGTGTTTTTAATTTTCAACTAATTTTTACACTTAAAAATTTCACATTATGCAAAGATTTTAACAGTTTGTAAAATATATTGCGGCCGACTTTTCTGCCAATGAAAAATGTTCGTTGTTTTCTCCATCATATTGTTCAATAAAATGCTATAATCGTTGCCAATAAAGAAAGAAAATATTATCTAATTTTAATTTAATTATGATTGCTAAAAAAAAATATATTTTTCATAATATACTTTTGTTGTTATTTGAACACTTTTCTCTCCTTGACATATAAATATTAACAATAGAAATAGAAGAGTAGAAGAATATTCTGAACCCTTTTTTCGTCAAATCTAAGAGAGAACATTTCTAGCAGACAAAAGTATTGTTTACTTTCGACTCAAGCTGATGTGGATTCTTAAAAAATGATAGACTTGCTATTCGATAGTGAGGTAAAATTATTTTTGTGAAAAATCATCCAAAAGCACATTAAAAATCTACAAAAATTAAACAAAATCATATGTTAATAACCCTCTTAAGATTTTATTTCATTTTTGTAAATTTTTTTATTCGATTTTGGAGGATTTTTCACAAAAATAATTTTGCCTCACCAGCGAGTAGCCAGCCTAACTTCTTTTTTAAGAATCCAACTTTGTTTCAAGCTTTCAAATTGTAAACGAAATTTTTGGGCAATTAATTCTGATTCCGCAAAGCTTTCTACTAAGAAAATATACTGTTAACAGCTGACTTTTATGTATGTATGAAATGAAAAAAAAACATGCCTTCGTAGCAAAATGTGTACAAAATTTCAACCAATGAGATCCAATGTAAATTCCGATGCGATTCTCCTATTGGCTCAATCAGACATTCCCTCTCTTTCTTAGTACCTTTATTATATTAACTAATTATCCCAAAAATATGTACATTAAAAAAATCCTTCTTTAGATATATTCACCTATCTGCTTTTTTCGTTCTGTCTTTCTGAATATAAACATTTTTATGCATCTATCTATCACTATTTATAATACTAATTATCTATCTATTTATAGTATCTAATTTTGTAGCACTATCTATCTAACTATCTTTATACCTTTTCATCGTTTTATCTAACTATCCATCTATCTGTTCACTGTCTATCTATTTATCCAACATCTATCAATATATCTATCCACTATCAATCTTTTTATGTTCTTGTACATATGCACAATCTTTCTATCTATCCATCAACTATCAATATATCTATCTATCTATCCAGTTATCTATCTACATATATGTACAAGTGTAGAACAGGAAATATAATCTGCAATCAAGTCGCTCATAATCTAATATTTATATATCCATTATCTATCTATCCACTATCTATCTATCTATCTATCCACTATCTATCTATCTATCCACTATCTATCTATCTCTGTGTGTAGAACAGGAAATATAATCTGCAATCAAGTCTCTCATAATCTAATATCCTTCACAGAGAAATCATCAAACAAATGTTTAAACAATTTAGCCAATAAAATAATAGCAATTATCTCCTCAATTTTAAATATTAGAACACGCTTTATTAAGTGCATCAACTCTCCAATAAAATATAGGCAGTAATGATTTTTGTTTAAAACAGAAATTCTTAGATTTATATTTTTAAAAGAAGAGTTATTTATCGCAGCGTATTATAGACAGCTCTCTGCGGATATAAAATAAAAAATTATCAGATTAAAACCAGTTTTGTTGTTTGTTATTTTTATTTTTTTAGCATTACAAAGCTGGTATTAATTTTATTATTTTTATTTTCATTGGAAAATTGTCTGTAATACAATGCTATACAAGATTTTTAAATATAGCTGAGAACCGGTTCTAATCCAGCGGATATTAATTGGTCATACTGAAAAAGTATTATATCTCCATGTATACCTGGTTTTGATTTATCATAGAAATGATATTATATGTTATCATCAATATTTTGAATAGTGAAAAAGTTTAAGGCAAACTACTTTTTCTTTAGCTGAAATTTTTCATACTCACATAAATTTTTTGTTTGATTGCCCAAACACTCTAAAAACCAATCTATGTGTGATTTAAAAAGTCAAATATAAACCATCCCACCCCTCAAAAAAGTTTCCCAAATGATCCAAACCTAATTTTCTAACTGTAATATCTTAAAAACTGGGAACCTTTATTCTGCATTTTTTTCTTCAATTTTAATCGTAATAGGTTTTTTTGTACTTCTGTACAAAAAGGACTATAGAAGGTTGATAAGGATTTTACATGTAACTAATCGAAATATATTCCTATTTTTGAGCTGTGGGTTTTTCTATGAGTAGTCTCCTTACAAAACTTGCGCCGTGTAATATTCTATTTAAAATTTTAAAATGATAGTTTGTAATTGATATACATATTTATTATGAAATATAAAAGAAACTGGTATTTTAAACTTGCGGAAGAGTTGAAGACAAATCTTTTCAGACAAAGTATCAATACTTTGATGTGTAAATTGTAAAAAAACATTTATATTGATTAAAATGTCTTAATATTTATCTCCCGTCCAAGAAGGAAATTAGAGCATTAGAAAGCCTATGACAGCCAATTCGAGGTGTAAATAAAAATGTATGCCAAATAAAAAAGCTTCCTGAATAGCATAGCCAATAAGTTGCATATTGGGGGTCATTAAAGGCATTTTCGAGATATTAAAGCAACATAGATTCACTATTAATTAGACTAGTTTAGTTTTGCAAAAAGGATTTAAATGCAAATAAATTTTATTGACAATTGCAAAATTTCAAACATTTAAAACATTTGACATTAAATTTAACAATTTGATTGAAGGACAACTTTAATTTTAAAATCCAATAAAAAACGACAAGAAGTAAAACAAATTGACAGATGACAAAGTACATTATAAAATAATTACTAATTTAATTTTTTGGCATATATCATCTAGAGCACCCGAGAAAATTATATTTCTTTATTTTATTCTTCTTAATAACCTAATGAGGGCTCCAGGACAAACGCAGGAGTCCCAAACATCGGAGTGTTAAAATATTAATTTAATGAAGTATTTTTACAAGTTAGGTTAGGTTAATTTATGAATATACAAATAAGCCCCCGCAGGGGTTAGGCATTTAGAAAACCTAAAATAGGGTTTGAAATAGGTTAGGTTAGGTTTAGTGGCCACTTCTGCGTTTGTCCACTCTGACGTTTGGGACTCCTGCGTTTGTCCTAGGACCCTAATGAGACATATGACTGTAAACTATACTGGTCCCCAACGATTTATAAACAACACTCTAATTTGTTGGCTTAAAAACTTTGGAGACTTTAAAATATCTTAGTCTTGACTTGGTGGTTCAAAACAAGTGTTCAAACTTTTAAACTAAAATTTAAACCTACAAGAGGGGTATTTTTGTTTCTTAAGATCCGTGATATAAACTAACTAACTCTGCATTTGCATGTGGTTTTCAATTAGGCCCCAAAATTGGGCCCGCTGGGAAACTTAGGAAGGACCTAAACATTTTGGGGAGTTTATTCATTTATACCAATTTAGATTTTTAGCACAACTTTTGCTAGTTGGGTTCGGGGCCAAAACAATATGTTATTTGCTGCTTATTTGGGACTGTGGGGAATGCTTTGGCCAATGAACTAGCAAAAGTCATTGCTTCTACAATTATGATATTCGAACACAGTAATAGTGTCTGACTGATTATGACGTATCAAAAAAAAATTGCCAATGAGAGGCCACTATAAATTTTACAATTGGTCAATAACGGCCTCTCATTGGCTAATTTTTTTGTTACGTCATAATCAGTCAGACACTATTACTGTGTTCATAATATTCAGAATAGGCCATTCAATGAAAGGCCATGTTTTAAATAACCATCCCTTTTTTGACATTTTCGTTCTTTTAGGTTAAAACTTTGAAAACATAAATAACTCTTTTAAAGTGTATTTAAAGTTTTAATTTGTTCAAACGATTCATTTATTATATTTTTTTTTGTTAAATTGTGCACACATCAATAATTTCATGGGGGAAAATTGGGCACTACCGCCCCCCTCCCTCCCCTCCCATTAAAATATCCCACGTGGGGGGTATCTCCGATTCTGTTTGCGGTTTTCTTCAATATTTTAAATTGATTTTTCTGATTGCCTTTCGTTTTTCTTCCGTAAATTATTAGATTTTAATATGCACGACGCGTTGGTTAGCGCAGTAACTTTATAATCCAAAATGTCCATGAAATACAGAACGCCAACACTATAATCCTCTTTGTCCGTCCGTCCGTCCATCCAAATCTTTGCAGTCTGTTTTCATGTAAGTTTAAGCTTATGTATAGCGGCTATGGCCCCAGAGGTTTCTAGAGGCACTTTATCATTTCTGGGGTTTTTAGGAATTTAAATATGAGCGTTTAATCTTGTGAGGGGGGGGGGGGCACTCTCCAAAATAACTGAAACCTTTTCTTGTACTAATATGAAGCTTCAATGTAAAGGAGAGCCACATTAATACTAATAAATGACAACATAACAAAATTATTAATGTCCGTAATTTTACGGCCATATCTTGAAAAATGTTTCTATGGCGTCTTTTAGGGAATAGTCAAAATTTCTCTGGGAAATTTTTTTAGGGTTGGTTTTAAAGTTATATATATTTTCAACCCTGTAAATATACTATAGTAAAGCATAACAAACTTATATGAATTATAAATTATATAATTAAATGAGTCATTAAATAAAAATTACATGGAAAAAAGTTTTTGAATACCTATAGGATGACAGTTTTAATTTTTAAAGACTTGGTCGTCATAGGAATTACCATCATTAAAAAACTTAAAGAAAAGTTTGAAATCAATGTTACAATTCAATCATGCCTTAATTAATGTTGAAAGCTATCCGTTCTTTTTATTTTGTTTCTTCATTTTTTTTATTTATTTTGAAACTGTTACCATGCTCGTTTGAAAGCCAATTTTTGCTTATGGATGTCCATTTGTTTTGTACCATTCACAATTTCATATCTAGGATACAGAATTCTTTTGTTCTTACAAAAAAGTTAAATTTTTATGCGAGGTGACTCTTTAAAAAAAGACGTATCTATTTGATTTTTATGCAAGTTAATCATTGCTTAGTATTTTTAAAACCAAAGAATAATCTTCAAAGTTTTTATAATAATGTTTCATTATTGGTTGTCTCAACAACTTTGGGGACTTTTATTGAGTTTTGATTGGTTGGTTCATTAAAATGAATGCCAAAACATTTCACACAAAAATTGTAATTTACAGAAGAGTTAGTTTTGTGATTCATCTTTAGAGATGTACATCAATTTATAGGCCATTGTCCTTTTCCCTCAGATCCTTGATTTTGTAAAGTCTAAAAGTGGGAATTTGATAATTAATAGTGAAATTTAGAAAATGTATAACAGTCAAATGTTAAAAGATCACACTGCTTGTTAAACATGTAAAATGCTAAACATTATTTACTTATATTAGTTGTTTTTTTTGTTAACATATAAGAAAACCACCCCTATTACAATTCTAAAAGAATACATATTGCTCTTGAAAGTGATCAACATTCTCAAAACAGAATAAAGTATTTTTGTTGTAACAAAATCAACAAAAGTACTTTAAAAGATTGTTTCAGTATGGGATCGGAATCGATTAATATCTGCGGTTCTCAGCCACACTGAAAAATCATGTAAAGCATCGTATTACAGGCAATTTACCACGAATATAAAATACAAATCATAAAATCCAGACTAGATTTGTTGGACCAGACCTCGGGGCTAACAAAGCTGGTTTTAATCTTGAATTTAAATATTCACAGAAAGCTGTATATAATACAATGCGATAAATACCTATTGATACTCTTTTCTTAACCCTTTGGTAGTTCTGTATTTAGAATACTTTTCTCTCTCCATCTCGTCTTGTTGTATGGAAATCGTTTACGTAATGATAAATACTTTCTCCTATAAAGGAAAAAGATATACATTTATGAAAACAAGAACATTTTTATCTATAAAAAGTTCATAAAGTCGAATAAATTATGAGCAAAACAACGTACAGTAGAATTAACGTAGATACTGATTAAAATTAAAACTGTCAATAGAACCGCCACTGTGTGCGTGTATGTGTGTACTAGTATATACGGTTAGTTACAGTTATTTTACACAACCGAACTTATAACAATAAAGTTGTACATCAAATTATATAGCAGCTTCGCTACTAAAAGTAAACTTTGTAATATGAGTTTATATCTACAGCAATCGATGTTTTATTACTTGGATGTTGCACCAGCTTTTCATGTACTCTCTAATAAAATGATACTCGCAGCTGGCTAAATTAAAAATACGCATCATCCACCCCTTTACCCTCCTACTGGATGAACAAACTGACCAATAAATGATGTCTATATTAGCAACTTGAATTAACCAAAAATTATCCCTTGTCAATATATCCATGTATTCTATATCCATTTCTATAGCTAACCATTATGATTTCCCCCCCCCCCCCCTAAGTATCGTTTTCTAAATTGCAGGGGTGTATTTTTCTAACAGTAATAAGGGAGTTGGATAATAAAACAAATTATTCATTTAAATTGATTTTAGGCAAAACCATATAATTTTTGTTGGTTTTACATCAGTTTTTGGACATATCATACTTATGTTTTTTTTCTGTTTGTTTATAAATATCTCGCTACGTCACCGTTTTTATTTTATTTTAGGGAATCTTCACATACGGTCTGTGATGGTTTTAGGCTACATTTCAGCCCTCTTCCTCCCTAGTGGAACGGCGGCTAGTGTTCATAAAAGTAGGAGTTTTCTTACAAAAGAAACTATATTTCGCCTAATTTCTAAGTGCCGCTATTAAAAAGGAGGATCAAATTAATGACTTAATTGCAAATAAACGCCAAAAATGACTATTGCCACGCTAAATATGCCAACAAATATTCTTGTTTTAAAACGAAAATGCATATAATTGTTTATACTTTATAGTTCAAATGCATAAATCTTGATTAAAATCGCATTTTCAACTAGATATATATAATAAATTTTATATAATTGATTTAAAAAAACCAATTTAGTTTTCATTAAAAAAAATTTAAATTTGATTTAAATTATATTAGGCAACAAAAATTAAAATCGTAGAAAAAAATAAGACTCAAGCAACGAAAAAAGCTACTCGTCCTTTCATACATCAAGTTTGTAATTGTCTTTCTCGTATTCATTCGAATCCGGTGGATAGGAACCGGTTCTCATCCATACGAAAAAACTATGTCTAGCATCGTATTATAGCCAGCTTTCTACGAATATAAAAATGTACAATCATAAGATTAAAACTAGTTTTTTTAGCCGGTGCCTTCGGCATCTCGGGGCTAATAAAACTAGTTTTAATCTTATAATTGTACATTCTATATCCGCGGAAAGCCGTTTATAATACGATGCGAGAAATAACTATTCCAACCGATTAATATTAGGTGGATTAGAACCGGCTCTAAAGATACTGAAAAATTTAGATAGCATCGTTTTATATCCTGTTTTCTACGAATATTAATATGAACAATTTATTTATCCGTGGAAAGCTGTTTATAATACGATGCGATAAATAACTATTTCAATATTTATTTTGCAGGAAGCTTGTCTCTGGTCCTATATTAGTGTTGCAAATGAAATATAATATCCTTATCTTTTTATGCAATTTCTTTAGAAATATGATTTTACAATAATTAGAAACACATTTCAAATTTCATGTGTTGAAAATTCATTTATTAACAGTTATTTATCGCATATTATTATAGACAATTTTCCGCAGCTATTAAAAAAGATATAAGATTAAAACTTTTTTATCCCTAAGAGGCGAAATGCCTGGTCTAACGAGACTGATATTAATCTTATGAATTTTATCTTAATATTCGTGAAAAATTCTCTGTAATACCATACTATAAAGAATTTTTCTGTAGGTCTGAGAACCGATTCTGATCCGGATACTAATCAGATTCTAGCCATACTGGAAAATAAAATACATTACTTCTAAGGTTGATGAATCTTTAAAGTAAAGATCAATACCTATGCTATGCAAAATCTATTTGAAGCACTTCATTTGATTGGAACAAAATACTTACTTTTAGTCCAAAATATTTTATGTCTTTTGAAACGCCAGTCAAAATAAAATCTTTTAAATTTCTCACCTGAAAAAGCAAAATATTTATTTGTATTATTGATTTTAAATAAATATAATATATGTCCTTTAAAAGGCTTCGTTTCTTTTGTTTGTTATCGTTTTTGTGTACTCTCTCTCCCTCTTCTCCTCTCTCTCTCACTCTTTCTCTTTTTCTCACTCTCTCATCTCCTTCTCTCTCTTTCTAAATTTCTCTTTCTCTATCTCTCTCTCTCTCTCGCTCTTTCTTTCTCTTTCTTTCTCTCTCTCCTCTTTCTCTTTCTTTCTTTCTTTCTCTCATTTTTCTTTCTCTAACTCTCTTATTCTCTCCCTAATAATATCATTATACAGAAGAAATCATTAAACCTAACATTAAGGACAAAATATAATAAATATAATACAATTTTTGGATAATTTTGTCCTTATTTGGAACTGAATATCATTTTCGGTTTACATGTGTCTTACAAATTGAGATATTTAGATAGATTTATAGATAAAGATAGATAATCAAAAAGATAGACAGAAAGATATGTAGATAGACTGGTGAAAAATGACTGCGAAAAATGGAGTATATATGGATGTATATAAATATGACGGAAACACTTAAGCGATTGAGTTATTCATTTTAAGAAAACAGGTCCCGGAATGGTTTAAGGCTA
Source organism: Acartia tonsa (assembly GCF_053477335.1). Lineage (NCBI taxonomy): Eukaryota > Metazoa > Arthropoda > Copepoda > Calanoida > Acartiidae > Acartia > Acartia tonsa. The sequence goes on along the minus strand of NC_137268.1, from coordinate 43,829,419 downwards.
TTTTTGAAATCTAGATCTCGGGATTTCCCTTTCGGCCCTCCCCCTTCAAATACATAGCCTCTAGAATCTAGAGGCGAAGCCTCTAATATAAAAAATATAAATAGAGAGATAGATAAATTGAAGTTAGTATTAACGGCCCTCCCCTTTCAAATGCATAGCCCGGAGATACTAGGTGTGCAGCCTCTAATAGAATAAATATAAATAGAATAGAGAGATAGATAAATTGAAGTTAGTATTAATGAGGGGGAGCGTTATGCCATTAAAATGATAAGGTTCTGTTTTTATATGTGATTACATAGTAGCAAAATTTAAATACTCAGGGAGGTAGGGTACATTGTAAATTACCCCTCCCCCCACACACACTACCAATATAAGTAATGAAATATATCTCCTAAAATACTAATTGATAATAATGGGTTTTCTTTGGGTTATGTCTCTTATAAATAGCATATTACCTACTATGGACCAATACCAAGCTTCCCTATATATGATATAGCTTAAATCTTAAACATATGTAAACTCCACACAGGTAATTAAGTATGCGCAAGAGTTCTAAAAGGTTTAGAAAATAATGTTATTTTCAAAAAAAGAAGTTGATTATAAATGACGTCATGCAACTCAAAATGACCAATGATAGGCCAATACACAGACTAAATTATCAGGCCAGCAGAAATTTTAATTAACCAATGGTAGGCCAGTATGACATCATTTTTATAAAGGCACTATAAGTTTTAAAAAATCAAAATACAGTTTTAAAAGATGTGCTTTTTTGTAGACACACTTTGTGCACACATGTGTTTTTCAACAACAAGGAGCTTTTTTGTAGACACACTTTGTGCACACATGTGTTTTTCAACAACAGGGAGCTTTTTAATGGAGGTTTTTTTTTTGCAATTTAGAATATACATACAAACAATACATTTTTTTGTAGCGCCGCTACTCTAAAAATACACACATGAATACTGCCCATAATAAACACTGCATATAAACACATACACGAACAAAAACTCATAAAGCATTTACAAGCAATTTACAATTAGTGAAAAATAAAGAAAACAAGCAGCCAAGGTCCAGTCAGAATGTCCGATTGTATTAAGAATCTGCACCCAAAAATTTGACACGTGAGTGAGTAGACTCTTTACTAATATGCATATAAAAAGCTTCGCTAATACCGAGTATACTCGTTCTTGTTAATGCTTTTGTTTTTTATTATTATGAACAATTGTATTTTGTTGCTATGATAAGATTTTTTTCCTGAATGAAATTCTATCCTTGGAAATTGGAAAAGAGAATATGTTTCATATGAATTCGCAATAACAATAACAAGAACAATAACATTTAATATAAGCGTAGCTTTTAATTAATAAGATAATTAATAACAAAAATGGAAAATAGAAGATTCTTCTTGAGAAAATGGATTTATTAATACTTGGATCTTACACCAGAGGTGGATTCTTAAAAAACGGTTTGGCTCACTGCCTCAATAAAATTAGTGAGGCTCGCTAAAACATTTTGTGAAAAATCCTCCAAAATTGCATTAAAAATCTACAAAAATTAAACAAAATCTTATGTTAATAACCCTTTTATGATTTTATTTATTTTTTTTAGATTTTTTACGCGATTTTGGAGGATTTTCACAATGGATTTTTAGCAAGCCTTTTTAATTTTAGTGAAGCATTGAGCCAAAATGTTTTTTAAGGATCCACCTCTGATTAGCATGTACTCTAATAAAGAAACGCGTAGCTGGCTAAATGACGATCCCTCAATCCACCTCCTTTAGCCCATCCCCTCCCCTCCTACTGGATGTATAAACTGACTAATAAATTATGTCCATCTTAGCAACATACATCGACAACATTTTTTCTCCTGTCATAAAGTCTCCTTATATTCTATATCTATTCTTAAGATAAATGGGCATATGTATCAAATGTGTGTAAGTATCTACAGACCGACCGCACGACCACAAAATAATTGGTGCAACCATTAGGACAAAATAAGTCCCCAAAAATTTGTTAGCACAGACCAATAATTCTCTCCCCCACAGCCCCCCATGTGGTTGCAATTTGCCAGGAATAGGGTTATGACATCTGAAGATTTGTTAATAACCTTCAAATTATTATTAGTAGCAAGAAGTTGTGGACGAGGTAAAATGTTTGAATTCCTGCCCAATCCGTATCATAAACAAAGACAACAAAAAAAAGACACCCACTTTTAATAGAAGACATATATTGTTATAGTGGGTTAGGAAAATGCTTTGGCCTAACATAAACAAAAGTCATTACAAAGCAAAGTTAGGACATCTGGAAAAGGGTCGTGTAATGAAGGTTAGGTATAGCAGTCTTTAGAATAGGTAGATCAGTGTATTGAATCGTCTTAGTTATTAGCAAAATAAATTTTTTTTCATGTTGTGCAATATTCTTGTTTCCTTATAATTACTTTTGCCATAATTTGAATACTTAATAGTCAGGGATATAGCAATTGAAGTAAATACAAATATTTGCCACATTTTGCATTTTTTTGCACTTAGAAATAATCAAGAGCTCTTTTAGAAGGAATGGAAGAAAGTATCGAAGATTTTTAAAATTGTCTATATCTTGCATCTTACATATAAGGATAATTAATCTTTTTATTATTTTTAATAAATCACTAAAAATTTTTACACATCACATAGTAACTTATTTTGTATGTTATAGTAGGCAGAACTGGGATGACAAAATTCATAAAAGTCAAACTTAACAGATTAGGAAAAACAAACTATGACAAATATAGAATTAGTGTGCTTGTAATAAAGAAGAAATGTATTGAAGAAAAATTCGATTAATTTGTCTTAAAACTCCTCAAAATCTCATATGAAATAAAAATGAATAAAGAATAAATAAAAATTAAGAATTAGGTAGGTTAATAGAATAATTTTATAGCAATGCTTTAAAACTACTACGCTTTCCCTATTTCTTATTGCTGTATAAATCTCCATTCAAATTTGAAACATTAGGACGATTCTAACCCGCCTAAATTAACGATTAAAGCAATACAACACAAAATAAAGAAAAGCTTTGCTTTTAAAAATGATTTAAAGCTATTTACTTTAAATAAAAATGTTGTTTTTAACTTGTTATTCTAACAGTAAGAAAAAACAAACTGATTTTTTCCTAAATATTTATTAGATTTTTATAAAGTAGGGTAAATGGCAAAGAATATTTATATAAAATAGATAGATTATGGACATACAGATGAATAAATCAATCAGGGCTCGGCAGAAGCGCGACAGCGGTGACTAAGCCTCAAATTTATTCTGTTTGGATGCATTGGAATTTTTTTTGAAAAGAGGGATTACTATTTTAGGCTCAGGTTTAGACTTCCAGCTGGTTTTTAAAAATTGTATAAGGTTGATTTCCCTGTAGCTTACAGGTTGCTGATGCGTGGCTGCCGAGCCCTGAAGTAAAGTGGTAGACAGATTTATTAATAAAGTGAGTAAGGAAAAATTGAAAGTAATAAAATATTTTTAATTCTATTTTATTGAAAATATCTAATGAAGAAAGTTTGTAAATCTCTCAAATTACAGAAGTAAATTCTTTAACAAATAAATCATTAAAAACAATTCAAATTCTAAGTAGAACAATTTGATTTTGCTTTTAGAAGTAAAGCTACTATACAAGTATTTAATGAAAATTTGTCAATTTACCCTATACAATTTTAGCTGCTATTTTATTAATATAGAATATTCTAAGATCAAGTTTTGATTGACAAAATCACCCCTTCTGTAGATTAGGAGTATTGGTGGGCAAATAGGGACTGTGCTGGTTTTATCAAGCTAATGAAGTTTCGTTATATGTAAACAAAGTTTTTGACCAAAGAAAACTTTAGGTACGTGTAAAATAGTATAAACCAATCCTTAAAGTGGAAAATGAAATAAATATTCAAAATCAAATGGTGTGGCAAAAAAAGGATCTAATTTTGTTACGTTGGTAAAATAAAAAAAATATTCTTAATAATTTATAATTTCTTTCTTCCCAATAATATAATGTCGTCAATGATAATTAATGAATAAACATGGACGTTTATATCCATCAGTATTTTTAGTTCTCAGAAACTTAGGAAGAGAGGGGACAATGGACTGCAAATTAAATTACCACCCAAACTTATAAACTTGTTCCCCCCATTTACCTGAACACTTTGTTGCGCTATATTGAATCTTGATTGAGTTTTACAAATTTTCACACTTTTTTCACTAATAATTATAATCTCCATTTTAGTTTTTTTTGTTTATCATAATTTGGGTAGGGAGGTTGATTCGAATTATATTGGAGGTACTCTCTTAAAATCTGCAATCACTTTATCTACTAATTTATTTCTCTTTAATCTATCAGAAAGAAACACATCATGGAAAGGGAATTAAGGTTCAGGTAATTAGAGATTGTTTACCAAGTTTGGGTTATCTAAGAAGAGGGGCTACACTATAACTATGTGCCTGTCTGTACCCTCGTTACATAAGACTGTAACTGTAACTTCCTTGTCTATTGACGGACATACAAAATTTGAAAACATTTAATTATGGATAAAAAATCAATAAGCTAGCTAAATATATTAATAGTAATGAAAAAGTCTAATTCAGTCATTAATTAACAAAATTATCAAAAGTTGTTCATAGCTGACTAATTAGTAGCCATTTAAAAAAACAAATTGACCTCACGTACAAGTTACCTTACGCATTTGGGTTTATAATGATAATACGAATATACTTAAAATATTATTATATTTTAATAATAACAGCTTTTGTTGATCTATACATCAAAATTCTCTGGAAAATTAAATAAAATCCCCTGTAAAAAAAATATTATATTTTATGTAATTACAAAACAGTATTTTTTTTATACAAATAGCCTAATTGTTCTAAAGTATGCAATAGCCATGGAATTTTATTGGAGAAGAAACAATTGACTTTTCAGAATGGCTATATAATATTCATATATGACCAATGGATACAATAAATAAAAATTTTAAAAACCTAAATAATTTGTTACATTTAATATCACTAAATTTTTCAATGTTAAATCAATTGAGAATTGACTTTCAAATAAATTTAGAATAAAAATAATACAAAAAATTTTAGGTTTATAAATTTTTTAGATTAATTAGAAAATGGTAGTAAATAATTTGAAGGATAAAAAAGCTAGATTTAATAATGAAATGGTATAAAAGAAATTTAAAATATAGAACTGTGGATTGAGCTATTAAATAAAAGATGGCAAGTTTTAAAAATCCTTCATAGACTGATTTAAATATATGAACTGGAATAAAATTTTTTTTTATAGAATAGTATATTATGACCAAATTCAAATTCCAAAGGAATTGTGCTAGTTAAAATGAGTTTTTTTTTAAAATTTACTTTTTATAATTAGACGTGTAGACTTTCTGGTAATGATATTTTCTACACAAAAGCTTATTCCTTATTGTTACAGAAATTCTAACATAGATAAATTTTAACGTTATCTGTCACAGACGTATGTCCAGTACACCGTAGATACAAAAAAGGGAGATAAACAAGAGAAATTATTTTATAAAAAGTAGGAAAGGAAAATTGATAGGTAGATAGCATTACTAAATTTTCTAACCATGGGAGTTTTGTAATTAAAGCACGCTTCACCGAGCAAACAATGCTGAAATTTTATTGCGCGTTTTAGGTCCATAAATTATATAAAATCACATTATATTCAGGGTTTATAAATACCTATAAGTGTGCTGTAATACCTAAGATTTTGTGTTTTTGACAATGATTACTTTTGTGGTGTAAAACATACCATAACACTGGGAGATTTTTTCAACTTTCATCAAAAGCTAACTTATAAATATACTAAATAATCTTAAAACAAGACTGGCAGACTTTTAGACACCATATTACTTAAGACAGACAATATTATATGATTTAATGCAAAGATATCTCAAAATATTTGAGTGAAAAAATGTCTCTAAAATGCTTTCGAATGAGTCATAGCAATTGTTTGTGGCCACCTCCTTAATTAGATAGATATATGGATGGATGAATGGGTGGATGGATGGATTGATGTATATATTTATGTATGTATGGATAGATGGATGGATGGATGGATGGATGAATTGATGGATGGATATATAGATGGATAGATGGATGGATAGATAGATGGATTGATGGATTGATGGATGGATGGATGGATGGATGGATGGATGGATGGATGGATGGATGGATGGATGGATGGATGGATGGATAAAATGATGGATGAATTGATGGATGGATGGATGGATGGATGGATATATAGATGGATAGATGGATGGATAGATAGATGGATTGATGGATTGATGGATTGATGGATGGATGGATGGATGGATGGATGGATGGATGGATGGATGGATGGATGGATGGATGGATGGATGGATGGATGGATGGATGGATGGATGGATGGATGGATGGATGGATGGATGGATGGATGGATGGATGGATGGATGGATGGATGGATGGATGGATGGATGGATGGATGGATGGATGGATGGATGGATGGATGGATGGATGGATGGATGGATGGATGGATGGATGGATGAATGGATGAATGGATGGATGGATGGATGGATGGATAAATAGATGGAAAGATATATTGATAGCACTAAGACATAAATACAAATTTAAAATGATTAAATATGGAAATTCAGAAGAAAAATTAGATATATAGTTTGATAAATGAATTGAAAAGTAGATAGAAATGAAATAAATTACAAAGACAGATCCTTTTCATACACTAATTAGCGTTACATAATAAATTCTTCTAATTTATTGCTACTTCATATAAGTAGCATCTATAAATGTAAAGAAACAAGGATTACTACACACATAAATTCGAAGCTCAAAAATTAGTAAACGGATGAAGTCATGACGTACTACAAATTTTTGTCTATCTGAATCTTTTTTAGTTTTTGTTAGAAATATAATTTATTTTATTTTTATTTGTGATGACAAATTTTGATTGTTCTTTTATGTTCTTAAAATGGTATGTCTTCACTTTCGAACAAGTATCATATTATTAAAATATTATGACCGAATATTAGTACAACAGCACAAAATACCCCGTCTTCCCCCGTTTTGCATCAGTCTCATCTCTTTGGTATTGTGTATATTTGTAAGTATGAAAAATTATGTAATGACTTGGTAAACGGAAGTCATCGCACATCTCCTAAATTATCTCACATTTTTCTTGCAATGAACAACGGTTTTCAAGTCCCCCCCCCCCTAAGTCTAATATATTTATTATTGTGTCTTTTTGTAAAACTGAAAAACTACGAAAATGTGATAATAAGAGGAAGTCATCGCACATCTCTTAAATTATCTCACATTTTCTTGCAATGAACAATTTTATCCACAATTAGCGCAGCAATTAAACTGTTTTTAAACTATTTTTGAAAGGTATATTAAAAGTATACTTTGACACCTGTAGAATCATACTGCAAAGCCAAAAATGAGAACAATTGCCCACATCAATTTTTATTAGGATTTTAAAGTTTATTTTTTACTATGGATTAAATAATTTTTACTGAATCGTGATGTTTCTTTCCTTTGTAGGTAAAATACTCAGCTTTTAGAGTGTCTTGCTTCGTAAATATTGTATGCTAGTATACAGTAAAGTTATTTCTTTTGATTTTATTTATCAATACTAATTAAAAATTAATTCTTTACAATAAATCAATGAATTAACATAAAAATGTTTCATGTCTATTATACATTAAAACACATAAAAATTGGCTGTAAAGGGTTAAATAAATTAAGATGACAACAAATGTTTATGCAATACAACAAATTTATTTTTGTCACATATACAAATATGATATAAAATAAGATTATTCAAACATATTTTTTAAAATATTTTTAAAAAGTATGTATCTTTTATGAGAAGGGTTTTGATTCTTTTCATTTGTATTAAATAAAATTATTTAACTGCGTTTGAAATAAGTCACTTTGTGAAAACAATCTTTCGGAAATTATAAAGAATTGAAATGAAAGAAGTTTTCTTATTGGTTTAAATTCAGCATTATGTTTTTTTATTGTATTATGTCATTTTTTCAATGAAATTTATTGTTTTAGAAAAAAAATTATTTCCATTGAACAGAGTAATGTTTTTTTATTGTATCAGTATAAAGTGAATTATATAAAATTGTTCACTAAGTTACAATATTACACGAAGTAAAAAAAGACCTTTTGATCTGGTAAAAATGATCAGAGCAACAGTAAAAATTAATTTTTAAATCCCCCAAAAAAAGTTTATTGGGGACTTAATTCAAATTTGGGCTCTGCAGTCTGATTCTATAGGTGTCCTAGTATATTTTTGACCCCCCATTTAAAAATAGTTTAAAAACAGTTTAAAATCTAGTAAGAACTTGTAACTGGCCGAAATTTATTTTTCAGAGAAGCTTCATATGGACTAGGGTATGTTAAAAATTACTTTCGGGTGTAAAATAATAATCTAATCAACCCCCCCCCCCCTCTCTTTATATTTAAAGGATCTACTAATGACATATAAAGGTAATTTAGTGATTAACATTTATAAATTGCTTTAAGGGTTTAATTTCATTTTAAGTTCAGTTTTTAAATTTTGAAAGAGCAACTTTGTCCAGTAGTAGGCTAATTTTTAAAAGTAAGTAGAACAGGGATCGTAAGGGATAATACAATGGACGTTTATTTGAGGTACAACCCAAATTATGATAAACTCAACTAGATTGAATTATTTTAGGAGAAGTTTGTACACTGATAAATTGTACAATCCAATCATAATTTAATAAAATCCCTCAAAGTATGGAGCCAACGAACGAGAGGACTACATCACTTAAAGAAGTTGATTTATTTATTTTCCAATGTCCCCTCCCTCCCTAACAACATTGATACCGAAAAATGAAAAAAAAATCTCTATTTACTTTTATGTTTACACATTGCAATGATTATGGGTCATTTTTTGGGTCAATAATAATTACTTTTGGTGATACAAATTAGATAAATATACAGGGTGGGGCAAATAAGACCGGACAAACTTTAAACGGCCATAGCGCCAAAAATCAGGACGTTTGACCACACTATAAAAAGCTTAGGTAATAACCTTTTAGCACAAAAAAATCTTTGGACGAAGATGGACGTGTACAACGAGCTGGCTGCGCATATGTTCAACAAGGCAGATTCAAAATGCGCCGGTGATTTAATCTGGATTCTCGACTAGGGCCCACTAAATCTGACCTCAGCCTATCTGTAGGTGAGGTAGAGTTATGCAACTTGCTGGGGATACTGTTAGATACATAAGTAAGATACTAGAAAAGACTAGAGCTCTCTATCTGAAATGACTTGGCTGTAGTACTCCAGCAAAGTGAAACGGGGCAGATTTTTAGATGTAAAAAAAGTAAAAAACCGTGAAAATTCGTGAAAATTTCTCGGTTCTTGACTCCAGGGTCCCATATTGAACTTTAAAACTCATTTTAGACTATGGGTTGCGCTGACAACCCTAGCTAAAACTTAATGCCATTTCTAAAAAGGTAAAGAACGTCGTTCTAGCTCAACTGTGGTCCAAATAAGAGCCTCCGTGTATAAGGGTAGCTTGAAAGTTGGGCGAATTTGGATCCTGCGGTTACTCACGTTCCTAAGGAAATGTGGCCTCCCAGCAGCCCGATCTTAATTCAATGGACTTTTGGGCCTGGGGCTACTTTGAAGCATGCACCATTAGACGTGCCCATTCCATAAAGACCTCCCTTATTGCCACGATCAAGGAGAACTACGCCAGCTTGGACAGGTACATTTTCCGGCGGTTGAGGAGGCGGGTAGAGGCGATGATTAAGGCTGGCGGCGATTTTATTGAATAATCTAATAGTCATATACCTATTTTGCTTGCCAGTTTTTAAAATTCAATAAAATCTTTAAAATTGACGATTTTATGTTCATTTGTTTCGAAGTTAGAATTTGTCCGGTCTTATTTGCCCCACCCTGTAATATTATAGTATGTTTCACAATAGTTCAGAAACAAAATAAAGCCTTATTTATTCGTTATAGTTGGGAGGCTACTGATTCACTTTTCTATCCGTTGGTCAGTCAGTAACGCTAAGGGTATAGTTTATATTCTCGGCTGCTATTCAGGATAGACTGCTTATTTTTCAAGATAATTGAAGTCCCTCAACAGATTATGACGTCATACGATAAAATAACCAATGAGAGGCCAGCACAAACGGATAGCTTTTTTCGTTAATTTAAACAGGTTAGAATTGTCCTATCGATTCCAAACTTTGCATGATGATTCCTGTAGTAGTTAGGTACAATTTAGAAAGCGTAGCAACTCTATAATCATTACAAGAATGTCCGTACGTCCATTTTCAACATGTTGATTTTTTTACTTTTTAACAATAAATTTTTATGTGATCTTATCATTTAATCTGATTGATCTGATTTTTGATATGTTGATTCCTGGGACAACAAAGTATAATGTTATAAGCGAAGCAACTCTATAATCAAGTCCTAAAAATGTAAGTATGTCCATAAACATTAAACATTATCCTGTATCAAGCAGTTTTTCAACAAATTTACTCACAATTTTGCTTCGACTCTTATACATTTATATTCTGATAATTCAGTTCTGACACCATATAAGTGTTAATGTCCGTTTGTCCTACCGTTTCAGAGCTTCGCTTTTATGGACGTTGTCATCCTTGTTTTATAGAAACTTAACATCAGCTCTATAACTCACTTTGTACATTTGTCCATAATTCTTTACTTTTTGTGCTTTGCAATAACCTACCATTGAACTATTCCTGTTAAACTTATGATTTCAAATTGTACATATTTTTGTAGGTCCACTTTTGTGCATTGTTTGCATTGTTCAGTGACAATTGAAATTAATGTAACACAAAAATTTAAATCATCGCCATGCAGGGAAAGGAAAATGAGGGTTAAATGAATCTACAACACTTCTTCCAACCAACATGCACAACATTGTGTCTATAAAAAATGAGATAAACTCAAAAACTTTTGGCCGAAGTATATCGAATAATTTTTTTATAGGGGCTATAAAGAGCTGAACGCTCAAAATACAATTTCATGAAAAAGAACAGGTTGAAGATAAATTCAACATCCATTGTACTATCTATGGATTCCTGATTATGACAGGGTTTTCACAAAACGACTATTTTAAGTATCTTGTCAAAACATAGAAGGATATGAAATATTATTTTCAAACGATCAATGCAAGACTATAGTAATTATATTGATTATCTATATATTAAAGATAAGAAAATCTTATTAATAATACTTTATACTTAATACTAATAATAATTTTGTTCATAAAGATGACATAACATCATGCCTTAAAAATATGTGATATTAGCAGAAGCATTTTTTTAGCAAGTATGATAATTTTGCAGTCGCATATAAACACCAAAAAATGCGAATAATGTCAAGTTCGCGCGTAGCCGTTTGACCTAAAATTCTTTGCATGCGACTTTTATTCAAGAAGTAATGTCAATTTTACGCTATTGATATATAGACTTCGCCCCTAGCAGGAAAAGTAAAGGATAAATTAATGGACAAAAAATGGATGAATATCACCAACGTTAAGGTACAAATTTACCTATTCCGCAGATTAAAATTATTGTCTAAAAAGATTAAACATTAAAAGTTTAAACCAATTAATAAATATTAAAGTACCCAACGTTTTTTAGCCAACGAATATAAGAACATGCTTATAATGCTTTAGTTACAAAGTGTAATTTACAGTACAATATCCTTCAACAACAACAACCCCTCTCAAAAATAAAAATATTTTTAAGAGGGGATTGTTTCTAATAACGATCTTTTAATGACAATCTATACCCTTTAAAAACTAGCATAGAGCCTGCGCAGAGCTTTGCAAAGCTTGCCTGAAAATTGTATGTAGCTTTAGTCAAAAATATTGTAAATAAAAAATTAATGTCAATGTGGTTAAAAATAGCTTTTTAAAACTTCCTATTTCAGATCCCAATTAATTCGTTACTTAACTTTGGATTTCAGGGAAAAATGAACAGGTAAAAATATAAGCATTTAAGGTTCCAAGGGTTGGGTTAATGGAGTATAGATTAATCTTTCTCTTATTTCTGATTGTTAATTTTGCCCTTTTTTGTCGAATTCTGTTGCTTTCTAAATATTTATATTTTTTTTATACTTTTGCTTTTCCCTTTTTCTACATAATCCCCGCTTAGGTTTTATATTTCATAAAAAAACTTATTTGATCAGATGGTGTTGAGGAATATAGAGATAGGTAGACGGAATTTAAATTAATATTTTCAAAAGAGGTGTTTAACCTTCTCAAACTTTAAAACCACTCTATTTACCCCCCTAATTTTTTTTATAAATACATTTATTACCCCCCTCAAACCTTTCAAACCCTTTACTTTACCCCCTTAGAATAATAAGCTTAGACGTCCCTGCTTCTTCCAATATCTTTAAAATACGCAAATAAAAAAGTTCATACTTTTTATTTAGAGAGAAGTTTAATTTAGCATCCATACCCAAAATTATTCTAAAGTGAAAGTGGGTAGGACGTCAACATCGACATGTACCTTGAAATCACTGAACCTATGTGAAGCTAACCCAAAATAGAGAACCCAAACAGATAAGTAGTTATTGTGATCTTAAGGTTAAGACAAAAAACTTACTACTTTATATTTTATGATGATACTGATGCCTATCCGAGATGGTGTTAGGCGATAAAAACATGAAATTTTATCAAATAAAACACTCTAAAGTGTTTCTTCAGAGTCGAAAACAAAGTATTTCCTGATAGCGAATAAAGTAATCTAAACTAACAACCTACCCTCTGCAGTTGCATTTAAGTCTAAATCGTGATAAATGGTATTAATATGCACCTGTTTATATGTCAAGGCATTATATTAAACCTAAATATTGCAGTTTTGCAAAATATGTGACACTTTAACCAGAACCTTTGACAAACTAAAAAAATGCTGGCACGAAAGAACACCTTCTTTGTAATAAAATCTTATCTGGCAGGTGTAAACACTTTGCTATGGGGGCAGCAGTAGGGTTAAATAGACCCCATTTGGACAGGTAGGGATATGGCAGTAGTATATACAGGTTTTAAGTCAATATTTTCCACCAATCTTAAAAATATCGAGTAGTGTAAACGCTTTGTAAGGTGGTAACAATATTTGATTTATTGTTACTTGAATTTTTATACACCAGGTTATCATGTGCTTTAATAAAGTGAAACTTGTAACTGACTCAAGATAACGTTCTCATCCACCCCCCTTTGCCCCATCCCCTACCCTCCAATTGGATGAACGAACTGACCAAGAAATGTTAGTAGGAGTGGAAAATGGTGGTTATACAAGGTTTTACAAGCATAAACAATTTATATTGTTCATAATGGATGGGACATTGACGACGAAATAATATAATGTCATTCACGAGAAACAAAATTGATTCAATATAGCTCTCCCAAAGTTTTAATAGCAAAAGGTTTATTATCTTTGAAGGGCATATTTTCAGTTCTTATTGAAATAGCCTAAAAACCTGCCGTTGTTTTTTAGGAAATCTTCATCAACGCAAAGTATGTTTACCAATTTAGCTGATTGAAAGATTATAACGAACCAACAGACATGCAAAAACTTTTTATCAAATAGATCAATGTATAGAGAAGCTTCGCTACAAATAATAGATATGATCATGTTAGCAGCAATGTTTGATATTTAAAAAGCGCTATAAAATCAATATTTTTTCTGCGCCCTTTGGCCCTTTTTAGGTTTCCCCTTGTATATTTAAAAACGTAGCAACTCTACAACATTTATATTTACGCGTGGTTAAATATCTTAATGAACTTTGAAACTAGAAATAAAGATTTTGCCTCCATTTTTAACATTAAATAAGGATAGTTAAATATAACTACGTAATCATCAAAAAAATCAACATATAAAAAATTTACATATATTTTTTGTAATTATTACCTATACATATTAGTTAGTCTTTCTGAAATTTGAAATGGATAGGATGATTCTTATATGTCTTTTATCAGTAAAGGACGTATGGAGGAATAACACGTCCTTAATGTAACAAAAACTTTGCCTTTTAAAAAAAACATTCTAAATTAATTTTTACTGAAAACATTTGTTACAGATAATCCCTATATTGACGTATGTATTAGATAAATAAAAACGCATTTTTTTCAACAATGTATATACAATGTAGTATGTTAATTAGTAGAGCAGCAATGACTGATAACAAAAATTAAATAGCGTTGTGATAATTAACCTTATAAAAAGTATGTATATTCATATGACAGAAATTTTCGAATCGAAGAAAAGGGGGTGTATTTGTTTGTTTCTTTCACCCTCCTAGTCCTGCTAATATCTTTCATCATTGAAAGGACTTTCTGATGTATAACTTATAAATTTTAATAAGTTTGCTTTCCTTTTATTGACGCTTTTTTGCTGCGCTACCTATAAACATAATTGTTCTTTTTTTTGCTAAATCGATATTATTTCCGTTCATTCTTTTTGCGTTTTCCTCATTAAATTATTTTATTCTAATTATTTTTATACTACTAAACACTTTTATAGCAAAAATGAAAATCAGATCTGTAAGTAGAGCAGCATTTTAAAAAGTTTAAACTTTTTTTTTTATTGGGAATAGGACACATTGCATTAAATTTTTGACAATCCTTATATAAAAGAAACAGGATGTCTGTCTGTATGTATCTTTCTGTCAGCACCAAAGAATCCTGCTCCCCGCTGGACCGATATGGTTCTCCTTAACAATGTAGGTTTTCATTTCTCCCAAGAGAAATCGAATCAATAAAAAAATGACCCCACAAAAAATATTTTTTTCTTCTATTTTCTCTCTTCAAAACTAAAATAGTATAAGATAAGGAGGGTTAAGTACCCCTACCCGCCACCTCAAGTGCCTCTAAAGTCCTAGTTTGTATTTATTGCTATTTGCTTGACTTACCTATAAAACAAAAATATAATTAATAAAAAAATATTGAAAATTATGAGAATTCAACATGCGTTATTGACATATATACTATGTATTATGTAGTGGTTTATATTTTTAATGATTTTCTTAAAAACATTAATAAATAGCTATACAAAACACTTAACGTTAATCATGCTTATAAAAGTCGGCATACATGCCTTTTATAACCTTGTTGAACTTTGGCGTTGTTAATATCAACATTTAACATTAGGCATGATGTCATTATTGGAATATAATTTATACTTATGCATCTAGGGCCACTATTCGAGGGCCAAGGTAAAACAAAAATAGCTTGAAGCCATCCCATGAGCTATGAAAAGCTCAATACAATTGAGAATTCATTCGGTTCAGCTGTTGGAGAAATCTTGATGAGCAAGTCAACAAAGAAGCCTTACTCCTTTTTTTTATAGAATGGTATGACATTAACATTAGGCATGATGTCATTATTGGAATATAATTTATACTTATGCATCTAGGGCCACTATTCGAGGGCCAAGGTAAAACAAAAATAGCTTGAAGCCATCCCATGAGCTATGAAAAGCTCAATACAATTGAGAATTCATTCGGTTCAGCTGTTGGAGAAATCTTGATGAGCAAGTCAACAAAGAAGCCTTACTCCTTTTTTTTATAGAATGGTAAATATTATCTAAATAGCTTGTCGACAATATATATTGTCGATATTGCATGAGCAAAAAACGACAATTCAAATAAGATTAATTAGCTTATTTAAAAAGTTTGGCTTTTGGAAGATTAATTCTTTGTTTCATTTATAGACAGATGACCAAATGCACAAAGTTAATTGTAGCGCAAACGCAAGCGTCTAAAAAAGGAAAATTAATCATAACATGCGATTTTTAGATAATCCATGATTTTTTAGGGGAAAAGTTGTTTTTATTTGGACAGGGATATTGTAACTATGGAAAAAATATTCAAATATCCAAAACAGTTATTAATACAAAATATATATTTTTTCTATATTTTAAAGCAAAAAAGGCCTGCTGTAATTGTTTCAATAAAAAGTATATATAATATTTAAAAAGCCTCCTTTTTAGGACGGGGATAAATATTTTTTTTATATCTCATATTCCTTGTTTGATCTGAAGAAGCGTAGCTACTCTTGTTTTGAACACCTGTCCTTACGTCTTTCACTTAATTGTACTCAAACACACATGGTATGGCTGGTAAAAACAAACACAAACACACATATGCTTTATACCGGCCTTATAGTCATTGCTAATTACAACGGTTTACTGTTATCTTTTTCTCGTAAATAGTTTTCCATCTTATTAAAACTTTGGACATTATTGTTCTTGTCATTTTAAAGCTTGTAAACAATTGTTTTCCATTCATTTTCTTTACACAAATTAATATAAAAGATCACGAAATTGTTTAGTTTGTGAAAAATTATGATAGAACAAGCAGAATAGTTTTCAAAGAATCGTAGCATTAACCGTATATACTAACGTATGCAAGTTCTAGGCTATTTTTTAGGGGTTTTATCAACCCCCGACACTAAAAAACACCGAACTTGTTGTCTGTAATACACCTCTCTAAAACCCACACCTACATACACCCCATTTGATTTGGGATCTAGGAGGGTGTCTCTGCACTCTGCACGCCACTAAAGGGTGTGCAAAAAAATGCGGACATTTTTAAAATTGAAATTGCGCGGCTTGTGTTAATAGTAGAAAATTTTTATGCATATCGTTAGAACCATTATGAACTCTAGTTTTTGGAAATATAAGAACGGATCCTGTGCTACGTATAGTTAGGGAGCTACATGGTGAAATGTTCCTAATGCCTTAAAACTTGAATTGCGAGTAAACCAGAAAATTAAAAAAATATTGAAAAAAAATAAACCTATTTTTAAAGCTTTTTAAATATTTGTATTTATTTGTCATACAAATCTTCTACTTGAATATGAAAAAATCTACGAATATTTGTACTGAAATCATTCTTTTACAATGGATCCTTCAACAAGGTATCAAATAAAAGTTGAGATTGAAACTTTTATGAATAATTACCCTGGAGCAAGCATAAGAGAGGTTAGACAATTTTTGAAAAGTGGATCTGCATCCCAGGTATGGAATAATCTTACAAATAAATATAAAATATAAATATAAATAATGATTTGCAACTAGTATTCCTTCTTATATGAAAAAATAAATATAGAGATGCTATGAATATAAATATATTTATCTAATTAACTAATTAAAAATATGATTTCATAACACTTTTATTATGTAGAAAAATTATAAAAAGTGGGTAAAAATACCAACAAACATTATATAATTCAAATATATTGTAGATACTTAAAATCAAAAATTTATTTAAAGTACTTAAACAAATCCCCTTTTTTTATCACTTTTTATCGCCATAGTAATCATTTTATACACTAAAAAAACAAGGACAATTACATTCGATTTTGCATTGTTTAACTCATTCCTTTGTTTGGACCCCCTTCCTCTTTTCCAGCGGAGCCTATACCAGCTGTGCCCTTACCCTTCGGACTAAAGTAAGTAACCTAACCTAACCTAACCTGACCCAAAGTAATAAACAAACCCACCCACTTACTTTCCTAAATCTATTTCAGAAATAAAAGAGGGTTTCTTTGCTTAACAAGCCATTTTGAACGAAAACGCCTTCCACATAGTGTATTAAAATTGCACATTCTTGGCTTACTTTCACCTACATCCTTTATCTTTTATTAGAGGCCTTTTATGAATAGGAACACTTGATGGGGGAAGTGTTGATTTAGACAACCCCTTTGTATTTTTTGTTGGGGGAGGGGGGGGTATTTCTAGCGGCGATTTATCTTAAAAGAGTGGTGGTACCCTCCCCCAATATAGTTATAAACCTTCCCAGGACCTTCGGGACACACAGACAGAGATCCTTTTACTTTATTATAAGAATTGAATTTAAACATTAAAAGGTTCTGACGTTTGTACTTACATCAAGTAATTAATTAATGTATAGTAGTTTCGCTCCTAACAAGCCCAATCAACCGAAAAGTCTCCTTTTATTCACCTATTAACACCACAAAAAAATAACTGATTTTTATTTTAGCACCAATCAAATATTGAGTCTAGTGTTTCAACAAAGAAACCAATAAAAAAGCCATGGTAATAATTCAAGTTCTAAAATAATCCTATAATTATTATTTGTCGATAATAAAGAAATTTAAATCATCTAGAGGTATTATTATTTATTAAGTCTAAATGGCAATTTTTCTGAAAATTTTGCTATTCTTTTACATTAACTGTTTTATATAAAACACCTATTATAATATTGGGCTTAAATAACCGTTTTATACATTTTTTAAACTAAATTAGATGTACTCTCATTGTTAACTATCAAAATAGAATAACCTAAATAATAAAAAAACGTGTTATTATAAAAATATTTAATAAAAAAGTACGTACTTTTATATTGTGCATTTTACATTCGAACATAGTCATTATTAGAATATCGTTATTTGGTATATATGGCCGATTACTAACAGTAATTCTGATTTACTATGACCATGATGTACACGTCAATATAGCATTTATTAATCGATATGTAATTACTTGGATGTTGCACCAGATTTTAATGAACTCTAATAAAGTGATACTCCCAGCTGGTTAAAATAACGTACATTCCATCCACACTTTTTAGCCAATCCCCTCCCCTCCTACTAAATGAGGTCCATATTAGCAACCTAAATTGACGACAAATTTCCCACTGTCATTATATTCACGTAAATTCTATCAATCTTACTTCAATAATAAAATAGGTTTGAATAGCATGAATGGGTCCCTAAAAGTCTTGGGACGGTTTAGGGCTATTTTTCTGATTTTCCTATCACTTCGAATACAGAGCTCCTAGATGCTGAGGGCGAAACCGCTAGCACTTATCATTAGTCATAATGTTGTCGTAAATAAGGCTGGCCTGAACCATTCAAATTTAATTTAACCCATTGTTTAAAAAAAATTATCTTGTATTGACTTATCTCTGTATCCCTATAAGCTTAGCCATGTGGCTTGTTGCTTATACTGTATAGGCATGAAATTAAGCATTTGTGTGCTTTCTTAAATATGAAATTTCAGGGATTTAAAGATTATTAATATTACTCGTAATTTGACCATAAGCATATGCAAAAAATCAGCAGGGAGTGAGGGTATAATGGACTGTAAAGTATACTGTCCCCTAGAGTTCTGACATTCGTTCGTCAGAACTTTGAGGGTCAAGGTAGAATCTTGATTTGGTTGAATAAATAACACCCAAGCTTTTTAATTAAAAATTTTAATCTACACATAGGGTAGTTTTGTGTATCATAATTTAGGGCCAATCAATTTATCGTTCATTGTTTCATCGCTTAACACTAAGACTGAAAAAAGCTTCAGCTTACAAGTATATTCCTATCTATTTCTACCCCTTATATCAAGGCAGGTGGCTAAAAAGAAAATTTTTGGGGCTAAAATGAGAACCCAAAAATATTAGACATTAACGAAAATTCTGGAAATTTATCAATCTAGGATTCTAACTTTCGAAAAAACTAGCTTTTTGCAGCAAAAAAAACTAAATGTCTTTTCGTACATCCATTTAAACCGCGACTTTCCATTCAATTATAAGAAACTAGAAATTTGAAAAAATCCACGAATCAAAAGACACAAAAATACTCTGAAATATTATATAAGGCAGGAAACAAAATTTGGTGACTCATACCCAGAATTTTAAGACGGGGTCTGACTTTCAACATTTTACAAAGATTATATTTATTGGTGGAAAACTTTTGACACTATTATTTTGTATAACCAAGTCGAAATTCAACCCTTCTCCTACGATTTTTTTATGTTTCTTTAAAACGTTGGGTACCAGAATAATTAATAGTAAAATGTCCCAGATAAGACAATGGACAATAAATTTAGTTTAAACAAACCATTATGGATTTTATAAATGTACCCAAAGTTTTTTACCCTTACTGCAAATCTAAAACTTTGGGAACCAGTGCAATCACAATCTAATGTCCTTAGCCTCCTTGATTTTAATTAAAGAATATCTTATCCTCTCCTTCATATTACAAAGATTTAAGTAATTATTGATAACTATGTTATTACTTTACATTTGATGGCTTATAAAAGAACTATTTTACTGTGATTTGAAAGTATTAAACATTTTAAGGAACCGACTTTAGATAGCTTTTGAAAAAGCATAAGGGACAGCCAGCTTTTGAACTAAGGGTGGAACAATTTCTTCATTGAAATTTCTAAAACTAGATTTAGGTAAAAACTAGCAAGGTATACTAAATCTAAAGACAAACTATTTTCGCTCCAACATTTCCGCTGGTAAAATAAAAAGATCAAATTGTGTCAAACAAGATTACAGATAATTGTTTTATGAATAAGAAGTTTGAGATAATCAGGGAGGGAGAGGACATTGAGGTGTTTATTACGCATGTCCCAAAACTTTTATTATAAAGTCTTCGTATTTGTTAACAACTTTCGGGACTTTGAAATTGGTTGGTTGCTTCATTAAGTTTAGTGTCCAAACGTATCAACCAATAGTTTTAATCAACATAAGGGGTATTATTGAGTATAATCATTGGGGATTTACATCAATATATCGGTCTTATCCCTTTAGATCCCCGGAGTTTTTTTTCTCGAATTGCGACACCCTTAAAAAAGCTTTTTTTTTTATATCAAATACATATTTTTGGTAGATTTTGTTACCAAAAAAGCGCTACAAATGACCCTTGTGATAGAAAAAGACAAGAAGGGGTGAACAAAAAGAAATGAAAAAACATATTTTTAAAATATTAGGTTACATATCAAATCATTTTGGTTTTTAAGTTAAGGTTTTTACAGAGATCTAAAGGGATACGATAATGATGTACATCCCAAACAATGAAACTATTAGTTGTTTCGACACTCAAACCAATTTAATGAACAAACCAATCAAAATTCAAAAGCTGTTAGGCTAAGGAATAAGAAAACGTTATTATAAACCTTTTTGGGACTATTGTAATAAACAGCACTACTCCCTCCTTCTATGATGGAGTAGGCACTATGTAAAAAGGCTAAAGAAACTCGACGTTTCATCTAATATTTAGTTAAAATGCCAGATACATAAATATTACCTTTTTAAGGAGTAATGTGTTATCCCCAGTTTTAGGGGCTAAAATTTTTAAAAGATATCTTTTGAAATGCAGTTTTGATTAATAGAAAAAAGTATTTTTCTCCCTTTTACAATAACAATTTAGATAAGCACATATTAATATTGTTTCTCGTATTCATTTGAATCCGGTGGATAGAAACCGGTTCTCATGAATACGAAAAAACTATGTTTAGCATCGTATTATATCCAGTTTTCTACGAATATAGAAATGTACAATCATAAGATTGAAACTAGTTTTTTTTGCCGGTGCCTTCGGCACCACGGGGCTAAAAAAACTAGTTTTAATCTTATAATTGTACATTCTATATCCGCGGAAAGCCGTTTATAATACGACGCGAGAAATAACTATTAACAAACAATTTTTACTCATACATTTTCGAAGCCTAGCTATTCTGTAATTTGCTCTTTGTCTGTATCTTTTGTTTTGTGCCAATAAGAATTAAGTAGTTCAAAAACTCAAAAAATTCTTAATTATTTCATCTCAGTTTCAAAGCCCTTTTATAATTATGTGTTGCTATAATGGATGTAGAACATACGTGGATGTCATGACAGGAGAAAAATTGTCGTCAATTTAGGTTGCTATTTCCCCTGTCTTATATTGGTCAGTCAGAGGATAGGTGAAAGGGGGTGGAGGGGGGGAAGGGTTCGTTAATTTAGCCAGCTGCATTTATAACTTAATTGAGGAACATGAAAACTTGGTGTAAGATCCAAGTTGTAATAAATCCATTGAAGCTATAGACATGTAGCTTGGCGCAAACTTATTCTTGTTTTGAACACATTATTATTTTACTCATAATGTTTTCAAACATTTGAAAGGGGATATCTTATCCTACTTTTTTGCAGGGAGGGAGAGGTCACAGACAATTGAATAATTCAACAACCTATTTCTAGAATATATTCTAATAAGTTACTAATAACAAATTATCACACATAAAAAGCATGAAGTTTTTTTAGCGTCTATTCTCCAATCCCTAAATTCCTGATTTCTTTGATGTTAATTTTGTTGAAAACATACCTAGAATGAAAAATAAGTGTTAAAACACAAAGTTAAAGATTTGCGAACTAAAATAACAATACTCCTAATCCAGCCCCTTTACCTTTCCCTCACCTTATACTGGATGAACGAACTGACCAATAGATAAGCAACCTAAAATGACGACAACTTTCCCTTGTCATAATATCCACAAAAAAGCTTATATGGTACAATCATATAATATGCTTCTACCTAAGAAATACATTTTTTTTTTGTACAAGTTTCTTTAAAAATTGTTGTCTATATAAATATTAGCATTACGGACTTAAGGCTATAAAGACAGACGGACAGACACAGTTTTATATAAAACTTCTTTTGGAAAAAGAGAGGAATACGAAAAGGATGTAAATATTTTATTGTTCAAGAGACTTTTTCATTAAAATCTAAATCTATTGTTAGGCCATTTTATTGGGTTTTCTAAACTCTTTTCAATAGACTGTTAAAATCCTTTAAAAATTCTGAAGAAATTTTAAAAATAAAATAGAAGGGGAAAGTACAATGATAGAAATTCTGAGTTGCACAGCTTATAAAAGACCGCAAAGTTGCTTAACCAACAAATAAGAAAACTTTAATATAAAACTTAGGAACTGGTGGAATATTCAGCCTAATGTCCCCTCCCTCCCTGATTTTCCTGGCTATTAATATGTGAGATTATGGCAAATGTATCACCAATTGAGGACATTTTTATTAGTACCGTGGATAATCTAGTTTGTGGAGATATACATTTTTATTAGTTACAGAACTACTCTTTACAGTTGGGACTTATCCGTACTCACAGGGGGTTAAGGTTGTTTTTTTGGGGGGAGGGAGTCTAATCCCCCTGCAATATTTTCAGGAAGGGATGTACTCCCTCTCCAAAAAAAATTCACAGATAGGAGGAATGGGGTATGGAACAAACCCCCCCCCCAAAAAAAATCACCAGGAGGATTTTTTAAAGTTTAAGAAAATTTGGGGGAGAGGGTCAGGAATGAAAGAAAAAGTATCTGATTTTATTGATGTTTATTTGGGCAGTAAAATAGCCTAAAATCATGACACAAAACTTGAAAAACTTTATATTAAAGCTAAATCTTTTAAAACACCCGTTGCCTGATGATAAATATAAATACATAATTTCTAAACTGTACAACTAAAATAAAATTCTAAATGCAAATGATCAAAAGAAAATATAAAATGTTTTGAATAAGATTTTAGAAAAACAAATATTCCTTGCTGATAACAAGAACATGGTAATCTAAAAGTCGTATAGCTTTTAAAAAATACAATTATTTCATCTTAATTTTAAGGAAGAACTTATATCTTAGGAAAAATATGAATTATTTGCAAATTTTCAAACTATATGGGTTTAATTTTTTTGGGGTATATTCCCTTGCCCAAAGTCCGTAAAAAAGGGTAGTGTTCATTTATTACTCATTGGCCAATCTCTGTTGTAAGCAGGGATGTAAAGGGATAAGAAAATGGCCGATAAATGTTCATCCCCATTGGTGATGCACATAATTCCCCTCCTGTTGATTAGAATTAGTGGTTGAAACTTTTGGACATTTATTTAAATGAACCAATCAAAATTCAACAAAGTCCTCAAAGTTGTTAAGCCAACGAATAAAATAACGTTATCATAAAACTTTGGGGACTAGTGTAATAAACATCCCAATGTCCCCTTCCTTCCTGGTTATATGTGTAAATCTTTATTTTCCACATCCCTAAATTATGAATAACTGTTGAAAATCTATGCTTATTTTAAAATAAAAATATTCAAATTTGATTTGAATTTAGCTAGTTTCTCTCTCTTCTTATCAAAAACTAATTTATTCTAAAATTTCTCTCTAAACAAATATTTGGCTAAAATGTACATACAAAATTGCAAAATAATTTTATAGACATTCAAAAAATAATAATATAAAAGTAACAGAATGTCTAACCGATACGGTTCTCCCTTACAATGTAGCTTCTTATAGGCACTAAAAAGGTTTATAACTTTTTTATGGAGTTTTTTTTAAATTTTTTTATAAACATGAGGGTGGGGTCGAATGCACCCCCCGACCTAACCACAAGTGCCCTTAAAGGACTTTATGGTGTTTGCTGCTTATTATATTAAAACAAGGATGACAACATCCATAAGTAGCGAAGCACAAAATTTTGTGGATGGGACTGACCGTCATGGTTGTTTTCTTCAAACGACGTGAAATTTAATTTTGATATCTTTAATTGAAAAAATTTTGAAAATCGGACTAAAAACACCAAAAATATGTGGGAAAATGTAAAAAATATAAAAATAGCCAGAAACCTGCAAAAAGGCAGTCTGACCGTCATTATTGTTTTCTCCAAACGACGGAAAATTTAATTTTGATATTTTTAACTGAAAAAATTTTGAAAATCGGACTAAAAACACCAAAGATATGGGGGAAAATGTAAAAAATATAAAATAGCCAAAAACCTGCAAAAAGGCAGTTTGACTGTCATAGTTGTTTTCTTCAAACGATGTGAAATTTGATTTTGATATGTATAACTGAAAAAATTTTGAAAATCGGATCATAAACACCAAAGATATGGGAGAAAATGTAAAAAATATAAAAATAGCCAAAAACCTGCAAAAAGGCAGTCTGACCGTCATTATTGTTATCTCCAAACGACGGAAAATTTGATTTTGATATCTTTAACTGAAAAAATTTTGAAAATCGTACCATAAACACCAAAGATATGGGGGAAAATGTGCAAAATTAAAAAATAGCCTAAAACCTGCTAAAAAGCCGTCCGACTGCCATTGATGTTTTATAGTTAATTGTGCTCCCTAATGATGGGAATGTTGTCAAAA
The DNA here is from genome assembly GCF_053477335.1 of Acartia tonsa. NCBI lineage: Eukaryota > Metazoa > Arthropoda > Copepoda > Calanoida > Acartiidae > Acartia > Acartia tonsa. Next base: position 43,804,411 of record NC_137268.1, on the reverse strand, counting down.
AATTTCAGAATCCTATCTTTTATAGGAGCTGAGTAAATCCCATTTCCCCCATAGCGTTACGGACTGACGGACTGACGGACTGACGGACTGACTGACGGACTGACGGACGGACGGACATAGTGAATTATAGAGTAGCTTCGCTACTAAAAAGAATTTAATATATTGCTATTTTTTACACAGCAATTTTTTAAAAATTAGCTGTACTTTCGCAAAACAAGACGTCAAATATAAAAACTAAAAAAACAGGGTTCTAAGGATAATTAATGTAAATCCCAATGATAATACACAAAATTACCCCTTCTGTAGATGACAATTAATGGTTGAAACTCTCGACTAAATAAACCAACCAATCAAAATTTTAAAAAAAGTCCCAAAGGTTGTAAGAAAACGTTATTAAAAGACAATGGGGACCAGTGTAATAAACAGCCCTTTGTCCAACCCCCTTCCTCCCTGAAAAACAGTAGTAATAAGTACAAGAAATAAAATATAATCAAATTAACATATTAGGTCCTTAAAATATATGAAGAGAGACTTACTACTAAAAGGAGCTTATTATCGGCTTTTTATGAGAGATAGCTAGATAAATTAATCTTTTTTTCCAAATCTCTTTTGTGAAATTGTGCCTTTAGTGTTATTTAACTTTTAGGAAAAATGGGTGTAGATTGATCTTTTCTTCAATTGTCTTTTCCCTCCCAAGAAATAAATAATATTTACTTATCGCACCATATTTTATAAACCGCTTTCCGCGGATATAAAAATGTACAATTATAAGATCAAAACTAGTTTTGGTTGCCCCGATATGACTAAAGCACGGGCAAACAAAAGTGGTTTTAATATTATGATTGTACATTTTTGTATTTGTAGAAAACTACACTACAATACAGAATTTTTCAGTATGGCTTATAGCCAGTTTTATTCCAGTGGATAATAATCGATTTCTAAGCCAAAGTGAAAATTGTATGACACCTATGTGCATAAATTTGATAAATATTCTTGTAACTGGCATAATTATAATTTATAAAAAGAATAATTATGACTATTGTTAATTGTCGTAATTAACTAGATGTCTTTATAAAATGACCAATTATACGATCGTTATGATAGCAAATCAAATACAAGACATTTTAATGATATCATTTCAAAGAACTACATATTTGTAGCTATGAATAAAAATAATATATGACGTAGTAAAGTTTTTTTTTGTTGAAGCATAAAATCTCGGTAATTGCTGTCCGAATTAATTGTAATTTTCAGAGAATCATTGTAAATTATTTAGGGTGGTTTTAGGCTATTTTCCATAGAATCTCCGTCCTTCCTATAATCTAGGGGCGAATCAAAAGGTTAAAATAAAGTGCAGGTTTTCTAATTAGCAGATTGTCAGTAATGAACACTTTAATAAATGACACATAAACGATATAAGATACCACTTATTAATTTACTGATAAAAAATCTAATGACTAAGTTAGACACAGAAAAATGCATTTTTGTTGTTCGAACATTTTTATATTTTTTTTTGCTAAGCAGCTGTCTTTATTGTTATTAATCAAATTAATTTCATAAACATGTGTTTACAAAAAAATATGAACTTTATAATTGAAACTAGCGGCTTCGCCCCTAGCCTCTAGGGGCTTTGCCCCAAGAGATGATAAAAAAAAGTTAAGGTGAAATTCGTAAAAAAAAATAAGGACCAAGGAAATCTTCTACAAAAAAAGGACCAAGGATATCTCCTACCAAAAAAAAATGGAGGAGATTTTTTTTGTTTTTTTGGGGGGTTGGGGTGTCCCACCTCCCAAGAAAATAGCCTAAAACCACCACAGGACCAGTAGGTATATTCCCTGAATAGTAGAACACGATCGGTTCAGTGGTTACCGAGATCTTAAGCTTCAGACGAACGGACGGACGGACAGACAGACATCAAGCTACTTTGTATTATACGAATACAAAAATTAAACATATTTTTGAGGCGCTGAAGTTGTGTTACGTAATAAAATAAATCTATGATCTATCTTTTTTAAAGGGATTTTCTTTCCCACTTTTCCTCAATCCCTCCATTTTAGAAATATTTGTATGACGTCACACATGAAACTTTCTAGCGATTCGAACTTTGGAAATAGTTATTCTTGTTAAATTTATATTGCTCAGCTTTTCTTTAGCCCTTCTTGGGGTTTAACCTCAAATATAGCTTTTGTCCTATTCAAAGCTCGGCAGCCGCATCGCATGAACACGCGACTATGCCACCAATTTACTACCGTCTGGTTGCCTATATCATTATATTGAAAAGATCAATTGCTATTTTGAGAACTAGTTTATTTTAAACAATATGTGATAGTTATTTATCCCATCGTATTATTGACAGTTTTCCGCGGATATTAAGATAAAAAATATAAGACTAAAACTAATTTTTTAGCCTCGTGGGACCGAAAGCCCGTAAGGCCCGTGCTAACAAAACTGGTATTTATTCTAAGATTTTTATTTTTATATTCGTGGAAAATAGTCTGCAATACGATGCTATATACGATTTTTTAGTATGGTTGAGAGCCGGATCCAACGGATATTAATCGGTTTCGAAGCCATACTGCAAACTGGACACTAGAAAAGATCATGGAATCGGGAATTGATCAATTTAATCACTAGTGTATTCAGCATTGCACCATCCATGTTACCCAGAGAAAAGCTGCTCTTATAAATTGTGTAAATATCACAATATTAAATAATATAGATGGGATGATTAATACAGAGCAATAAGTTTAATACATTTTTTTCCCATTTCAATCTATGAAATTTCTCTTTTTCATATAATTTACATATATAAAATCAAAAATATACTCAGAAGAAACTGAGTGACGTACGGACAAACCTACGTTTGAAGTTGCTGCGCTACTTTTGAAATAAATTTTGAAAACACAAAATGTACAAAAAAATAACTGAAGAATGATCATCGCATATTGAATTATCCCATATTGTCTATACTTTTAGCGGTTGATACAAAATTCCCTTTCTAACAAAATTGAAAAGTACATTAAACTACAATACAGCATATTTAATAATAACATAGAATCCAAAATTCTACTTGGACAAGGGACCAGGATTCTGACAAATAAACTTTTTCGTGCTTTCCCTGAAGGGCCTGTAGAGCACTTAAATCCATCCTCTTTTTTCAAATAAATTGAAAATAATGGGGGGGGGGGGTATTTTTTATTTGTGCCAACCCCTACGGAGGGCCCTAATTCTTTGGGACCTTTACAGGCGGTACCATATTCCTGCAGGACTACTCAGTGACCAATATAACCTAACCTAACCTAACCTGACCTAAAGTTTAACAATTAAGCACAAACTATCTCACCCCCCCCCCCCCCTTAATTTTCATTTATTTTGAAAATTTAAAGGGGGCGGGATGGTTCTGGCCTAATAAGGTACTGTGAGAAAAAAAAGTCAAAATCACTTCTTTTTATTGGTAAAACGTATCAATACCTTTTGGCTATTATCCCCCCTCCCAACAAAACGGATTTGCTAAATATTAAATTATGTATTAATATGTCTCAATAATATTAAACATTATTTGCCATTTCTAAAATTATGGAATTACAAATTGATTAAGCATGAACTAATCCTAAACTGTGCTGTAATTCTATGATTAAGTGAACACTTTAGAATCATCTATCGATGACTCAATGTTTAAGTATAATAGTTTGGTTTTATCTGTAGTTAAACTTCTCTTCAATTCACAATTCCGTAGGTCTAAAATCAATAAATTATATTAACAAATATAAAAACATACCTAACCTTTGAGAGGTGCTAAATTTCCAACATGCGTTAAGTCGTCTTAGGAATAACTTTTCCAATAATCAAGTGAATATGGCAATTGAATTATTTCTTGTAAATTTTTGGCAAAATGAGGTGCTTACTTTTAGTAATGCCATGCTTTATAAATTGTACCTAGCTGTTACAGGAATCATTATGTCATGTTTTATATCGATAGAACAATTCTAACTTGCTAAAATAACTTCAAGAGCTTTTCGTTACATATGAACGGACGAAAAGACCCTAAATGAAGAAGGGCTACACAGAATTTTTTTTTTAAACAAAATTTAATCCCATTATATAAAGTTTAAGATCTCCTTTAGAGTGAAGCTACTTACAGGTCTATGGAAGGTTTTCAACTTTTTTTTTAAAAGGGTGCATCCATTTTTCAAATAGAAATCGCCCCTAGAAAAATGACTCCCTTTAATTTTTTTTACTTTTTCTTTTGAAAATTGAAATGGGGGGTGGGGTCCACCTCCACTGCCCCCTCAAAGCCTCTAGGGGCGTATCCGCTAGTTAATAATAAAATGCTACTAAACACGGATGTAAGAATAATTTGTAAACATTCAACAATTGAAAATTATTTTGTTTTACGGATCATTTGTTTTAATAATTTTTAATTATAATTTAAAAGTGAGATTTACGTTAGTAATTGATAATTAAAACCTTGTACCGTAACTTGGAGCAAAGGAAATTCATCTAAAAATTCTAATCATACAATGTTTGTAAATAGAGTAACAAAAAGAGGCCTAACCCGAGTTATTAAAATGCCTGCTTGATTGTCTGCTTACATAACCTAAAAACATTAAGTAGTTATAGGTTTTTGGTAGTAATGTGTAATATTGAAAAAATATTATACTTGAACGGGCAGACAACTAGTCATTATAGAGTAGCTACGAGATAATATAACAAGTAGAAATTATGTAAATCTAATATCACTAATAATCATTATATAATTTCTATTTATTAAAAATCAAAAGTTCACTGTACCATTTCGACAAGGGATATGTTCACTGAAATAAAATCAAGTCCTTCTAACATTTTCGCCAGTTTAAACTTTATGGAAAAAATTAAGCTAAAATTGATATCAACAAAGAAAAAAAAGTAATTATAAAAATATATATAAAATTTGAACATGAAATGAATGAATAAACCCACATATATATAGGCAAAACAATAATTAGATGATCTAAAGAGTAGCTTCGCTTTTTAAAATCCCATGGATCTAAAGGATAAGACAATGAACGAAAAAATTATATACATCCCCAAGTATGTATATTAAATTACCTCTAATGTTTTGACATTATATGTTTAAACCAACCAATCAATATTCAAAAAGTCCCCAAAGTTGATTAATCGTTAATTTTGAGTACCAGTATAATTTATAGTCCTATGAACCCTGCTTCCCTGAAATATTTATATTTTTGTGTGACATGACGCTATTCTAATTGTTAGCAAAGATATTAGCCTAGATAAAATGAACTGTTCACAGATTTGTGACCAATGCTTGAAACTAAGAACTTGTACTTTTTTTGGATCATTGATGAAGAAAAGAAAAAAGTAGTCTGTTACAGAAAAGCTTCTAACACAAGCTGGTAAAAGTGCCTCGTAAAGAAAGTGGACAAATGTTACAACTTTTGTCAAAAATATCAAATCACATCACATTAGAAGGAAAAATGACGTCAATCGGGATTCTTCGGCAAACAAACTTTTTGCTTGTCTCTTAAAGAGAACAAGGCTGCATACTATATTAAAAATTAATGATCAATACAAAATGTACTGATAATTAAGATAAACTTTTAGTCATCACATTTTTTATTATTTTATGCGGGTACCCTTTACTTGCATACATACATTCATACTAATATATTCATAATATTTTGAAACTATTTTATATTATGTAATAAATGATTTGAAAATTTAGATTTTTTAATATCAAATATTTCTTATTACTAAAAGATTTTTTTTATGAAAAAGAGCAGAAAATGAGTCACAGATTATATTATTATTATATTATAATTAAAAATATTCTCTAATGTGTAACTGTCTAGAATGCCCTAGCAAAATGGGGATAGATAAGACTGCTTTTGGTCTACATATTCACTTGACGTCAGGAAATACCCTATAGTTATACCCCATCTTATTTCCAGGGGGCTTCTTTCCCCCTTCCCTTTATCTTTTCCTCTACAATGACGTCAATAGAATAAGTAGGCCAAAGCTGTGACATCTATCCCCATCTTCCTAGTGCACTAAACACATCTACCTCTAATATCAATAAATGTGTTTAGTGTTATTTTTAAAGAATTTAAAGCCAATATAACAGAGTTACTTGTTCTAACGTGCAAACGCATTTACAGAATGGTTGCACTTTGTGTTTTATATCAAAATTAAATATAGATTTGACCTTAAGATTTGTCTGCAATTATGTATTTTAGAATGAAGAACAATTTTGTCTGTAATACCTACTGTTAAACGCTCCTAAAAACTACATTTAAAGGCATTTTTAAGGACAAAAAAACGCAGCGATGATTTACAAAAACGGTGGTAAATTACACAAAATGAAGTGATTATCTAAATTTTAAAAAGATTATACCTACTTCATATTTTTTATCAATAGCTACTCTATAATTATTGTAGGCCCTTAGTGCTTCCTTTCTTTATCTTAAGAGGATTTTTAAATTTGATAACAATGATTAATTCCGTAAATATCGAAATAGTTATTTCTCGCATCGTATTATAAACAGCTTTCCGCGGATATAGAATGTACAATTACAAGTTTAAAACCAGTTTTTTAAATCTTATGATTGTACATTTTTATATTCGTAGAAAGCTGTATATAATACGATGCTAGAAGTAGACATAGTTTTTTTCGTATGGATGAGAACCGGTTCCTATCCACCGGATTCGAATGAATACGAGAAAATCATTTATTTACGATGCCATGGACCTTTTAGATTAGACAACAGACGATAAATTGATGTACATTCCCAATGATTATAAACACAATTACACTTGCTGGTGTTCAAATAAAAGTACCCAAAGTTTGTAAAACGTAGGGTACCAGAATAAATTTCAGACCAATATCCCCTACCTCGCTATTATTACTGCACTCGGTATGGATAACATTGTTCTTTTTTATTTTTGTTGTTAAAAGTATCGTTGTTTAAAATACGTCCATTATTTTTGATTTACCAAATCAAATGTTATTTTTATTTCAGTAGTAAAAAAGGGAAGTAAAGTTGTTTCCAATTGCAGTCGATCATTTTTTGAACTATCGATCGCTTTTTTGTGTAGTATGTTGTCTTTAAGATCTCAGAAACTATCAGTAAATAAACATTATGTAAACAATATAGGTATGTAAAATATACGTGGATATTACGACAGGGAAAAAATTGTTGTCAATTTAGATTGCTATTTCCCCCGTCATTAATTCGTCAATTCATTAATCCAGTAGGAGGGGAGGTGATCGGGGAGATCGTTATTTTAGCCCACTACAAAGTAAAAAACATGATAATCTGTTGTAAGATCCAAGTAATAATCAATCCATTATGTAATTCTTTAAAAGACGTTCTTTTTCTTCAAGTTATATGGCCCGGTCGCAAAGAGTTAGCTACCTGCCGCCCAAATACAACAAAATCTATCTATCTTTGGATGTAGTCATTCTTGTGGTTGACTAATTTTAACAAAAACATAGTTTAGCAATATCTACAAATGTTTCTGTGTTTCCATCCATTATCAAAAAACAACAAAAACTTTTTAACGCTGATTTTATAAAAAAAAAAACAAGGACCGCAAATATTATCAAAAAACACAACAAGGAAAAAATATTAGTTTAAAATAAATCAGGGAAAATGCAATGACAGAAAAAATCTTTTCCTATTCTTTTCTTTAAGTCTAACACTTACAGCATGCACATTAAGTAATACATGTGTATTGAAATAAACATTGTCTAAATAATACTTATTTTTTAATGGCGGAAAAATTTAAGAAAAATACAAAGTTTCTTTGGGTGTCATAAAGATATTCTTAATTTTACTTTTATTAACATGTAATTTTGTTATAGAGGTGCTTCGTTTTAAAAATACATCTGTAATAAATCATAAATCAATTTTTTTAGAGAAAAAAATACATAGATATGCATAGGTTAAACCTAAATGATCATTTTATCTTTGTTTAAAAATGGAAAATCATATTTTGTGTGAATATCAATAAAGATTTTTGAATAATTGAAAAAGAGTTATTCACATTGAAAAACAAGAATAATCACAAACATAGGAAATGATTAACAAATAAGATTAGATTTCTTGAAAACTAAGGCATTTTGAAACTGAAAAAAGACTATAGTGCCTTTATTAAATGCTCATAAAACTTTTCAAAATTTAATTTATTACAACAATGTTAAATTGTCTTTTAATTCTAGTTTTTAATACAAAAATTAAGAAAAGAACTATTTACTCTCAAAATTAGTAAATAAAGATGATCAAGACAATTGACAGAAAACTATGGATCTAAAGGGATATAACAAACAACGATAAATTCATCAAACCTTTAATTATGAAAAAACAAAGTTATTCCTTACAAGTAAATGACAATTATGTACAATACATCGCAGTCTCATTGCAAATAAACAAAAGGGAATAGTTTTTAGTGGTGTTTTGGAGGTAAAATAGCTTTAAAAGTACAGTCATAACGGAATGATAAATTATAGAGAAGTTTAGCTACTTAATTAGATATTAGTGTCTCTATGAATCATTAGACAGTGACATATATTCATATATTTAGCCGATTTAAATCAGTTAACAAAGGTAAATTAGATACTAGTTAAAGGTTTAGAAAGAATAAGGTAATGAACGAAAAATTAATGCTCTCGCCAATTATGTGAAAATGCTCACAAATATGATATTTTTATAGATTAAAATTAATAAAAAATGTCCCTTTCCGTATCTATGTATCATGATTAATGACAAACAAAATATCTTTTCTACCCTATAATTTCTATATCATTAACATAGATGTAATAATCTTTAAAAAGTGGCTTTTCACCTTTTTGTCAAATAACAGGGATAGGGCCTTTGCACAAAATTTTTATCTAAAGGGGCAAAATGTCTGTTTTTAAGATCTCGCTAGCTGCTGGAACGATATTTCTTTGAACGTGAAACTTCTTATGAGTCATTTGAGGGGTTTTCATATATTTTGGGTGAGTGGAATAACAAAAATTGCAATTGTGAAGAAGAGTTGTCATATCGCCTACCCCCCTCAAAAAAACTAAATTTTGGATGGTCATCCCCCCCCCTATTTTAAAGTGCCCTATGGGCCTCTTGTTTCTTCACTATGAAAATTCTTAAATTTTTAATTATCATTTACACCAATGGTAGTACAAAAATATCTTCTTGTGCCGTATCTCTATCCTGTCTTTTTGTTATTGGCAAAAAACACAGTTATAAAACAAATCATTAATTGTCTTATCAACAACAAAAAATGCATAATTATTCTTTCCAGTATTGTTTTAAAACTGATTGATCTCAGCAATACTGAAAAATCATGTATCGTATCCTATCACAGACAATTTCCCATAAATATTAAAACAAAAATCATAAAATTAATGACAGTTTTGTTATACCGGGCCTTTGGTTCCTCGGGGCTAACAAAACTGGTTTATAACTTATTATCCGCGGAAAGCTGTTTACAATAAGATACGATAAATAACTATTATGAAATGTTGCTAAAAATATAAGATTCTTAAAAGTAAAATTTCACAATAACTTTTATTTCTGCCAGTAAGAGAATTAACATACCTAAAAACAAAACAAAAAAGATTAAATGTTTGATTTAATGGATGTATAGGTTCTTGTTTATATTATAACTTACAGTTAAAAATCAGCTAATTATAGTCTATTTTTTAATATTTAATTCTGATTATTAAAAAATTATATATTATACCTACTAAAATCACAAAAAGCTAATAATGAAAAAAGAAAAATTCTTAAGAAAATTATTATTCTTAAACAAAGGAGACGATCTTAGATAAACAAATCTTTTTATACAAGTATGTTTAGCCACTCTAAAACCTGCTATTTGTCTATGTCAGATGCGCGACTTTTTTAGAAAGAAATTGGAGAATGTCATGGCCTAAAAGAGACTATGGACAGATAGAACATCCAGACAAAAGTCGTGCTATCAAAGATTTTTTCTTAAATAGTTGAGATGTGCTTTTAGACCTCCTCTTAAAAGTCTGACTCTACATTAAAGTAAAAGAATAGAGAGGAAACAAGCTATAAATACCTATACCCACGTGGTTGGGACCCTGTGCCGACTTCCAATTGGGTCATTGAAATCAGCTAATAGAGTCAGAAATATAAAGAAGAGAATGCAATTTTGCTAGCAATCGAAAAGGGTCCCCACCACTTGGGCCATGTATACTTATACATTTATTGGCTTTACGTTATTATCACCCGTCCCTAGAGGTATAATTAAATATAGTGTATGTGAATTTTAGAAGCAATATTCGTCTTCCAACAACAACTACTCCAAATTTCGTTACTTATGGATTTAATCATTTTTGTTTAGAGTTTATTCTTGAACGCTGAAGTAAGCTTTGAAGAAAGATGTGATTTATGATACAAAAATTATGTTTCTTTATTAACACAAATTTTTTTTATTTATCTTTATCGTAAAGATTGGATACAATATAAATGTTCTATTGATTTAAAACTTTGTTTGTTGAATCAAATCACGAGAGGAAATTGGTATAATAATAACAGTGATTAGGAATTTCTCTCTAAAGTAGCTTGTAAATATTGGGAGTAACATTAATAAGAATAATTTATCTTCCATTCACCCTTCCCCAAGGCCTTGCTTTTGAAACTTAATATCCTCGATATGTTTAATGTTTATTTTTCCCAGCCCTTGTGAAAAAAAGATAGGGTCCCTAACTTAATAGAATTATTTATTCAGAGAAAAATCTATTTTTCCATAAGAAGGGAGGGACATTTTACTGTAAATTATTGCAAGTAGTTGGTACCCAAAGTTTTATGATCAAATTATGATCCTCAAAACCTTAGGAAACTTTGATTAAATATTGATTGGTTGGTTGGTTTAAACTGGTAGTGTCCAAACTTTCTACCATCCAAAAGTATTAATCCATAGCAGAAGTAATTCTTTTTATTTTCATTGAAGATGTATATCAATATATCTTCCTTTGTCCTATTATAGTTATTAAACTAGTTTTAATCTTATGATTGTACATTTCTATATTCGTAGAAAACTGGATATAATACGATGCTAGACATAGTTTTTTCGTATGGATGAGAACCGGTTCCTATCCACCGGATTCGAATGAATACGAGAAATTAATTTTGGCTTTAGGTACACTTATTGAGCAAAGCATACAAAATATAAATTGTATTAACCTAAAACAGCTTATTTTCCCCTAAACAAAATTTTCTTTGTAAAAATTCCCCAATTCCCTCAATAGCTTTTGTCAAGCAGAAGCTTCTTTTTTCTCATAGACAATACATCATAGGATCGAATCCATCAAAAAAAAGACATTTTTTGGTAGCACAGCTACTCTACCTTGCATATTACAGTACGTTGATATATTATATTATACTAAAGAATTTGAACAAAGCTTGTCCTATAAGTGTTATGATCCCTTATTCTGTCAGTATGTCTGTCTGTCTATATGTACGATGTTTTGTATTCTAGATACGGTAGTTGTTTATAGAAGGAATATTATGGTCCTTACAATGTAGTTATTCAAGATTCAATTAAGATCATCTAGTTTTTTAGCTGCCCTTTTATGGAACCAATACCCACTTAATTGATTTTGTTCATACATTTTTAACCTAAAGTTATCTATTATATAAAGTAGAAAGATTTTTTGTCTGTAACATTTGAAGTGTCTAGGGCGTAGCCGCTAGTCTATTACATAAAGTCGTAAGGTTTTTTGTTTGTTCGTCATGATCTTGCTGACGACACACAGAAAACTGTCCCGAATTTGTATTAATTTTGAGGAACAAGACTCCAGTTACGTCATATTTTTCTTTCCCGAAAAAGGGAAGGGGGATAGAAAAAAAAGGGAAGGGGTAAGAAAAAAGAGATGGGAGAAAAGGGGGTTTTCCCCATATCTTTTGAAGAGATTTTCTTCCCCCCTTCCCTTTTTCGGGAAAGAAAAATATGACGTCACTGGAGTCTTGTTCCTCAAAATCAATACAAATTCGGGACAGTTTTCTGTGTGTCTTGCTGACTACTGTTTCTAATGAGTTGTTAATTCCAGATAAGTTTGACATGGGTCCTGAAATGGTATTAGGATATCTTAGTCCTGAATTTAAATCTTTGTATGGATTTAGCCGATTGTTCTGCATTTACTTAGAATTTATAGAGCCCCTATATGCTAGGGGCGCCTGCGCTAGTAATCTAAAATAGCTAGAATATATAGACATTTCTTCAACATAAAATAACTAGGAAAATTTATAGAAATCAATTGAAATTATATAAAGGTTGTTGCATAAGTTTTAAATTTGATAATGGTTTTAATTAACAAGGATGGATATCAAAACTATAAATAATAGGAAAAGGAATGTATTATATCATGAAAAACTATTCTTCTAAAAATTTACACTGATTTTTTTCTTTAAAGAAGAATTAAATATACTATTATGCAATCATTTTGGTGGAAAAGTATGATACAAACAAAATTGGATTTATACTTATTATTCTTACTAATGTACAAAACTATTTTGAAAGACAATTAATTAGGTTCACATTATTAGGTAGCTATTCTACAATAAAGACTTTAAAATGTGTACCCAAAAAAACTGAGCAACTTGATGACTTCAAATATGTCAAAACAATTTTGCAATTTGAATTTTTGGAGTTTATTGGACCAGAATAATAAGTACTCTAAAAACTAGGATGACAAGGAGCGAAGCTCGTGAATTGTCGGTAAAAGCATTACAAATGTGACAGACAGATCGACGTTCCATGTATGTAGAAGAATAGACGCACAGTGGTCAGGAAAATAACAGATCTATAGTATATATGTATATACAGATAACTACCTCCCTCATTTATTCAATTTCCTTTTTCGTCTGCTATAAAATTATTTTCTGCTACTTGGCTGTTTTAATATAAGCGACACAATTGGTTGATTTTCAATGACCCAATTGAGAGTCGGCACAAGGACACTGCGAAGGGGAGATACAGTTATTTAACCCGTTCCTCCTCTAGTGTTTTACTCTAATAGCAAAATCTTCACGAAAAATTCAGTCTGATTTCATTGCAATGTCTATTATTTTACAATTAGACTAACGAACAACCAAACATTATGTTGTTGAAATGATTTATTCGTTTTACAGAAATAATCATACATCATATAATAAGTAAAATAAGAAAAAAATGATAAATTAGATACGTGTTAGTAAGTTAAGGGTTATGAAATATTTATAACTAACATAAAAAAAAACTAACTACACAATTAAAATGATAATGTTTGAATTGGTTTGGTGTTTGTGTTTCAGTTTGTTAAGAGTTGATTGGTTTCATTGATAGCAAGCATTTTGGGCAGGAGTAGACTGTGGAGTTGGAGGTTTCCAGTTTAAGCTTACTGGGCATTTTTCGGGACTTACAAAATTGAGAAAAGGTCAAAATTGTAAGGTGGCCTACAAAAAAGGCTACAAAAGTTCTTGCCATGGATTTCTAAATTTCACTTGACGTGTACCGCTCCAAAGCCAGGCACAACCAAACATTATAGAATCTTCGCTTACAGATGAATTATTATTATGTACATATTTTATGATTTTCGTATGCTAAAGCACATAATAGTTAAAAGTTATGAAGCAAATAGATAAGCAACTTAGATATACAGGGAGGGCAGGGAGGGAGGGGAAATTGGATTGGAAATTACACTGGTACCTAACGTTCCATAACCAAGTTGACTTAAAACATTAGGCATTCTTTTTACACACTTTTAGTGTCCAAACTTTTTAACCTATAATTTAAATCTACATAAGGGTAATATTGTTCATCATCAATTTATCGTCCATTGTCTTAACCCTTAAGATCCCTGACAGAGAGGGGAGTGGAAAAATCAGGGAAGCGACAGTCTATAACTGATCAATCTACATGCCTTTCTTTCCCCATTATATACAATCTACAAAAAAGTTTACGCATAGATAAGAGGGTCAAGATTAATTTATCCTTCATTTTTCTATCCCTGTATCATAAAAGAAATTTTAACAAATTGGTGTTCACATGATTTTGCTAAAATATCATAGAAAAGTCCGAAATATCTGTTGTTTTTTTTAATAAAACTGACCTATGATCAGGGGTGGAGAAGATAATAGAGTGGAAAACATAATGCTACTCAAAGTTTTATAAACATCTTCTCTCATTTGTTGACATAAAAGTATTGGGTACTCAACCGTAATTGGTTGGTTCGAGCTAGCAGTGTCTAAACTTTTTAAACAATGATGTAAATCTACAGAAGGAGTAATTTTGTTTATCATCAATGGGGATATAAAACAATTTGACTGATGCCATATAAAAATTTTCTCATTTTTGAATGAACACTAAGCAAATTGATTTAATATTCAAGTTATGATAAAACTAATGTTATGTAAAAATGTGAGATATATATTAACATAATTTAAATACTTTGCAAGTAAGGAGCGATATTTCACCTAAAATATAACTATTTTGCCTTCAACTTGTCCGTCAACTTAATTATTGTGCAAAATTATGTGCAAAAACTAATAAAAAGTTTCAAAAACATAATCTCTCATTAGTTAGCTTTAAAATTTTAATCTTGTAAAAAAACTTTCACAAACTGTTTTAATCTACAGAAGGGGTAGTTTTGTTAATCTTCGTTTAGGATGTACACAAATTATCCACTATTGTCTTGTCACTAAAGATCTTTGATGATTATACATGTACGACTGAATTATAGAGTAGCTATTGAAACAAGAACGATTAGGCACACAAATTTGCATAGCGCAGCGTGAGTCATCCAGTATAAGTATCTTAAGGGATAAGGAATAGACTATAAAGTGATATACATCCCCAATGATGATTGACATAATTAAACTTATTAAATTTAAATTATTGGTTAAAAAAATAGACTAGTCTGAAACTAACCAATCAAGAGTCAATAAAGTTTTTGAGCAAAAGAATAAAAAACTAATAACAACTTAAATGTTACTTTTAAAATTGAAATTGGTATTTTGTTTTAGAAACAGGTTTTTGTTTTGCATATTTTAGCAAAGAAACCTTTTTACAAAATATTTGTAAATCTTTAGGTCGACCCCTATTGAAAATTAAATGCACTAAACAGTATATTTTCACTTGAATGATAAATCGAATTTTCATGTACTCTATAAGGTGAAACTCGCAGCTGGCTAAAATAACAATAACCCCCATCCAACCCTTTTACTGCATTCACTTCCCTCCTACTAAATAAACGAACTGACCTATAAATTAGGTCCATGTTAGCAAACTAAATTGAGGATTGAACACAGAATTAACCTTACATCCCTGAAGCATTATCAATTTTGATGAGAAAAACGTCTGAGAGATTAAGACCATTACACACACCCTTGGTTTAGAGTAGCTGCGCTAATCTAGAAATTAAACTGAAAATTTCTCTATTGGTCTTTAACGAATTTAATAAAGTCGAAATATGTATCTCAACATTTAATAAACATGGATAAATAGATAGATAAATAGCAGTTTAAAAATATTGTGATTTGCTATACTTTTCTGATGTTTTACATAGAATTATCATTAGTAGTAAAGCTACTTTTTAATTAACTTTGCCTCTCTGTATGGCATTCCGTTACATTATGTGAAAAATTGAGATTTGCTCGCCTGCTATTTAAGATTGCCTGCTGAAACTTTAAATAAGCAATTATTTCTACATGGTACATCTATTTTTATAGGCTGCTGTAAGAGTTAGACATTTGGAATTTAATTTAAAGATTTTTTTGTTCTTGAGCTTCTATTTTTGTCCACCCATATGTTATAATGTTGTGTTTGTTTATTGTTCAAGGAATTCACACTTCTTTAAATACAGATTTATTTTCTGCCTGACAACAAGCGAATACATTAAACTTTTGGCTCAGTTACTTACCCTTTCAGGCAAATGCCAAACAGGGGGTAGCAAATTAAAATTTGTTCCATAGTTTGGATAATTCGTTTTCATATCACTAGCTACGGCGACAATGGATATATTATTACTTGGATCTTACACCCAATTTTAATGTCCAATAATAAAGTGAAACTTGCAGCGGTTTAAAATAATGATTCCTCCCCTCCAATCCCCTTACCCTACCCCCTCCCCTCCTACTGGATGAACTAACTGACCAATAAACGAGTTTCATGTTAGCAAGCTAAGTTGACGACAATTTTTCCACTGTCATAATATCCCCGTATATTGTACATCCATTACAGCTACCTAGATAAACATTTTACCCCCTGACTAGGCAACTATTTGGGTGGACTTTCACTTACGCATATTATCACAGTTGCATGGATCAGTTTCATAAACGCAAAACATGCAATAAAATTATATCTTGTGATATTGAAGTAAT
The DNA here is from genome assembly GCF_053477335.1 of Acartia tonsa. Taxonomy (NCBI): domain Eukaryota; kingdom Metazoa; phylum Arthropoda; class Copepoda; order Calanoida; family Acartiidae; genus Acartia; species Acartia tonsa. The sequence goes on along the minus strand of NC_137268.1, from coordinate 43,788,026 downwards.
CGAATAGAGGGGACACGAGCTATATGTAACTCTACACTTTGCCGACTTTTAATTGGGTCTTTGAATAGCAGCCTAAAGCGTCGGAAAAATAAACAAAGCCAAGTCGCTACAAAAGAGCAATAAACAATTTGCTAGCAGACTAAAAAAGGTCACTTGGGCCATGTAGTTGTCTGGGTTATACACCTATACTTATACATTGATTTTAGAGATGATTTAGGGTTATAGTTTTAGCTATATGATGGGAGATTCTACTCTATACTATGATTAATCTATGATCATTGATCAAGGGTGCAAATATATTAGTTTTAGCTATATGATGAGAAATTCTTTTTTATATTATGATTAATCTATGATCAAGGATGCAAATATATTAGTTTTAGCTATATGATGAGAGATTCTACTCTATATTATGATTAATCTATGATCAAGGGTGCAAATATATTAGTTTTAGCTATATGATGAGATATTCTACTCTATATTATGATTAATCTATGATCAAGGGTGCAAATATATTAGTTTTAGCTTAATTATGAGAAATTCTACTCTATATTATGATTAATCTATGATCAAGGGTGCAAATATATTAGTTTTAGCTATATGATGAGAGATTCTACTCTATATTATGATTAATCTATGATCAAGGGTGCAAATATATTAGTTTTAGCTATATGATGAGAGATTCTACTCTATATTATGATTAATCTATGATCAAGGGTGCAAATATATTAGTTTTAGCTATATGATGAGATATTCTACTCTATATTATGATTAATCTATGATCAAGGGTGCAAATATATTAGTTTTAGCTATATGATGAGATATTCTACTCTATATTATGATTAATCTATGATCAAGGGTGCAAATATATTAGTTTTAGCTATATGATGAGAGATTCTACTCTGTATTATGTTTAATCTATGATCAAGGGGGCCAATATATTAGTTTTCCCGATATGATGAGATAGTCTACTCTATATTATGATTAGTCTATGATCAAGGGTGCAAATATATTAGTTTTAGCTATATGGTGAGAAATTCTGCAACTTTCTCCATTTTAAATGTTCAGACATTTTTGCAAAAATTTAAATATTCGCCATTATATTTAAAATTGACGTTTCTTTTTTTTAATGCATTTTTAATTTTACCTATTAACTAATAAGTTTAGTCGTATAAGTGTATAATGATTTTAAATATAATCTTATATTGATTTAATGAAAACTTTTGTTAAACAGTAGCTCAACTGTTTTGTGACAACCCCTTTCTCACCACATAACCCACCCCCCTTTACAACCCTTTGAATTTAAAACCTACCCTCATAATTTAGTAAACCACAAGAGGATGCAAATTTTGGACAGTGTAGATTTTAAAGAAACAGTAAATTGTAATACAGTATTCTTAATTACTTATATTTTATTAAAAATAAAAACCTTAAAACATATTATTCCCACTTTTAGCATTGTACGAAATAGGGTAAGAATATAAAAACAAGGATGACAACATCCATAAGTAACGCAGCCCAAAAAATCATTGAATGTACAAACGTATAAAGTGAGTTGAAGAGCAGATGTTCAGTTGTCATAACAAAGAAAAGAAAGAGAAATAGTATGTAAAGCTTCAAAGGAAAGATACCGAAATAGAACTTTTTAAACATAATAGTTTATTTCAATGTTAAAAATCCGAACCTATCAGCATTGAATAATTTTTTACCCTTGCTAAAAATTAAAGTTATGATGCTTAACCCTTTAACCTTGGTGGAAAAAAAACCTTGTGTGTTTTTAGATTAATTTCATAATAATTTTACAAGGACTAATATGTTTATTTGTATCAGAAAAAAAGCTAACAGTAGTCAAAAAAGACCCCAATTTAAGGAAATTAAACTGTTTTAAAATCGCAAAAGTGATTCAATGGGATTCAGATAGCCCCTGTTTAAAACATACAGCTTATTTCGTATGAAGATTTATCTGATATATGAGTATATATTTTCCCGGCTACTATTTAAGTTAGTAAATTGGAATTAAATTTGAAGATTCTACTATTGCAATATCATTTACTGGCTACTCTTAATATTTAAATCATTGTTATTTCTATATCAATAATGGATGTAGTACCTAGGCAATTACGATGTATCTACCTCCAAACATTACATGCTAGTTTCTGCCTTTGACAGAATAAATCTTCATTCAAAATTAAATGTTTTAATGAACTATAATCAACATTTTTTTTCACAGAAAAAATGACCTCAATTATCATCAATGCCATACCTGAAACAACAAAAAAGAAATTTAATATTTGTAAATTAGTTTTTCGCTTGAAAAATTCTTTATTTGAAATTTAATGTTTTTTTATCAATTATAAATTCTTACATATTACTACAATTTATAATTGTATTTGTTTTGTACTAATACTTAATGTTGGATATCATCTAAGGCAAATTAAATCTTTAGAGCGTAGGTATGACGATAATATGTCATTTATGATCACCTTTACAAGAAAGTATAGCTGCATAATCCAAACAACTGACTGGCCCAAGTGGTGAAGACCCTTGTAAATTGCTTTCTGTTCTTTTGTAGGGACTCTGCTATGTTTGTATTTCCGACACTATTAGCTGATTTCAAAGTCCAAATTTAAAATCGGGACGAGGTCCCCACCTTGTGGGTAGAGTTACATATAGTTCTTGTCACCTCTATTCTTTTACATTAATATATTAACACAATGCATTTAGGTCCAATTGGGATAAGAAGTGTAACTCCCCCCCCCCTTAGCCCTCACACAAAAAAATTAAAGAACTCCAAATAAAAGCTCCGTTATTTGTTTGGGTAATTAATTAATTTGTCAGTTTTAAGTCTAAAATTGTGCATTATTAAAAGACGTTAAAATTAGAACGACAAGGTTCTTATCTACATTTTATTTGGAAACCCAAAAAAAGGTACTTTAATTAAGGTAAATTTTATTGCTTTTGATATTTCCGCCACTCAAAAAATGCCCCCCTTTCTCCCACCCCTATAAATAATTTTCAGTCCAATTTTGCGAAATATTAGATGCAAATCATGTAAAAGTTATTACTTCAAACAAATCTCTGTTTTTTTTGCAACATTAGAATCATTGCAAATAGTAATAGTACCAAGTAGGATAACAACACCCACAAAAAGCAAACGTCAAATCCAAAACAATTTTGTTAAGGGGTGATATGATAACCCCCCCCCATAAATGAATTTGGGAGGCAGCCCCAAAATTTTGGATTTTCAATTTTTACCTCCCCCCCCCAAATAAAAAGAAATGCCTGTATGAAATAATAATTACCCCCCCCCCCAAATAAAAAAGCTTGGACGCCCCTGGATATAGCATATCATCCAGAAGGTGCTCATGGTCCTGGGGAATATTCACAAGAAACTTGAGAATCAAATCTCATTCAGAAGTATAATAAAGAACATTTTCTCTAAAGCATTAAGACCGAAAACAAAACTAAAAATTAACCAAAGAAAAATACTTTTTAACAGTCATACGAACTGATATGTATAATTGTATTGTAGATCCACTCCTAAAAATTGAATGATATAAATTGCATAGATCTACTTTAGCCCCCAGAAGCTAAAAAGCATATTTTCATGTATGTTCCTTTAAAAAACTAATTCCATGTAATAAAGCAGCTAATAGAATCTTCACATCGTTTTAGTTTTAAAGGAAATTTGTTTCTAGCATTGCGGTAAGAAATATAACCCTTTGGGACTTGACTAAATCTACGTAATATAACATAACAAGCATTTAACTATTAAGAAAAAGGATTTGTAATTCAGGACCTTAATTTTTGCTGTTAAAGCAAATTTTGCTTTTTTTAGCCACGTCTTTAGCAACAAGTACTTGTACGCCTACTCAAAATATAGAAGTGTGGCGACAAAACGTAACTAAATTTTAAACATAGCTAATAATATTCTTAGCAAACAACAACAATAAACTTTAAAACAGTAATAATACAGAAATACTTCACACCCTGCCTTAACAAAATAAAGGATAAACAAAAATTACCATGAAAACGGACAATGCAGCGTTCAAATATGACCTAGAGACAAGTAGAATCCATTGAGAATGAAATCCTAGCTGTTCCTTCTTGCCAGATATTTCAATTTTAAGATTTAAGGTTAAAAATCACTAAATTCTCCAAATATGCAAGGCAAATCTACTTTTTTTATGTAAATCAGGCTTCTGAGGACACTTTTGAAATCAAATATAATCTTAGTCATGTAAAATCAATAAAACAGTTGTTATTTGACTTGAATCTGGTTAACATATCTTTGTGTTTTACTTGTTTTCTTAATCATCTCAATTATTAGGGCATAGAATTCTTTACACAATGTGTATACACTTAGAATAGAGATGTAATTCAGCCAATAGGATAACACTGGAAGAACAATCTGGCTATGTTATTGGCAAAGATGTGTGTATGTATGTATGTAGCCTTGATTCTATGAAGTTAGGATTCAGATGCACGAGAAGATTGGAGGTGACAATCCTTTGGCCAATCATAGATTAGTAATCTTGGCGCACAGCTGAGTGTATTCTATGTTACTTTACAAGCTGACCCGCAATTCTCGTGGAAGCTACTCAATTATTTCATCACCCTGGCCTAGGGTTTTGGAAGGTGTTCCATGTTAAGCCACCCTAATTAATGGCACTCTCATATGAATGAGGAGCATGGGCGAGGGAAAGCACAATTACAGCTGCTTGATAGGTAGAATCCTAACTTCCTACAAATCTCCCTCCTTACAACCTAAGGGCATCTCAGGTAAGATTATATATTCTGACAAATTACAACAGCATTTGTCATCCAAGTACAATACCAATGAGGGGACTTGAATTCAGATTTTTCCAACCACAGCATAGTGCGCTATATTAAAGATGTGTACAGATTTTGATCAACAAGGCAATATGTTTTCATTATGTTGTCATAATGAGCCACCAATAAATAGGTGCATTCCTTAGGATAAAGCTTAGCTTGGGTAAATCATAGCCTGTAAAAATGTATTCTTGCATATAATAAGAGTCAACTATGAATATTGAATTATTGCTGTATTTCTTTGGATAGAGTTAGCATTCTATAAATCAGATTATTGGTTCAGTTTGACCATCTAGATATACTATACTGTTTGTTACAAACTCCTTGTCCTAATCCTTGCTTATAGGGAAGTTTAGGATTTGGCACTATGTTTAGCAAGCTTGAGATCTTAAGTGAACTTGATGTAAGAGACCAAAATTTCTTGGCTTATATTCATCAACCATAAGGAGTTAATCTTCAAAATCTCTGATTGGTACCAAACAGTTAGAACAAGGAAATAGATTTTTGGATGTCTTAAGAACTAAAGTAAGAAGAATCCCTCTCCTCCATCTATAGTTATGGTCATATTCCCACTCAGCACAAACCTTTGATTCCACCAAGGCAGCAAGTTTTTATTAAGAATAAAGCTATACAACATCTTAAAGCAGAAGAGAACATAAAAGAAGAAACAATAACTTGAAGGAAACCTTACAGCATCAGAGTAGTAGACATACTTTGATTTACATTTGGCATAATCATAATTAGTCTTCTTACACAAATTTAATTTAGAAATGATTCTAAAAGAAATAGATTGAATTATTACTTAGTAGTTATATATCATAGAAATACTTCAAAACACAATATTAAAAATATGAAGCCTAGATAATCATACTGTCAAGGAACCAAATAACATGTATAATCGTATCTTTTACCAATAGATATAGTATATCTAGATGGTCAAACTGGACCCATAATCAGTCAAACTTTAAAAAAAAATTCTAGCATCTATTTGTTATGTACAAATAATACAGCAACGAAATATTTCCACAAAATGATTAATAGAAAGCTAATTTTATCCTAAGAAAAACAACTATTCATAAGTGACTTACTTTATGTCTTATCATATGTTTTACATTATATGAGAGAATACATTTTTACAGGATATGATGTACCCAAGCTAAGCTTTATCCTAAGAAATGCATCTATTTATAAATTATAGTTCACTCATTATGCAAAAAAAATGATAACATTTTGCCCTTTTGAACCAGAATCTGTGCACATAGACAATAACATACACAGATTGTTCTTCCAGTGTTATCCTTTTGGCTGATTTACAGAGGGTTTCTCTAGACATCTCTATTCTAAATGTATACACATTGTGTAAAGAATTCTATGCCCTAATAATTGAGATGATTAAGAAAACAAGTGAAACACAAAAATATGTTAACCAGATTCAAATCAAATAACAACTGCTCTATTGATTTTACATGACTAAGATTATATTTGATTTAAAAAGTGTCCCCAGAAGCCAGTTTTACAAAAAAAAAGTATCTAATCTTCTTGTATTAAAAGTAGATTGCCTTGTATATTTGGCAAATTTAATGATTTTCACCTTAAATCTTAAATTTGAAATATCTGGCAAGAAGGAACAGCTAGGATTTCATTCTCAATGGATTCTACTTGTCTCTAGGTCCTATTTGAACGGTGCATTGTCCGTTTTCATGGTAATTTTTGTTTATCCTTTATTTGGTTAAGGCAGGGTGTGACTTGTTAGATATTCAGTAAATTTAATGTTTTAACGACAAATATTGAGTTAAATTAAATCATATCTGTTAGAATTGTCTAAAAGTCAATTTAATGTCCAGCAAGATATCGTAAACAGAGAGTGATAACAAATGTAAAAAGAATGTAAATTTTTCACCAAAGAGAAAACTATTTTTGATTTGAGCTTTAGTAATAAAAATCATGATTAGAAGAAATGTATGTAAAATAAGCATACAATAAATTAGACAGTATTGTAGCAACATATATCTTTGTTTTATCTAATTTAACTACCCCAAAACATATTAAGCATGAAATGCATAAAGATATCTTTGGAAACAAGAACAAATTTACACAAAGAAATTATCAAAACGATTTACTAGGATCTCCCAAACGGTATCAACGACTGTTACTTTACTTTAAATTGATAAATAGTAGTGTCTTTTTTTTGTCTGAAGCTTGACATTTCAATAAATATTAAAAATATTAAATTCACCTTTTCAAGGAAACTTCAAATAAACTAAAGAAAACTTTTCCTTAACATACTCTGAATAATAATATTCTAGGGAATAAAATAGAAAAAGTTATAAAAAAACAACTAACATCAAGATAATTTGAGTATCTACGCTACTAGCATAGATATTTAGGGAGGGAACAATAATAAACTACCGTATTCAGAAAAAAAAACTTGTTTTTGAAAGTTTTAAAATGAGTGAAGCTACTACACATTAATTAGATAAAACAGTTTGAAAATGTTTCTTAACAATCTTTTGCTCTCTTGTCTGATGTATAAGACAATGGACAATAAATTGAGGTATACCCCAAAATTATTCGTAATAATACCAAAATAAATAAAAATTATTGGAAGATGATATAATAAGATAATACACAAGAATAATTAGCTTAAAATTGCAATAAGAATGGAATTTTTTCAGATAACATACCTAAAAAGGTATACAAGGATCGGTGCAAGATAAATTAATCATCTTCCAATAATCAACAAGAATAAAACATTTTTTTATTGACCCAACTATGTAAAAATAATGACAAAATCTTTAATGATTATAGAAGAAGATTACTTAATCGTTCATTGTCCTATCCTTCTATACTTGAGTACCCCCCGCTAAAAAAACGTGGTATATTTTGCATTGTTTATAGTAACAACTTTTTATGTTTATGTAAAATTGTGAATTTTCCTATTTAGTAATCCATAGCACAGTGCGTATAAAGGTGCTTTGACTTTTGTTTCATAACCTAAATTGGGACATTTCATTGCTTTTATAAAGTCTGTCATAAAACCTCTCTATATATGATTTATTTACGGCTGAATTTTCGTGACCTTAGCAAAGCAACTGATAAAAATGGCCATGAATCAACTCACTTAAGGAGAGGTTTTATGAAGAACTTTATAAAAGCAAACTTTTTCAAAATTTTAAATAAATAATCTTTGCTTTTCTTGTCATGATTGTGCGGTAACTCCTAGTGGATGAAAATTAAACTTGAAATTTTCAAATCTAATTTTCTCAAAAACGGCTGCATTTTAGATTTTGTTAAAAAGTGAAATGAAGTTACCTAACCTAGGGTAATAAAATGTACTATGTCCCAATTTAGGTTCTGACACAAAAGTCAAAGCACCTTCAAACGAACTGTGATAGGAGAGAATGAATGGACTATAAATTATGTTGGTACCCAAAGTTTAGTCAATACATTTTTAATTGTTTGGTTAAAAAATTTGGCACTTTTATTGAACCTAGATTAGTTTGTTCAAGCTAGCAGTGTCGAAACTTTTCCACCAATGATTGTAATCAATGGGAGTAATCTTTTTTATCACAATTGGAAATGTACATCAATTTCTTGCCCATTGTCTTATCCTTTAATTTCCCAGAGTAAGATATAGTTAAGTACAAGGATGACAACACCCATAGAAACGAAGTTCTAATATCAAATGGTAGAAAAAACATACATAAACACTTTCAAATGTAAAAGCTTGAAAGTATAAACAAATTTAAATACAGGGTTAAAGACAGACTTATATTTTGTGACTTGATTATAGAGATGCTTAGCTTAAAATAATGTATATTGTTGTATATTTAATCAGGCCTTTGCCTGAAATCAACACCTAGACGTAAAATTTCCAATTCTCCGCCAATGTTTGAAAAAAAAACAACACTGTAATGTAAAAACATAATAAAAGCCAAGCTCTATTAAAGCTATCTAGGCCTTTTTTTAATATTACCACAAACTTGCTTCTTAATTGTTTTGAATTAAAGCAAAATCATTTTACTATTTTATACAACAAAATCAAGATTTTGATTAAAAATAAATTACTTTTAATGAATTTACATTGAGTGCTTTAAAATTGACATTATTTCTAAGGGTGATTTCACATAAAACTTTTAGAGAATTAGATTTTTAAAATGGACTATTGGTGGTATTTACTTTAATACAGGGAACCAAGACAAAACTTTCTCAAAAACAAAATCTCATGGACAACAGTCGCTTTCTGGATCTTTCATGGCACATACAACATTAATCGAGCTTTCATTGTTTTGTTGTTCTAAAATTAACCCCTAGGGCTAAAACACTGCAAAAATATTAATTGAATCCTGAATTGTATGGAAACAAGTACAATAATGTCAAAATAGCGCAGCTTGACATTTAAATAATGTAAATTGATTTCAGAAAAGAGAAACAGAAATCAAATCTTTCTTCATTGCCTTTTCCTCCTTACAAAAAATAAAAAGATTTAGCTCGACAAAATCGCTAAATGTCGGAGAGGTTATGGGTTCGAGTCTCGGCACAAAGAAAGCAATTTTAAAAAGTTTCAACTGCAACTATATCAGTCGATAACCATCTTGAGAATGTCTTGGCTATCAACAAAGTATAACTTTTTATTATACAATATTATAGTTAAGGAAATCAAAGTATCAGATGTATTTTGGGTGTTTTGGAACGTTGATCTCTAGTTATAGAGATGCTACGCATCTCTGCAAACATTTGCGTCATGTTAATATAGGAAATATGAGAGACTATTGTATTTCTATCTAAACATTTATTTCCTTTTTAAAAGCGAAGCTTTTCTATAATTTGGGTCGGTCCGTCCGTCACAGAGAGTTAGCTCTTTTCGTTAATTTAAACAAATCATAATTGTCCTATCGATTCCAAACTTTGCATGATGATTCCTATAGTAGTTAGGTACAATTTAGAAAGCATAGCAACTCTATAAACAATACCAGAATGTCCGTACGTCCATTTCAAACATATCGATTTTTAACTTTTTTGACAACAAATTTTGTATGTTAAAATTATCCGATTTTTCTGATTTTTTGAAAACCGATTCCTATTACAACAAGGTACAATGTTATAAGCGAGGCATCTCTATAAACAAGTCCCAAATATGTAAGTATGTCCTTAAACAGTATCATCTATTTATGCAGTTTTGCAACAAATTTTCTTTAAGATTGTTTGTACTGATGAATTAATATTCTGCTAATTCAGATCTGACAATCTACAAGTGTTAATGTTCGTTTGTCCTTCCATTTCAGAGCTTCGCTTTTATGAATTTTGTCATCCTTGTTTGTTTAACAATCGGTCAAGAGAAGCTTGGAACATAAAAAAACACCCACAAAACAACCAGCCCTAGATATCTATATCCTTTTATTGATGCATCTTTGTCTGAAAGTGAAAATGAATAAGTCTCTTCAAAAATCAGCATGTGACATCATAAAAATGTGGGATTATCCATCTCTTTTTTTAGGGGTTTTCCTTTTCCACTCCTCCTCTCCTCATCCTTCATTTTATTGAGAGACTTTCTTCATCTTCTCTGAAAGTCCCTTAATATTTAAATATTTTCTAAAATTCAATTATTTTATCAATGTAATATTAAAGCAAGAAGCCATTAGAATATAATTGTATGGTATATGTATCTTTCTAGTATTAATACTTAATTTTGGAAATAATTAAATGTTCAACATGGTACGTAACGCGCCTGTCATATAAAAATGTACATTTTTTGGTCCTACCCCAAACATAGGACTCCCAAACGTCGGAGTGGACAAACGCAGGAGTCCCAAACGTCGGAGTGGACAAACGTAGGAGTGAGACAAACGTCGGAGTGGAAAACGTCGGAGTGGACATTGCTTAAGTAAAACCAATGAGTGTCCGCTATTTTAATAATATGACAATTTTGAAATTTTTTTATACCCCTGTCTACAAAATAATGACTATGGCCGCAGCGCTCGGCCCCCTGGCATTTAACCTAACCTAACCTAACTAAGAAAAAAAACGAGACCGAGGTGAGGGGGGGGGGGGGGTGGTTTGTGTAAAAAAAAATTCAAAATTGAAAAAAATAGTTCAAGAAAAATTTCTTTGGACTCCTGTGTTTTTCCACTCCGACGTTAGTCCCAAAAATCCTGCGTTTGTCCACTTCGACGTTTGTCCCACTCCGACGTTTGGGACTCCTGCGTTTGTCTACTCCGATGTTTTTCCACTCCTACGTTTTGGACTCCTTCGTTTGGCGTGGAACCCATTTTTTCATCTCTAGTATGATGTGGCGTGTAAGAGACTTGAACCGCTAGTGTCATAAAGAACTTTAAACAAATAATGAATGAACTTTTAATTTTTTAATTCAATGACTTTCTTAGTATTATATCAATTGAAAAGTTCTTGTTATAGAATTTTATCTATTAATCTTTTAATATTACAAAATTAATTGGTTCGTATTAAATTTAAATATTATCGTTTATTTAATTTTTGGAGACACAGATACTTTGTAAGTTTAAATGAAATAGTAATATGTATATAACATTCTTGTTTATTGGCAGATTTTTAGAATTGTTTGAAGACTATAAATATTTCTTAACGCATCTCTATTTTATATATTTTTGGACAAAAAAGCAAAATATATCTTCTATTCACCTATACCCCAACCCTACAAAATAATTTCAATAAATTAAATGAATTTCACAGTTTGTTTAAAGTAGGCCAAAAATGAATTATTAGTTCATGGTATAAACTGATCAATGAAAATATTCTTTTTTTACTGCCATAGTGTTTCATTACATAGGAGGATTTTAAAAGAATCGCAAAATTCAATAAGTTTTTTTTCTTAAAAAAAAGCTAATAATACAGGACATCGGTGGCATGTCAGCATTGCCTGTCTTATGAATTTTTCATTTAAGGGACGCTTCATTTACGTCTTAGGGTGGTTTCATATTATTTATAAAACAACTAATTTCTTTATAAAAATTAATTATATACAAACTAAAGTTGTAAGAAAAGGTGTGCGCAATTTTTGAGACTAGCATTGAGCAAGTTACACAATAAGCGAAATTTGAGATAGGCTAAAAATGTTTCTTTGTTACTAAACTTTCATGCATTGTTACGCCTACTTAGAATCTATATTTCTATCAGTCACTTCTAACATAAACAAGGATGACAACATCCATAAGTAGCGAAGCACAAAAAATTGTGGATGGGAATACGTAGAAGTAGATTAAAAGTGTATTTATTAAAATCAAGAATAGATTTATTAGAGAAAATAAACACGAAACCTTGTTTTATTTTGTATGATGAAGACGGTTAAAGTAAATTACATACTAGATGCAAATAACGATGGGAAAAAATATTTTGAAACTGTTAATGCAAAAAAGTTTTAAAATTGGACCAAAAATACCAAAGATATGGGCAAATATGTGAAACATATAAAAATGCCAAAAACCTGCTAAAAGGTAGTTTGGTCGCCATTGTTTCTTTTCTTTAAACGCCAGAAATTTAATTTTAATATCTTTAACTGACAAATTTTTGAAAATTGGACCATAAACACCAAAGATATGGGTAAAATTGTGAATAATATAAAAATAGCCAAAAACCTGCAAAAAGGCAGCATGACTGTCATTGTTGTTTTCTTCAAACGACAGGAAATTTAATTTTGATATCTTTAACTGAAAAAACGGACGGACAGACGGACAGACGGACGGGCATTGTGAATTATAGAGTAGCTTCGCTACTAAAAATTTATATATCGCTCCAATTTAATTCTTTCTTTTATAGGCTATCGTGTAAACTCATAAATTCGCAAAGTCATTGGGGTTTTTAACGTAACTTTTCTACTGATTTTCTTTGGGCTTACTTACTTTTGAACGGAAGGTAGTAAAAGTGGCTGACTCAGATTATGACGTCAAAAAAATTAACCAATGAAAGGCCAGTATACATTGTAATTGACCAATGAAAATATTTATAATGGACTATCATTGGTTAATTTTTTTTGACGTCATAATCTGAGTTAGCCACTTATACTAGCTTCTTTTGAACGGCGTAACGTATACCTCTGATAGTTAAACTTAATGTTAAAATTATCAAACCTAAAGATTATAGTAAAGAAAAGATTTACTCAAGGAAGCTTAGAACAGACAATCCATCTTTTTGGAATGTTTTAATGCACACGTGCGAATTTTAATTTGAGGCTTATGCGCGGCTGAGGCGCGGCTGCCAATCCCTGGATATTTTAAGCAATATTTGCCTTATTTGTTGTTTGACTAAAGGGGTGAAATATTTACTTTTATAGGGACTGCAGTGTTAAGGGTTGGGTGTTGTAACAAAACAAAAAGAATTATCATTAAAATATTGTTACGAGAACGCCCAAGCTTATTTATGAAGGGGATATATGGAGGGTTTAGAAGGTTTCAGCACGGTAATCTAATGTATTTTCTTATTATTTTGGGAGGGTAAAATGAAACGTTTGAGTTTGAGGGGGTAAACACCCCTTTAATAGTTTTAATCTACATACGGGATAAATTTGTTTATTATTGGGGGGTGTGGGGTACAATTTATTTTCCATTTTTTCCTATCCCTCATAAAAACATTATATAAATAGTGTTACTTTAAATCTGTTCTGTTCTACTTCTTAATTTTACACCTAATTTGGTTGTAATATTTTCACACTTACATATGCAATATTTCAGGGAGGAGAGGGACATGAACTGTAAAAGTTTTTGTTATTGAAATGTAATTAATTGGTTCCAAAGTGGTGACCTCAAAGCTTTTCCATCAAAATTTTTCATCCACAGAAGGAGCAATTTTGTTTATCATCATTGGGTATGTAAATCAAATTATCGTTCATTGGGTTATCCCTTAAGATCCCTGAATATTTTGAAGGGAAACAGGCATACAGAGAACATAAGGCTAGGATCATATTTCCTATTATAATATAAAGTCTTTATTGTGTCAAAATTATTTAGATTTCCCCAAATTAATTTATTTACAAATCATTACAATTATATAAGTTGTAGCAATTTCAAAGTATTAAAATATCATTTCTGATGTTTTTTTACATATAGCCTGAAACCTTCGCAGGGCAAATCGAAATTTTATGTCCAGCCGTTTACAAGATATTACTAGACAAACACAAAGAAACACACACATAAACATACAACTTATTACTTGAGTATAAAGCTTAAAAGTTCTTAGCTTAACAAAGGAATCAAAGTGTTTCTACTCCTTAAATTTGATGTTTTGTTTTAAAGATATGTATTTCATAAAGAAAAGACATATACATACAGAATTACATATTATAGTACGAGACTTTTATTTACATCAACATAGCTTAGTAGCTGGAAATTAATCAGAAAAAACAGGAATCACTGTGTTATTAAAAACTCAAGAAAATCAGAGATAAAATTAGTTTCTTGCCCTGCATTTTGTAACAGTTTGAAGGAAAATTGGGTTAGGAGAATTGTAGAAACTTGCAAAAATTTCTTTTTTTTGCAAAATGAGATTTTAATCAGACAAAATTGTGTTGCTTTCACCTTTGCCGTGACAATTAAAAATAAATATGGTTTGATTTTTTGATTTTGCATGCGAAAAAGTTGGAGGCAAAACAGTCTTATTTTAGTATAAATATTGCTTGATGTTCGCGTGTCTTTGTTATGATTGTCGTCAATTATAGCCGCTATTATTGCACACTCCTTATACATCAAATAAAACGAAATAAAAGGATAGAAAAGATTATTTTTAAAAATGGGAATCAATAGCCAAAGATTATTCTGTTTAAAATGGACATACAGACTTCCTTGAAGTGATTATAGAGTTGCTATAATTTCTAAATCGTACCTTACTGTTACAGGAATCACCATGCAATTGAGAGTAAATTTTTAAAGTAACAGTATTAAACAAAACAAAATTTTTATAGTAGGATAAAAAAAATCCCTCTAAAAAAACAAAAATCAACAAAAAATATAAAATTTTAAAAGCAGAATATCACACTGTACACAGGTCTCCTTAACAAAACTTTAGATTAAAAAAAATCTCGAAAGAAACGGACAACAGGGCCTTCAAATAGGGTACAGTGGTGGTCAGAATCCGTTGGAGATTAAATCTTAGCTGCTCCTTCTTGCCAGATATTGCAATTTGAAGTTTTGTGGTAAAAATGCCTAAAATTACAAGAATTCCAAGGATATATACATAAGTAAACACCTTAATTCATCAATGAGTTTAACATTTGAGGAGTTTATATGTCTCTGCATATGTAAACTACAACACAGTCCCTCCCCATTTAGAAAATGTTGTTTTTTTAAAGAAATTATTTAATGAAAAAGGTACATTGTTCTGTTTACAACTATAAGCTAGAGGCTGTTAAGCTGGAACCAGTAAAGAAAACCTCAGTTCTAGTTTACATATAGCTAAAGTTAATATTTAAAATACTCTCAACCCCCCCCCCCCCCTTCAACTTCCTCTTGTAACCCATAAATTTTAGGGGAGAGGGCAAAGTAATAGTATTATGTTTTACTCAAAACTACTTGAAGTATTAGAGAAAACATTATATGTAAGATTCTTAGGCTCAAAATTTCTGGAAATATTGTTGACTACACCTCCCCCCCCCCCCCACCCCTAATAAAATCTAATTGGAAGGGGGTGAAGAGGCAGAAGAGTTCTTTAGATATCTGTTGGAAGTAGTGGCTAGTGGCATAGGTAAATAATATTGTATATTATTTAGAAACCTCTGGAGATATTCAGGGTCAATATTTTAACTTATGTAGGCTATATTTAATTTTATAAATATCTATTTCAACTACAACCCTTCCAATCTAGTACAATTATTTTGCTATATAATCTCCTCCATCCTATTGAACTAATAAAAGAATTATTGTCAACCCATTACTCCTTCCCCAAACATTGAATAGGTAATACATATAAAGCAATTTGAAATCTAAAAGTTTTATTCCAATGTTTGCTCCTTAGTGCTATAGTAGTTTCTGAGTAAAACACAGGTGGTGAGGTTGTATGGAGGGTAACTGGAGAGGGAGAGCAAGCAATATGGTAGTGCGAATGGGGCGCTTGTCCAATATTATGGTATGGAGATCGCTCTTCTATGAGTACTACTTAAAAACCTACTTTTACTGCAATACACATAGACATTCTCATCGACGGTTCGTCAGTTTAGAATGCTTTTCCCTTTACTCCCACAAGTATAATATGAATTTGGTTGAGCCCGTGGTAGCTCAACAAAGACCCACGCGAAGTATTATATTGCTTTAAACTAAGAATAAATGGCTGGTTATGGCGTTTGATCTATATCATATAAGTATATTAAGCACTTAAGAAGGAAGATGGTTTTATAAAGTGTATTTACATTACAAGTGAATAAGTTAAGTATGAAAATATTTACAGGATAAGTGATAATAAACATAAGTAGTGTAGGACAGAAAATGCCCTAAGTCCAAAGCATCCAATTGTGCCAAGTGTTAGATCTCTAACATAAGACCCAAGCACAATTCATGCTAAGTACTGAGGGACCTAAATTTAAACTACAATGCATGCCAAACAACTAAGTCATTACCTTTAAGCCAGAAGAACTTTATGGTTTGAGAGTCAATGAATAACTGAGATATTTTAAGAAGTGCAAGTTACAACAACAACTATTTATAAGGATCTAAGCCCTTGTCTGTTTAATAAAATGTTTGTATGTTAAACTTGTGACGTAAATCAAACTATAGTTGTAGGCATACATACTAGTACAGGATGGTTACATGGTTACTTTAACAATAGACATAATGTTTTAATAAGCATATAACAATATTCAATCACATACAGTTTACCATGATTAGGCTAGCATTACCCATATAAGGTATTATATTGGTAAGAATAGACTAATAAATTCGTAAAAACATATAAAAAGTGCCTTAGGGCTAGCTAGAGTAATTGTATCTCGTGCCTGAGTTACGCGTGATAATTACCATGGCATGTCAATCAAATATTTAGATCCAAATTTTATATGGTGTAAAATTTATAGTAAACATAGGTAAGTGGACTAGATGCGAAGCATTTCTGTGAAAGTCGTGTTCGTACGTTCAAAGAATTTTGAAATTTGGGGATCGCATCTCCAAATATTTTAATATTTTTTTTATGGGGGTAAAGGAAATTGAGCAGTAATATAATTTTTCTGGATGGGGTTGGTTGAGGTTGGGGAAAGGTCAGCAATATTTGTTCAATTATGAAGTAATTATGGACCTACTAAAGTTTAAATACAAAAGCACTCTATATCTTAGGTAATCTCAAAGTAAATCACAAGGGTATTGCTATACTCCCTTCTAATACTTATTTGGAGGGAGGGGTGGGGGGAGAGATTGTAAAGCAATAGGGAGGGAAAGGGGGCTTGGAAGGAGGTTTCAGCAAAATTTGTTAAAATTACTTTTGACCTACCAAAGCATATTTGCTTTGCTGGTACAATTCTAGTGGTTTCTTAGTATCACACCATAGTAGTAACCTTTCAACTGCAACCCACCCATTCTCTCTTTACAAAATTTTATGTTTTTGATTTATGAGGGGAAGGGAAGAGGTCAGCAGTATATGTAAAAGTGCTTTGGGTCCCACAACAATACAAATCCAAAAGCTTTTTATGTATCTCTATTAAAACACATTGGAATGATCTTCTGCCACCCCACACCCCCCCCCCCCCCCCCCCCCAAATTATGTCAGGACGAGAAGGTGGTCAACACAATTTCTACAAAATTTTTGACTAAAAACCTTACATAAAAATTTTTCCCACTATACTTCAATAAGTTTTTGAGAAACACATAATTGTATTACTATGCTCCCCCCCCCCCTCCACCCTAAAGTTTGTAGGTTGTGGGAGTATGGGGGGGCAGCATAATTACTAAAAGTAACTTGGGGCATATGTAAACTTAAACTGAAGTTTTTTCCAGGGTAACAGCCTTTAGGATAAAGTTGTAAATTGGGCAAACCTCTTTAAGCTTATAGTACCTTATTTATTACTCTTATTAAAGTTAAAAGCATCACTTATAGTAGTAAAAATTGTTCTAAATGGGGATAAGTGTGTAGTTTACAAATGAAGAGATATCTAAACTCCTCAAATGTTAAACTCACCCTTTTTATTTGATGAATTATGGTGTTCACTTATGCATATATCCTTGGAATTCTTGTAATTTTAGGCATTTTTACCACAAAACTTCAAATTGCAATATCTGGCAAGAAGGAGCAGCTAAGATTTAATCTCCAACGGATTCTGACCACCACTGTACCCTATTTGAAGGCCCTGTTGTCCGTTTCTTTCGAGATTTTTTTTAATCTAAGGTTTTGCTAAGGAGACCTGTGTGTAGGTAACAGGGTAGGGTGTAGATTTTTTTATTGCCTAGTGTCCTATTCCTATACCCCTTAAATAATTCTAAATTTGCTTCAAGGGTTAAATGAACCACAAAACACAAACAAAGAACTTACTCATTCAAAAACTATCCACCAAAACAACAAATAATTATCAACAATAAATAGTAGGATGATATTATATTTAAGTTACTGGCGGCTATGCTCCTTAGAAGCCTCTAGGGGCACTTAATTTGGGAGGGGGAAAAGTTGACCCCTAGTATTATCAATTGAGTTTCAAAAAGTATAAAAATATTTTTTTTTGTGAGAGCTAATTTTTTACTAGAAGTGTGGATATACCCTCCTCCAAAATAGCTAAAACCCCTCCCTGGACTTATAAAAAGCTTCACTGTAAAGGAGAACCATATCGGTTCAGCGGTTAGCGAGATCCTTCGCTACAGACAAAAAACTTATATAATAGAGTTGCCAAAATTACGTAGCATTTCTATAATTATTGTCAGAGGGTCTGTTCGTCTGTTTATAAATGTACAGATGAAAGAAATCTATTTTCATTAATTTTCAAAATGAATTAATTTAACTGCTATTTTGGAGAAACACCAATAAAAAATCTAACATGGGATGACAACATCAATGATAGATAGATTTTATCGTTCCTCACCCTTATTTCAAATAAATATACAATTTCACAAAAATTTATTTTATGAAATTAGCTAATAATATGAAAAAAACAATTTTCTCGCTACGATTTTGCTATCGAAAAAGGAATCATTATGAAGACAAAATTTATTTGATACTGTTTGTAATATATTCTGGTTTTGTTTCAAAAAAAGAAAATCATAAAATGATAACTAGATGATAAGTTGAAGGCAAGGCCTATGGTTTTTTTTAAATGCTCGTAAATGATTTAAAGAATATCTGCTACTGTTTTAATTAAGAGCAGGGGTAGTTGGATGGAAGATAAATTCTCCTAAACCCCAATTTCCTCTTCCCTTCTACCATACAATATATACCCACGATAGTATTTTGTAAAATATGCATTGAGGAATGCTCAAAATATATCGTACATGGCACTCTCCATGAATCTATCATATTTAGCTTAAAATTATAAGGGGTTGAGATCTGTTTTTTTCTTGCATTAACCTATCCTTGCATGTTTTTTTCAAAATTTCCCCCCTGATTGGCCAAATATTTATATAGTATAGAATTAAACTTAAATAATACAAATACTCTACAGCTAAACATCCTAATTTTTGTAGCGAAGGTACTCTATAATTTGAAATGTTTGTTTGTCCAATTGTCCAATCGGGAATTTCAAACATGTAATGGTAGCGGCATCTCTACTCAAAACATTTCAGCTTTCTTTTACTAATGGCAGCCAAATAAATTAAACTTTTTTCATGATTCTCCAAAGCATTACTGACTGAAAAACGGACCAAACTAGTTTTTAAGAAATAGTAGCAAATAAATTTACTTTGACTTATTCTAACTAAAAACTACTACTAAAAAAAGTTATGTAAAGGAAAGACGTAAAAATATAAATCTTCCCACCATAGCTCTCCTAATTTTATCTAGTTCAATAGAAATTAGGTAAAAACCCAGATACAATTAAACTTCGCTAATATCGACGCTGTCGTCCTTGTTCTAACCACAACACAACATAGCTTTTTTAAGAGCAGGTGCTTTTTATAATAAAACCTTTCAATTCTTTAAATTTTAGTAATCCGTTTACTTTTATCTATAATTTAATCTTTGTATACTTTTTGTAATAGCAAAGCTACTCTATACTTGTCTTTGTGACTATTCTTTCTTCATCTTTGTTTGTGATAGTGCTTTTTTCCTGTTTTATTTACCCGATTTATCAAAATTAATGACTTGAATAAGTTTTAATTACTAAAAGTTTAATTTTTACTTTAAAAATATTTATGGCTTTTTACCTAGAATCCTCAGCCCTCCTCTAGAGGCTTGAGGCAAGGCAACTAGTTTTCTAAACTGGAAGGAAGAAAAAAATTTATCGCATACTTTCTTGGTTTAAGTGATGAAAAACGTTACCTGAAAAAATGAAAAATCGATTAATTTTATTACTTGTATAAGCAGAAATACAATATGGTCCTAATCCTTATATATTACTCTATAACCATCACAAGGCCTAGATTAAGCCATCCTGAAAAGCACAATCAAACCACCCAATTATTTTAGTGATCCTTAGCTTCAAACAAAAAAGTCTTACCATTTTATATATTAGGATAAAAAAGTTCATGTAAATGCTGTTCTTAATTGTATTGTACTAGAGTATTCATTTTCAGGGAGAAAAGGGATATGACTGGATAAATTGATCATCCTACCAATATATTATCTAGAATTGTACTATGCCTCATTCCCTGATTTATTCCTCTTTAAGCAGGTGTTACAAATAAGACAAGTTATTGACACACAGAAAACTGTCCCGAATTTGTATTAATTTTGAGGAACAAGACTCCAGTGACGTCATATTTTTCTTTCTCGAAAAAGGGAAGGGGGGAAGAAAATCTCTTCAAAAGAGATGGGGAAAACCCCCGTTTCTCCCATCTCTTTTTTCTTCCCCCCTTCCCTTTTTTTTCTTTCCCCCTTCCCTTGTTCGGGAAAGAAAAATATGACGTAACTGGAGTCTTGTTCCTCAAAATTAATACAAATTCGGGACAGTTTTCTGTGTGTCCAAGTTATTGTGCAGGGACAGCTATCCATCAAATTATATCTTTAGTGAAATAAAAAATTTGGAATAAAGAACATGGTTATTTATCGCATTGTAGTATTATAGACAGCTTTTGCGCAGATAATCTCTTTAATACGAGGCTATACATGATTTTTTTGTATGGCTGAGAACATGTTATAATCCAGCGGATAATTATGGTTTCGAAGCCGTACTGGCTATGTGTTCTTGAAGGACTACATAATTGTTATTTATCGCATAGTAAGATTTCCGCGGATAGAAAAATAGAAACTTAAAAGATTAATCTTAGTTCCGATTGATTTTCAGTAAGGCACAAAGCCGCTTCTAATCCAACAGAAATTAATCGGAGCCATATTGGAAATATGTTTCAAGAATAATGATGTACCTAGTTATATGCATGAGTTCTCTATGAATTAATGAGCATTAAGTTCTAGTAGAAAAAAAAAATTATAAATCCGTCTCTAAAGATACTCGTTACTGAAAAGCGGCGATATCTAAAATAAGTTAATATGAGTAGTTCCAGTAAAAACACACACAAAAACATTAAATAATTCAAAATAGATTAAAATCAGAGAATAACAGTCCTCTGTCCTAATAAGTAATACTAATAAGGTGATTGGTTAGTAAACCAAATAGTGATTAAATTTCAAAAATAATTACTAGAGTAGCAGGGATGTTGCACCTGACAAAAAAACTATTTTACAGAGGATTTAAGAGCTCACCCTACCCCCCCCCCCTTCCATTTTTAGTGACGTTTATTTCGGGTTAAAGGAAGCTGATATATTATCGACAAGGCATAACTATCAAATGACTTTTTAATTGACTCTTTTTTATATCGACTTTATGTGACATTACATAGGTAAAAGTGCTTATGACATGTATTTTATCGTAATTACGATATTTTAAATACAGTAAATACTTAAATAAGAACTATAAAAATGGATATAGGATATACGTGGATATAGGCAGTAGATCTTTTCATGAAAATACCCTTTTTCGAATTTCAATCTTCTGCTAACCTAAAAAGTTACTTTAGGGGCCTAGAAATATATGTACAAAATTTCAGCTCTCTATCTCTACTGGCGACCTAGCGCCAGGCATGTAAAATATCAACAGATAACGGTAGCACGGCGGTTTTAACAATATCTTAGTAATGTGCAGGTTTTCAGCTCTTCTGCATATTTCAATTTAAACACATAAGGCCAAAGATATTATATCCAAAAAATCTTTTGTCAAAGTCTACTCTAGACCTAGCGCCAGTCAGTTTTCTATAATCATGCATTTTATACCTGTGAAAAATAAAATCGCTAGCGCTAGGTGTAGAGTAGACTTTGACAAAAGATTTTTGGGATATTATATCTTAGGCCTTATGTGTTTAAGTTGAAATATGCAGAACACCTAAATTCACCTTCCAAGCCATTCTCTAAGCATTTTAATTTTTTTTGTTGATATAACGGGATTTCAAAACTGCCTTTTGAAAAGGCCTAAAAAATATCTTTTTTGTCACTTTTTTCACTGTATATAGTTACAACTTATTAAGATATTATTCTCAGTTAAAAAAAAATTGGCGCTTCCAGCACCAAAACCGTCAAAAACAGGCAGTTAAACTTCTGAACCCCTACTTAACCCCCTGACAGACCCCCCCTCAATCTCGGCTCCTGTTACAGATTGAGACGTAAAACTTTTTTCTGGTTGTTCATGTGTATTTTTAGAGAATTACTTTTTCTAGTCATAGCGGTCAGACCGCTCCTTATCCGCTTTTTAGCGTCCAGCTGCTAAATATTAAAACAGCTGTAGAGCGGCCAATTTTAAAGCTAAGAAAACCAAATTTTATGACAACTATTATTTTTTATAATAAAAAAATATCTTTTTTTGACCATCGCCGAAAAACGACAAATAACAGAAAACGGCAATTTTGGCGGTAAAACGGCCAATTTTAAAGCTAAGAAAACCAAATTTTATGACAAACTATTATTTTTTAACGGCCAATTTTAAAGCTAAGAAACCCAAATTTTATGACAAACTATTATTTTTTATGATAAAAAAATACCTTTTTTTACCATTGCCGAAAAACGACAAATTATGGAAACCGCCAATTTTGGCAGTAAAACAGCGGTTGGCGGCGCTAAATAATATTTTTATCTGTTTATAGTTACAACTTATTAAGATATTATTCTCAGTTTAAAAAAATTGGCGCTTCCAGCACCCAAACTGGCAAAAACAGGCAGTTAAACTTCTGTATCCCTACTTAACCCCATAACAGACCCCCCTCTATCTTGGCTCCTGTTACAGATAGAGACGTAAAACTTTTTTCTATTGATTCATGTGTAGTTTTAGAGAAAATTACTTTTTCTAGTCATAGTGGTCAGACTGCTCCTTATCCGCTTCTTTGCAGCCAGTCGCTAAATATTAAAAAAGCTGTAGAGCGGCCAATTTTAAAGCTAGGAAACCAAATTTTATGACGAGCAATTATTTTTCATAACAAAAAAAATGCTTTTTCTGACCATCGCCAAAAAACTACAAATAACGGAAACCGCCAATTTCTTCGGTAAAATGGCGGTTGGCGGCGCCAATTAATATTTTTATCTGTTTATGATCACAATAAAAGACTACATACAAAAATTGGCTGATTAAGGTCTGGAAAGGGTCAAGACAGTTAATTGCTTAAACCAGGGTTTTGGATCCGGATCCGCAAGGATCCGCATATATTTGAGTCCAAGGATCCGGATCCGCAAAAAAATGCGGATCCGGATCCGGATCCTTGGACTCAAAAAAATGCAGAAAAAATGGAAAAATCTACCTAAATTTATATAAAATCTCAGACATTCTCTTGATGAGAGCCAATCTTTAAGGTTTAGGGTCAGAATTGAAAATTAAAAGTATTTTTGACTTCGAATTAAAGAATAAATATTTTTTGAAAAGTTTGGTGATTTTATTTTTATTGCCAAGGATCCGGAACCGGATCCGGTAGGATCCGGATCCGGATCCAAATTTGGAGGATCCGGATCCGCAAAAAATCAATGCGGATCCAAAACCCTGGTTTAAACTAATATAATAGATTTTTATTTTAGTCAGATGCCAGACACAGACAATTAAAAAAAAATAACATTTAGAAATATTATCAATTTGTCTACAAAGGGTTAACAACAAAATCAAAATATACAAATCTAATTATTAAAAACATCAAGATGATCTTCTCTATAAATTTTATTTGTAAAGCATTGATATTTTTATCAAATAATATGACAATGATGACAACATTAATAAGTGATTAAATACAGACAAAAAATAGGATGACAACATCCATAAAGACAAAGCTCTAAGATCAGAAGTAAGGACAACTCTCTTGTAATTACTTTTGTAATATTTAATCAACCTTAGTAAAAAATAAGATGAAAATTAGGTGTTCAGGTATGATCCAGCAGGATATAATCCTCCTAGTCTTCAAATAACTTTGAATGGCTCCAGTGTATTTATTTTTTACTCATAGACTTAAAATTGTAAAATTAAGCTTATCTTACATGCCTACATGACATATTAAATTTTTTTTTTAAATCAGCTGTTGTTTCCAGCTGACCGCAGCCAGTGGCAGCAGTCCATGTAAGCTTCAAATCAATTAAATTTTTTGATAAATATATATTAATTCTTGAGTAAAATAAACTTCCGTGAATAGTAAGGCCATGACCGTTTGGCCACTCCTTGACCGATTTTTAACTGATTTTTTATTTCCTACCTGCAGTTTTGCCGTTTTTAAGCTGCCAGTAGCGGAATTCTAAAACAGCTCTAGACCAGCCAATTTTTGTATGTAGTCTTTATTGTGATCATAAACAGATAAAACTAGCGCCGCCAACCGCCGTTTTGGCAGTTTCCGTTATTTGTCGTTTTTTGGAGATGGTCAGAAAAAGCATTTTTTTGTTATGAAAAATAATTGCTCGTCATAAAATTTGGTTTTCCTAGCTTTAAAATTGGCCGCTCTACAGCTTTTTTAATATTTAGCGGCTGGCTGCTAAAAAGCGGATAAGGAGCAGTCTGACCGCTATGACTAGAAAAAGTAATTTTCTCTAAAAATACACATGAACCAACAGAAAAAAGTTTAAGTCTCTATCTGTAACAGGAGCCGAGATAGAGGGGGGTCTGTTATGGGGTTAAGTAGGGATACAGAAGTTTAACTGCCTGTTTTTGCCGGTTTGGGTGCTGGAAGCGCCAATTTTTTTTTAAACTGAGAATAATATCTTAATAAGTTGTAACTATAAACAGATAAAAATATTATTTAGCCCCGCCAACCGCCGTTTTACCGCCAAAATTGGCGGTTTCCGTTATTTGTTGTTTTTCGGCGATGTTCAGAAAAGGTATTTTTTTATCATAAAAAATAATAGTTTGTCATAAAATTTGGTTTTCTTAGCTTTAAAATTGGCCGCTCTACAGCTGTTTTAATATTTGGCGACTGGCCGCTAAAAAGCGGATAAGGAGCTGTCTGACGGCTATGACTAGAAAAAGCAATTCTCTAAAAATACACATGAACAACCAGAACAAAGTTTTACCTCTCTATCTGTAACAGGAGCCGAGATAGAGGGGGGGTCTGTCAGGGGGTTAAGTAGGGGTTCAGAAGTTTAACTGCCTGTTTTTGCCAGTTTTGGTGCTGGAAGCGCCAATTTTTTTTTAACTGAGAATAATATCTTAATAAGTTGTAACTATATACAGTGAAAAATGGGACAAAAAAAGATATTTTTTAGGCCTTTTCAAAAGGCAGTTTTGAAATCCCGTTATTTAAAAAAAAAATTTAAATGCTTAGAGAATGGCTTGGAAGGTGAATTTAGGTGTTCTGCATATTTCAACTTAAACACATAAGGCTTAAGATATGATATCCCAAAAATCTTTTGTCAAAGTCTACTCTACACCTAGCGCTGGCGATTTTATTTTTCACAGGTATAAAATGCATGATTTTAGAAAACTGACTGGCGCTAGGTCTAGAGTAGACTTTGACAAAAGATTTTTTGGATATAATATCTTTGGCCTTATGTGTTTAAATTGAAATATGCAGAAGAGCTGAAAACCTGCACATTACTGAGATATTGTTAAAACCGCCGTGCTACCGTTATCTGTTGATATTTTACATGCCTGGCGCTAGGTCGCCAGTAGAGATAGAGAGCTGAAATTTTGTACATATATTTCTAGGCCCCTAAAGTAACTTTTTAGGTTAGCAGAAGATTGAAATTCGAAAAAGGGTATTTTCATGAAAAGATCTAATAGGCAGGATTAGCAGAGAAAAAATTGTCGTAAATATAGGTTATAAACATGGATATCCTTTATTGGTCAGTTCGTTCATCCAGAAGGAGGGGAGGAGTAAAGTGGGTTGATGTGGATATTGTAAGCTTAAAACAATCCAAATATTTAAATCTTGAAATGAAAAAACCATCACAGTACCTATGTGAAGCTTACCTAATATAGAGAACCCTAGTAGTTCAGTAGTTAGTTATTGAGATTTTTGAGTTTCAGACAACAAAAACTTTATAAAATAGGATAAGCTTAAATATCCATTTCCCCCCCTCTACCTCCTTCTCCATTATATCAATGCATATGTTATTGCCCAAACTATTAAAGTGTGGGGGCGTTCTAGAATTGGATTATATTGTATCAAATCGTGGAAACATTCCTCTTGTGATAGATATCTAGGGTTACCATAGCAAACTGCTTAAAATTTATAGCTAAACATGTGTTAACATAGATTTTTTAAAGGGTATCCTAAAAATTCTTTACCTGTACCATAAGATTCTGTTTTCCGCTAAACTGGTTTAAGTATACTTTTCAGAGAAGCTTTAACGTTTAAGCTGGTAAGGTTTATTTTTAGAAGTAAAGGGGGGGGGGATACAATACTATTGAATACAGAGAAATAAACCCTGAAAAATTATCTCAATTAAAAACTTAAATTAAAAGCGCTATGGGCGAACTTCAAAAGTATTTCGAAAAGATTGTGGAAATGTAAATAGCAATTTCTTTTATTGAAATTGGTTGTTTTGATTGGAATATTTTTTATCTAAATGTGTATCAGTTTTGAAAACATGTAACAATGTTCAATAGACAATAAATTTATAAATCTAGAATGTTTAAAGTAATATTTTAAGAAAATTATTCCAATTGTATAAAGTACATTACGTTTGTCATCAATGATCTCGCTTATTACTGAACAAATTAAGTTTTACGTTTTAGGAAAGCTTTATATAGGTCCCAGGATAGTTTTGTGCTATTTTACTGCATCTTTTTCCTTTAAATACACAGCGAGTAATTGTTGAGGGAGCAGCCGTTAGTTCTCATTTATATAACAACAATAACAGTATAATATTGTATAATTTTCTTGAAAAACCTTCTATCCAGAAAGGAAATGGAAATGATAGTAGACTATTTCTACAACCTCAATTGTCCTACCCCAAATCCCTAAATTTGTCTCAGAAAATAAAAACTAAGTAAATTTTCTTGAATGTAAAAATGTCATTAAGCATCTAATGCTATTAAACTTTGCATATGCTTTAAGCATATGCATATAAGTCATCCTTGTTTTTCATATTGTGTTGTTGAATAATGTTTTGAAATGTTAAGGAAATCCATATTTGGCAATTGTCAGGGACATAGGGACACCCCCCCTTGTAAAACGCTGTGCACGCCACTGAATAGAACTATCTCCTTAATATTTACCGCTATCAAAGGCAGAACTTCACAAAAAGAAGTTATGGCACACGATTGTCTATCTTCTCTTGTCCTATCATGGCATTCCTGGGTATTATAGTTCCTTGATTTTGAGAAATATGTGCATGTATCCAGCGATTTTAATCTATGAAGTGATTTTCCAATTTTAACCTTATTCTTTACCTGGCTAGGACCTGTTCTAAGGATGTATAGTTGCAGGATTCCCAGACAGACCCTTGATTGGAAACCAGGAGAGAGCAGTAGACGCGGGAGACCACAGGGGACCAGAGATGGGTTTTTGAAAGAAGAATGCCTCGTTTTAAAATGAAATTATCATGAAAATGCCTCGTAGGATTTAAACAAAGTATGCAACTATTTATTTAATTATTTCGCTTTTGTTGGCACGGGTTTTATAGAAGAAAAATAAATAATCTTAAATCCATTTTTGCTGTATATTAATTAATGCACCATTTTAGAGCTTTATTAGACATTATAAAAATGGCTAAAATAATAATTTTAAAATTTTGAATTCCTAAGTTGTATACTCTGTTTAAATCCTACAAGGCATTTTCATAATAAATTCATAATAAATTCTTCTTTCAAAAACCCATCAGACTTGGAGGAGGCAAACCAGACCTGGTAGGGGGTAGAGGAGATGGCCCAGTATAGACACAAATGGTGAGCCTTTGTCAAGGCCTTGTGCTCCTCAATGGAATGAAAAGCTGGTATAGGTACAGATACTTACAATAAAAGTTGTTAACTGAGTAGGGGGTTATAGGTCAAATTTACCCATCTTTGGGGGTAAATACTATCTCAAACAATCGAAATGAAACAATGATTGATCCAAAATTATTATAAACTCTGAATAACTGACTAAATCCCTGGCTAATACATAAACTAGATCAACAAGTCTATTCAGAATAAAATTAAACATAAAGCGACCTCAACCTAAGGATAACTATAAATAAAATATATGTCTATCTATCTCTCATATACGTTAACTTATCTTAATTGACAGGGATATTCAACTATTTCTTATTTCTAATCACTTCAGTTCTCATTTTAAATTCCATTCCAACAAAAATTGGACAGTAAACTAAATTTTGAGTAAGAAAATCATATTTTTTATGCTTATTCCAAATAGGATTAGGTTTATAAAGGGCTAGAAAAGCCCCTCAGGGTAAAAACTCCCTGCAGGGGCTTGCGACATGTTAATTTTAAAATTATAAAACTGGGGGAGGGGTTCTTTCTGTGGTCCACTTGTATGTTAGAAGGATTGCACTACACAGTTAAAATTTATGCTATTAGCTCATATCTAGCTGTTTTAAATGGAACATGTTTAAATACCAAAATCTTGATATTTTGGAAAAAAATAAAAAATGTTTAAAGCGAGTATATTATAGGCATAGGATAGGAAGATATATTCATCGATTTAAATTGATTCAAATCATATAATGGTTGTACTTGTGAGATGTTAGACTTGTATACGTGGGGTTTGGCTTTTCCACCAAAGAGTAAAAATGATAAACATAAGACAAATAGGTATATCTTGGTTCAAATATATTCTAATTTTAAATATGTGTCCCTGTGCCTTGATCAAAAGCGTGTTGATTCAAATATCCATTATAGGAGCACGGCTAATCTTTAAATATATCTTGGCTGTAAGTAAGTAAACATTACATTCTGTAAAACAGAAAAAGGAGCTCATTGTTACTTGCTTTAAATGTTTTTTTTTTGTTGTTGTATAATGTACATTTACTCTGTATTTACCAAAGGACGTCAAAGCTTTTTAATTTTTTTTTTTTTTTGGGGGGGGGGGTAAAATTAAAATTTGTAGGTGCACCCCTAAATTATTTTGGGGAGGGAGGTAAACTTTAAATCACATAGGCAAGGACGCCAAAGCTTTTTTAATAAGGGGAGATAGTTAAAACTTTTTTTTTGGAGGGGCTGGGGTAATCACCCCTTCACCCCCCCCCCCCCTCTAGGACGTTCCTGCATTTGAAGCGATGAAAATAGGGCTTAAAAGATTATTTAGTGAAATATTTATTTAGAATTAAATCACCTATTTCAATAAAATCGCTTTTGATAAGGCTAGGTCATTGGAAGATTAAATACTTTTATCTCAATTTTCAATAATCTAAATTTGGTACATTTATTTGTTTTTATTTATTATTGGCTGATTTTGGCATAAGCTGTACAGTGCAGAGTTAGCAAACATTTACTAATCTGAAAGCTTATTAACACGGGGAAAGGACAATGGGAAATTTAAGAAACCTTATAAAATACTTTCCTCCATTATTTTAATGTGTATAAATGAATATTGGGGGGGGGGGGGGGGGTTAATGTATTTATCATCCATTCTCCAATCTCTGAAACCATGCGTTTTTATAGTTTTATTGTTATAAAGGCATGTTAAGACCGATTTAGGGAGTTCATTTAAAAAAACAATATTAATAACTTGAATAGCTACAAAAATTAAAAATTCAAATTTTAATAAAGGGGAGCTTAAAGTAGCAAACAGACAGATTTGCAAGTATCCAGGCACTCAATCTCTTTGTTTTTGAGGCTTTATGTTATTTTTTTACTTTATAAAATGTTTTCTTTTTGATCTATGTTAAAATCAGCTGTTTACCGAAAAATATCCTCTGGGCAGAACCATATCATTTCAGTGGTTAGCGAGATCCTTCGGATCATACAGAGATCCTATATATATATGTGTTGATGGCTGACATATTATTATATAATTCAAAATTTGGTATAATATTATTAATATACTATGTTGATCTAATAACAGCAATCAGTATATTATTAATAGATTTAAGGTTCTCTAACCTTTTGGTGATATGTAGAAACACCCAAATCTTGAACGACATTTAGGTTTAATGCATTATAGTGGAGAAAATTATTCTATTAAATAAATAATAGAACAGGACAAATAAATCTTACATCAAAGACCACAGGATTTTATTTATTTCAAAGTGGTATTAAGCAGAAAAAGAAGAAAATATATTGCTTTTACTTTTCCTTCACTCGAAGTAACTGTTTCTTTAAAAATTTGTATTTTATTTTTTAACGTTTTGCGAGTATTAAATAACATTATGTACTAAATTTTGTATATGTTTTGTTCCTAAATCTATTTTGAGAACACAGGTCGCGTGCCAGCAGGTACTGCGTGGGTTGAATTAATTCATGCGAAAAATTTGACTGCACAATAACATTCACTTGTGCTGATCAATATTGTGCAAGCAAGGGGGTGTGATACAAAACAAATAAAAAAGGGATTATTGTTTAATAGTTTCTGTAAAATAGTAGATAGGTCAAACTTTTATTTTTATTGCAAAGCTACTCTATAACTGTTATTTTGTCCATTGAGTTTTAATTGTGCTTAAGGTGGAATTTTTTTATATAATGAGTATTTTTATTTATCTATTTTTGAATGTTTGTCTAACCATAATTGAACTAAATCGCATGTTTAGAAATATTCTCTATTTATGAAAGAGGGGAGAGAATTTACAATTTTTCCTGTCCTTTACTTTTATATTGGTTAATTTATCTTTCATAAAAAGTAGCCTCAAACCTGTATACAAGGCTAACTTGAAATACAAACACAACTATAGTGTCAGAAGCTTTAGAAAAATTTAATAAAATACATAAAGACACATACAAACATACATTTTACTTCTCTACATAGATTGAAGAATTGAATCTATATTTTATTTAAATGAATAATGTTGTTATTTTGTAGGACCCCTTTTATTTTGAAAATCCATATATGCCTTAATATTTAGGGTAGGTAGAGAAAGAAAGGTCCCCTTTGTTTGGATCTACATTGTGGAACAGTTTTATATAAACAAAACTTAAACAAAGTAGACCCTTTTCACTTAGTTGCAGGCATTTTATTAACTTAAAACTTGTCATTATAGATTTAAATGGCAGTCATAAATTTTAGAAATATAGCTTTATCAAAAGGAAGATGTGCATAATATCAAGTCTTTAACATTAAATCATGTTTATTATGGCAATTCGTATTTTGTCTGATATCTATGTTGACACTATGCCAATGATCAACAAAAAGAATTGCTACTAGGTCCATATATCTACCATATACCGCTTTTATAATAAAATGAACAAAATCATATGATTAAATATTCACAGCACTACAGCTGGATTAGAAGAAAATCAATACCTTGCTTTTTGGAATATTTTCTCTAGCCTTTTTTGTTATACTTTTTAAAGAACAGAATAATAAATTAGTCAATGGGTTGGAGAATTAATATAAAATTCTACACTAGTTCTCCTTAGCATTTATTGTAAAAACTTAAGCAATAAAAGTTATTATACAATATTTCCACTATGTTTTTTGTATTTTCAAATTTATACATGCTATTAATTTTCCCTTTACCAAAATTCTTTGAATCAAAAATGAAATTTGATATACAAGACATTTGTCAATGACACATCAGGGCATTTGTAAGGGGGTATTACTTTCATAAGAAGCGCAACTACACAATAACTTTTTCTTTTAAGCTTTTCCTTATAAAAAATTGTCAGCTTTTTGAGCTGTGTTTTTATAGGCAAAGATGTGATGAAAACAAATTTTTAAAGAATGCAAAATTTTGTAAAACTAAATAAATTCTGTATATAGAGCTAACCATTTTAAAAATAGCACCAATTGCACTTCATCTAATGGAAGAGTTTATGCAATATTGTTTAGGTATTCAAATCAAGCAATATAAAATCCAGTCACAAAGAGAAAATAATAAACTAACTAACAGGGGTGTAAAACTAAAAAATTATTTTGTTTGAGAAAAAAGTATTTCAGAAAAAAATACTTAAATCAACCAAAAGACTAGAGGGTTCATTCCTGAAATAAATTAAAACTATTTTCCTCGAATTTTGTGGTGATGAACGAACATCTTTTATTAAATAAAAAAGGTTCAAATATTAGGCAGAAAAAATATCCCAGTATATAAAATATTAAGGTTTCTCTGTTTGTTTCCATTAAGAACTATTTAGAGTAGTTTTCATGCCATTTATTTTTAGATTTAAGTCTTATGATAATTTTAGGCTAGTTTCTAATGGTATGAAAGGAAATAAAAGGTAGTTTTCTCTCTCCAATATATATCCCTGAATTTAAAGCGGAAAACTGATACCGTCGGGTTATGCAAAAATTCAGAGTTAGGATTTCTGCAAGCCATATTCGCAATACGCTAAAATTTTTGCAAAGGAAGTGTGAGTCCAATTCGTAAATCTTTTTTTACAATTCTAAAAACCCCTCGCTTCGACAAAACTATTAATACTGTTTTGTCAAAATAAGCAGTGGAACGAACCATATAAAAGCTTATTTTCTAGAATAGCAAAATGATGTATAAAATGTTTCTCTTAAGAATTGGACCGTTTTATGCTATATGTAAGTGTATTTCGTAAAATGATTCTAGATTTTTTAAGGAATACTTATATGGTAGGAAGCTACTCTACATCTAGTCAAGTCGAGAAGTAAAACTATGCTTACATTCAAGACAATATGGAAGTATGTTTTTAGTAATACTAGCAGCTGCGAGCTTTGCATCTGGGGACTTTTAATAAGAAAGTGGCAGAAAATAGCCTAAAACCATCACAATAACTAGATGAAGCTTCCCTAAAACGAAGATATCAACCGTTCTAGTAGATCTACAGATAAACACCACATTGGTTCTATTCTAATAGTCGGAGATTAATTCATTTTCCATTGACCTATCCTTTTATCCCTCAGTTGCAACGAAGTTTTTTTTCTGCACTTTCAAGCGGCGCATTTTTACACCTAATTTTATGCAGTTTGAACTGAAGCAATTTTAGTTCAAGCTATTTTACGAGGTTTGACTTTATATATATTTGAGTTTTTTTCAACATTTAAAGAAATTATGTAAATAATAATACAGAAGTTAAATAAGTACCTTGCTTAAAACATAAAAGGCTAAACCTTTTTATAAAACCTTGACAAATGAAACCTCTTAAAAAGAATGGAGAAAAAAGAATAAAAACATAGGATTCAATGAAATATGATAATAAGGGTTAATAAGCTCTATTTTATGTTTTAGATAGATAGATGGGATGAATGGATGGATTGTTATAAAGAGGATTGATCAATAAATTGATAAATAGATGGATAAATTGTTTTGCTTATAGATGATTGGACAATTAAGTAGATGAACAAATTGATGGATGAATTCATGAATGAAAGGATAGATTTATGGTTGAATAGATATTTACGGAGAAACTTTAACTTTGAACTTTAATTTAGTCAGGGAAAGCTTCACTGAAGAAAAAACGCGTAAAATAATGTTTATTTTGCGCATTTATGTGCACTGCGAGATAACAGTGCATTATTGATTATTGACTATTCC
The DNA here is from genome assembly GCF_053477335.1 of Acartia tonsa. Taxonomy (NCBI): domain Eukaryota; kingdom Metazoa; phylum Arthropoda; class Copepoda; order Calanoida; family Acartiidae; genus Acartia; species Acartia tonsa. The sequence continues at coordinate 43,754,069 of NC_137268.1, read as the reverse complement.
AGATTATTCGTAGGCTTTCTTTTGTAAGTTAATTTTTTGGCGAGCATAATCTATACATTCCACCGTTAGGCAGTTAGAAGCCTTTAATGTTCATATATTTGTAGAGATAATTGTTACCAGGAAAATTTTACCGTTATCGCCACTTGGGTACATGGCGTTCCTGCAACTGGCAGAATTACAGCTGGATGTAATTTTGTCAAAATGTAAAAACCTCTGCCAAAATTACAGTCATACTTAAAGTAACCGCCATAAATACATCTACCACAGGCATTTATACATCCAAAATTGTCAATTTTACATCTATTTTTTGCCAATTTTACATCTAAACTTTTTTATATGTCATAAATACATCCTATACATTTTAATTAATAATAAACAATAGTGAACTGTATAGTAGACATTTATTATCAATACAAGAACATGCACAAATATTATATTAAAATTATAATTAAATGTTTTAAATCTTCAAAATTGAATTCATACAGTTGATTGTGATGACCTTGACATTGATCATTATTAAATGTATAAATGTGAGTTAAATAGAATTTTACAAGGTAATACACATTTAGTAGTCAGTTATAGGAATTATCAGGCAAAATTTGAATTCAATAGGACAATTTGAACATGTCAAAATTAATGAAAACAGCTAACCTTTATGAACGGACGGACAGACCAACCCTAATTATAGAAAAGCTTAGCTTTAAAAAGTTAAAAATCTGCATGTGTTGTTTGGAGGAATGGAATTGCTACACTTTCAAATTAGACAATTTTCAGTTAATACAACGAACTACTGAAATTTGTGTACTGTACATTTTCTGACATAAATATTAAGATGAAATAAATTAAATAAAAAAAATACAAATATATACAATCAAACTAATTAATAAATGACATTCTAAAAAAAATTCGTGAAATGGGTAAACAGGGAAAAAGGAATAAATTATAGAATAAAGATTTTAAACATTTAGCCATAATCTAATATATTAACAACTATGTACAGTATACGTTATGAAAAATGACCGGTCTTTAAAATGTTTCTGCCTCCCATCTAATAGAGTTGTAACCCTATTGTTTGTATGTGTGCTTTATATATATGTATAATTGTGTGTGTTGCGGTCAATTAGTTCAAAGAACTTTTACCGACATCTGGCAGGCTATAAAAGAAAAAATTCAAAATGTTATTATTTTAAATGAATTTTACTTATGCCCAAAAATCACATAGTAAAATTAATTTTAGCCTAGGGGTTATTCCAAGTTTTATCTCAATCATAAAATTCTGCTTCTATAGACACCTTACTCAGCTTCCTAGCTCTCATACAAGTAATTTGAGCACAAAAAGCATGTATCAAGAACTCAAAATCAATAAAATTTAGGCATTGTGCCCAGGGTGCCCAATTTTCAGATCTCAGCCCACAGAAGGGCTAGAAAAAGGTTATTTAGCTTTTTGGTAATGGCAGAAGGAATAAAAGGCAATTACCATTTGAACCCATAATCTCAAATGACTTTAGAGTACCCTTAGGGCCTTTTATAGGCTAGAATCGAGACATTTTCAATTTTCAGGATTCCAGGTATGAGTCTTTAGTTTGACTTTAGCTCGCTATAAGTGGAGCTAGGGATGGGATATTGGAGTATAGTCTTCTCTAACCTCTCACTGTGGTATCTCAGTGTACTATTCTAGCTTGGTAGCTTGATATCTCAACTATCAAAGCGCTGAGACAACTTTTAGTGAGATCGCTTGGGTAGAGATAAGAAAAAAATCACTCAAAATACATAATTGGTTGATTTTTGACATTTTGAATATCTTCTTTTATAGCCTGCCAAATGTGGGTTAATGCTCTTTAATCTCATTGACCACAAAAAAACACAAGCATACATATGTATAAAGAGCACACACACAAAAAAATATGGTTAAAACTTTACTAGAAGGGGTGCAAAAGCATTTTAAAGACCGGTCATTTTTTGTAACGTATACTGTATATTCTTGTAGTATAAATATCTACTATACAGTTTACTATTGTTTATTATTGATAAAAATGTACAAGATGTATTTTTGACATATAAAAAAATTTAGATGTGAAATTGGCAAGAAATAGATGTATAATTGACAATTTTGGATGTTTAAATGCCTGTGTTAGATGTATATTTGTCAGGGTACCTACGATATATGGCAAATTACTGTCGAATTTACATCCAGACAAACAATTTTGACAAAAACACATCCACTGTATTTCTGCCAGTTGCAGGAACGGCAACGTCCCCGCCACTTGACCCTGATAATTTTTCTTACAAATTTTAACTATTTTTAAACTACAGGAACTTTTGAAGGATCACTATATAGCTGAACTAATCAACTTTAGCTTTATTCATTGTTTCATAGTTTTTAAATTGACATACCTGAAAAAGAAAAAAAAATAATAAAAATATTCAATTATTTCTTCTATTTACATTTAATCTAAAATTGCTTTCTTCCAATAAATTTCTAGCATAAAATAACTGGGATGATCAAAACTAAATAAAGCAAAGCATACTAATCACGTATATATGTAAATTAGTTAATTTAAAGGGCAGTTTTTTTTCAAATAGTATTTGGACCACAAACGAACCTTTAAAACACCGTATTTGCGATGCGACCTAATATGGCTACTAAGACAAGAATTTGAATTTATATTCTTACAAACAGACTGACATATAAAAATACTTAGTAGATTTGCAGCTTTAGATAGATGATAACAGAATAGCTTTAATGTCCTATAAACGATAGGGAGTGGTCTATTTCTAATCGGTTTTCATACAAAACACAAAATTATCCAGTTTAGCAAATTTAACAAAGTTAATTACTTATTTCTATACAGTTTAGGTTAGGTTAAGTTTTGAATATATTGATAAGCCCCCCGCAGGGGTTAGGCATTTAAAAAACCTATAAGATTGTTTAAAATAGTTAAGGTTAGGTTAAATGTCCACTCCGACGTTTGTCACTCCTGCGTTTGTCCTATGATCCTATTTACTAGGTTAAAATCTTATTTAAAAAATTAATGTTACATCTTAAAGTATTTTTGTTGTTAATAAAATTGTAATATCAACAAGCAGAAAAATATCATATATATTTGGCTATTTTGTATAATAAATATTTGCTTCATTCAAAAAACATACCCTAATGTATCTAAATTGATTTTAAAGAATCAAATCTTTGTAAATAAAATGTAAAACAACGCAATTTAAATAGAAATAAGATAAATAAAGCTTTAAAATAAAAGTTTTCAACAAAAGGGCATTAAAAAAGATTTTAAAGCTTTTCGTGTGCTTTTTTTAGTATTGAGAAATCATAAAAATTATTAGAATTGGTCTGTTGGTTTTAGAAAAAAATATATTATTAGGATTAAATTATTTTTTTTCTCCCGGTATTATTAATGTTAAATAATGCTAATAGACTTTTAATCGTCGACTTACAGGTTTAATTAAAGCTATCTTTAATAACATTTTATCAAAATGCTGTTATGTTATTCATCTTCGATATAACTTATGGATTTCAACGTTCCAATTGAAGCTTTTCCTAAAAGACTACCTAAATCCTAACTTAACCTAACCTAAAAAGTACAAAAAAAAATTGGTCCACTTGCAGTTGGAATGGAGATTACTTAAAATCTTACATACTAGACAGCTGCTATAATAGAAAAATAATTAATTGAAAAAATTCCAATAATCTCCCTCCCCTCCCTCACTTTAAAATAAATAGGGGCGTGTTAGTAAATTTCTCCCCAATTATTTGATTTAATTATTGGGGGGAGGAGTTAACAAATGTTCACTCGCGGCCTAGCATCCTAGCATATGAACGCATGTTGAGGGAGAAAGGGGACAATGGGCTGTTAAATACATTAGTCCCAAAAATTTATGATAACGTCTTTTTATTCGATGGCTTAACAACTCTGGGGACTTTAGTGAATTTTGATTGGGTGTTCAAACGTTTAAACCACTAATTTTAATCTACAGAAGGGGTTATTATTGGGGATATCCGTCAATATATCTGTTATTGTCTTATCTATTAAGATCCCAGGGCAAACCTGACTGAGTGTCTAAATCTTTATACTTATTGGCATAAATGTCCTTGTTATTAATACATTTGTACTTTTAAATATTTCAATGTTAAGCATTATTATTATGACCTACACTATAACCCGAGCATTTAAAACACATCTAGTATATCTATAATACAAAGTAGAACGATGTATGTCTGTCCGTCTGAAGCTTAAGATCTCAGTAACATCTGAACCGATTGGGCTCTACTCTTCAGAGAATATACCAACTGGTCCTGAGATGGTTTTAAGCTATTTTCTTGGGGAGTGGGACACCCCCCACAAAAAAATGAAAAATCAGGTAAATCAAACATCTTGGAGCAAAGCCCCTAGAGGCTAGGGACGAAGCCGCTAGTTGAATAATAAAACAATAAACCTTTACTATCAATTGTCTTCATTTCTATAATTTCATAATTGAGTCTGTTTTAAGGCCTAAGCATTTTCCAAACGCATTATTCTGAATGACAACAAAATGCCGATCCTTTCCTTAGTTTTATTGACAAATAAAACGTGCAAAACTTCAATGTACACAATTGATCATTAACATGAATGGTTTATTTTAAGAAACATTGTTGAATAAGTTACCAAATATGAATGTGTGTGAGTGCGCGTTATATGGATTCCCCTCCCCCCTATTGTTATAATTCGGTATTTAAGCATTTAAATACCCATGTCAAAGATATAAGCATTTTGTCGACCTTTCATATCATTGTCATTGATTTTTATTCATATATAAGTATAAATAAAAAAAGTTTTCATAAAAGCAGTAAGGGAGGGGGCACTGGGTTGTAAATTATACTGGTATCAATAGTTTAATTAACACGTTTTCTAATCGTTGGCTTAAATCTTTTGGAACTTTTGATTAAATATGGATTTTTTTGATCTAATAATTCATTATTGGGGTTGTAATAGAATCGACCATCAATTATGACAACGATCTTTTATTAATAATCTATCGTTATTTTAATTTTAAAAGTGTTCAAACTTCAAAACTTAAGAACATAAGAGTTGTAAGTATGCACGACTTAATTCACGGTGCGCTAAGTGCTCTGATAGGATTAAATTATTTCACAATTCGCTGATTTTTTTATGTTGGTACATTTTAGCAAATATTTAGGTTTTATCATTTGTTAGTTGCGAAGCTACTCTATAAGTTATCATGTCTTTCATTCTTTTTGTAATAGTGCTCTCTAAGAGCTAATCTCCCGGCTAAATACTCTGTCTGTTTGTCTGTCTCTATGTATCTCCACTTTCATCTATTGCGCTTATGTTTATATAGCTTATTTTTTTTTCAAAAGGCTCTGCTTCCATTGAACATATTCGTTCTTGCTCATTAAAATTGCCAGTTCAACGCATAGGATACCTAGGTATACTATAACAATCGTTATATTATTGATTGGATGTTGCACCAGAATTTATTTAAAGTGACACTCGCAGCTGGTTAAACTAACGATAATCCACTTCCATCCCTTCCATCCTACTGGATAAACAAATTAACCAATTAATGATGTCCATAATAGCAACCTAAATTGTCGTCAAAATTTCTGCTTTCAATATTTACACATACCTATTGTATATCCATAATAAAGATTTTTGCATCTTTTCATTCACATTTTTCTAATAAAATAAAACTTTAAAAAAAACAGTTGCGTAGTTTTTTAATCTTTTGGATAAATTCAGATTGTTGGTATCTTAATTATACAGTCTGTGATTCAGATGTTTTGGTTTATTTATAATCATTTCTCGTATTCATTCGAATCCGGTGGATAGGAACCGGTTCTCATTCATACGAAAAAACTATATCTAGCATCGTATTATATCCAGCTTTCCGCGAATATAAAAATGTACAATCATAAGATTAAAACCAGTTTTTTTAGCCCGTGCCTTTGGCACCTCGTGGCTAAAAAAACTAGTTTTAATCTTATAATTGTACATTCTATATCCGCGGAAAGCCGTTTATAATACGATGAAAGAAATAACTATTAATGGAACACAGTAAAAGTGTCTGACTGATTATGACGTAACAAAAAAAATTAGCCAATGAGAGGCCATTATTGACCAATGGTAAAATTTATAGTGGCCTCTCATTGGCTATTTTTTTTTGTTACGTCATAATCAGTCAGACACTTTTACTGTGTTCCTATTAATGTTTTTAAAAAATTGTTTTTTGAGGTTCCTATTAATTTAAAACTAAAACAGACAAACGAACATACATATAAAGTCAGGGGGTAGCTGTGCTATTTAAAACCACATAAATGTGCATTGTTTATTTAAATGAATTCTTGCACTACATCTATCTATCTATCCTACCAACTGTATATGTATATGTATCTATCTATCAATATGTATGAATTCATAAAATCGGAAATAAGCAATATTTGGCTTTCAATATATATATGCCTATAAGCCTATTTATTTATTGTCAAAATTTTGTACAAAGGGGGGTGCTACAAATAAGGCAAATATGTTTGGTTTGAGTTTCAGCCCAAACCAAGCTAAAACTAAAGACGTTAACTTGTCCCAACTGACAACTGACATGGCTCATAAAATTGGATTAAAAACTTTGGGTACTTGACTGGTTGGTTACAACTTGCAGCCTCTAAACTTTTTGGCCAAAATTTTTTATCTATATAAAGTTTAATTTTGTTTATCATCCACTCGGTAATTACATCCATTTATTTTCCATTGTCCTATTACAAGAGGGGGGTGTTAAATCCTAAAACCCATTTTTTTAAATTTATATTTTTTTTCAAAGTAAAAAAAAATTGTGGGGGGGAGGAATTGGTCGACCCTCCCTCCAACCCCATCTTTTATTTAAGTTTTTTAAAAACTTAATTTTTATTTTTTTTGTTGGGGGGTAATTTTTTTCTATGGCGATTTCTCTTGAGAGGGTGGTGGTAACCTCCCCCAAAATAGTTATTAACCATCCTGGGACTTAGGAGAAGCCCCTGTTAAGGAGAATCCGATCGGTTCAGCGGATAGTGAGATCCCTCTGTACAGACAAACAAACATCCTGTTACTTTATTATAAGGAATTTATATAATAGAATTATCCTTACATATATCCACGAATATACTCCTATATGTATATTTGTAGATAGATTGGTGGAAATGTTTGGACAGTGTTACCTATAATATTTTAAGTTAACGAATGCAGTTTATAAACTTTTAGAGCAGCCTAATTAACAGTCCATGGTATAGGACATTCAGGATTATAATTATTTTTTTTTTTTTGTTAAAATGATTTATTCAACTTATGGAAAAAATCATAAAAAATGCTAAGAAAAATACAAACAATTAACTAACAAAATGATACACAGATAGCAAATAATCATTAGTACAGTAAGTTAATAACAATGTTTAACAATCTCACAGTGAGTTAGATAGGTTCAAAAACGATAAATATGATAAGTTAGTTATGAGATTATTAGCAACATAATGTTATAACATATATAATATAATGACACATAGGTTATAATATGGTTAATATCATGATATAATAGTTAATGGATGATAGAAGTTAATGTTTTAGCAGCTAGATTCATATTTCCTCATTTATTGTAGATATTTATCCACTGACAAATGAAGTTTACTATTGTCACTTTTTACACTATATACATACTCCACAAAGACAAATGTCATTGCTTCTCGGTGCTGATTTCTTCTGCAGTATTACCATGACTTGAAATTTGAAGAGGAAGGTGTCAGGAAACTGCAACTCGTCGACAGCAAGACGCCAAAGTTTCAATTAAGAAACCCTTCATCCATAAATAAAAACGGCTGACGCCTGGCATGGATGTAACCAAGAGATTCATACTGAAAAATCAGGAGTTATGTCAAAATAAATTAGTCATCTCCAACCTAATTTATTTTAAATGTCCAAGATTTACCCATTGTGTGCGTTGTAGTGTTGTGGAGTTTGGTGTCAAATAGCACGCCAATTTGAATTGTGCGTCGGTCAGACTAGAGGGAAGGAAGGTAGGCTCAGGTTAAGGGAAGATGGGGAATTTTTGTAGATAGGGTGTATAGGGTAGGTGTAAATTTAATCTTCTTAGGCGGGAAAGAGATTTTTTCAATTTGAAAAAAAGCTGGCGTTTATTGAATGGCTTTGGTATGTGGAAATTTCTTCATGATGGTTTCAGTATTCTCACAACTCTATGCTTCACTGGGCTCTTATACATTTGTTCAGCCCATATTAATTTTGAGCTGACTGCATAAGTAAGACTGAAAAAATTCAGTAATTCAGTCTTTCACTGGATAAGGTTTGTCAAGACGTCCACACTCCGCCATAGATGCGACATAACTCGATTATAATTATTTATTTTGTTTCGCCTCCAAATTGGATGTTAAACATTTATAACTGCCCCGCCCTGATCAGAAATGGGCGGCCACTTGTTATGACCAAACTGTTATGCCGCGTTACATTTTATCAAGGTAAGGGACAGATTTTAAGTACATTAAATCCTTTAATGTTTTTTTATGAAACTAGCGGCCGCTTCCTAAGCATCTAAGGGCTCTGAGTAAAATTGCTTAATTTGACCTAAGGCTTGAATCTAAAATTTTGAAATAGTCTACAACCCCCTATGAATTTTGTGAAGCTTTCCTAAAAAGGAGAACTCCATCGCTTCAGAAGTTATTGAAATAATGAGATTCAGACAAAAACATCTTACTACTTTATATAACAGGATTACTCTGTACGCAAGGCTAAATGGAGAGGTATAAAAATTAATACTTTAATCCATTAAGATTTTCAACTTGCAAAAATAAGAAAATAATTATTGGTTTGATATAGGTAATTAAAATCATAAATTAAAAAGGTAATTTGTTCGAGCAGTTTTTGAAATTATCATTTCTGACAAAAAAATAGATTAGAATAGACAGAGGAATAGAGAACAACACGAAAAATTTGACCTTTTCTATATTCATTAAAATCGTTGAATACAAGCCCCAATTCCATACAATTTACTGCAATTTTGCGTCAATTCTAAATCAATATCAGAAGAATTTGATAATAATTCCTAATTTAAGTTTTCTCTTGGCTAGAGTTAAAGAAACTTCACAAGGCTAATTTATATCAGAGCCGGTTCAATACAGGGATGGAGGAGAAATTTGGCTGTTTATTATACTTGTCCCCAAAGTTTTATAATAACCCTTTTATTTCGTTAAAACTTTTATTGAATATTGATTGGTTGGTCATTAAGTTGAGTGTCCAAACGTTTTGACTACTAACTGTAATCTACATATGGGATAATTTAATTTTGTCATAATTGGGGTTGGGCATCAATTAAACGGCCATTGTCTTATCCCTTTAGATACCTGGGTTAAATAACTTTTTCAGTATGAAAATTTCCTTTTTTAAAAACATTTTTATCGAAGGATGGACGAAGAACAAAAAAGTTATAGAGTTGCTGTCCATTGCATTCAAAAAGGAAATCTCTAAAAAATGATTCTGACAAACAAACAAAAAGTAGGTTCATTGATAGACGGATTGAAAATAGAGTAGCTTTGCTTTTAATAAGTTTCATTAAAGGTGTAAAATTTAGGCATATTTTAAGTATTTTACGCATAATTTTCACAAGATGTATCATGCTTTAAAATCTTAAAACTTTGCATGTTTATATTTTATTTTTAACAACAAAAACACAAGAATGAACCCGTCCATAAATGCGTTTATTTGAACTGATTGGATTCTCTATTTTAGGTAAGCTTCACATAGGTTCAGTGATGGTGTTAGGCTATTTCATTTCAGATTTAATAATGAATAAGGAGCTGCCCCTAGATGCAAGGTCACTTCCGCTAGTTAACTTATAAAGAGAAAGAAAAGGATTCTTAAAGAGATACTACTCATAAAAAATGTAATTTTAAGCGCCAAAAATATCATACAATGTATGCAATAATCTCAGCTTTTTGTTCTTTAAAAATAGAGACATATTTTCAAAGACTTTAATGAACTTGAATCATATTTCATAGTGAAGCACTGGAAAGTGTCATGTGTGACGTCATAAAGATACGTCTAAAAAAGGGGGATGAGAGAATAAGTGGGAAAGGAAACACCTAAAAAAAGAGATGGATAAAAGATGAATTTTTATGACGTCACACATGACAGTCATAGGTAACTTAATATCGACACGACATGACATTCTTCTAAGTACTTGTGTTTGTAACTATACAAAATAGGAAAGATTAGATGGTAAAAAAGTTGAAAATGAGTTTAATTAACACTTAAAATACACACAAAAACATAATACGACTATGATAAATTAAAATTGGCGATATATCTGTCTATGTTAGAGGTTTTAAATGGGCAATTACATCATATTATCTAAATCATTTAAATCATATAATATTTTTGTTGAATTTGTTTATATCTTTTTTAGCAATGCCATATTGACGTTAATTTCTATTGATATAACAACAGCATTAAATTCGGACAAGGTTAATTCACAAAAGTCAGAGATTTCTAGAAATTCCAAGCCATTTCACAGCTTTTAACTAACAAACATAATATATTTATATAACATGGTCAGTAAAATTTGTATAAGAAGATTAATATTTCGTATGTAATCAAAATTCAGATTTTGATAACTTTATTAATTGATAGAAACTTCACTATGTTCTAACAATGTATACAAAAAAGAAAGGAAAAACAGCTATTTTGTAAGAGAATAAAATTGGCTGCTTTTGTTTACTATAATTTAGCCTAGAATGTTTTAAGAATAGAAATAGAATATGTGGATATTGTTACAGGGGAATTTTTTGTCGTCAATTTAGGTTCCTAATATAGTCCTCAGATATTGGTCAATACATTCCTCCATGGTCATGGGGTAATGTTATATTAGCCAACTTAGAGAAACATTTTATCAGGATATGCAAGAATCTCTCACAATAACCACCTATTTTCATATCCATTGTTTAAAGCCAATTTAAAAGATTTAAAATATTTTTTTTTACAATTTTGTCCGAAGGCCTATGCCTTAATTTACCCCACTTAATCATTTTGAAATCAACATAATAAAAAAGCTTGTATTTGTGTGCCAAAAAGGCCCATGCTGAGCTTTTAAAAAAACGAAGCTTTTTCTATAATTAGAGTTGGTCCGTACGTTCATAACGGAGAGTTCTGATCGGTAATTTGGACATATAAGAATTGTCCTATAGATTTCAAATTTACATGACAATTCCTGTATTAATTCGGTTCAATTCAGAAAGTCCGAATGATGTTGATTTTTTAACCTTCTTGACAAAAATTTGTGTATGAGATGCACAAATTAGGCGCTATGTTATAAGCGAAACATTCGTAAATATTCGTTTGTCTCTTTAATATGTTGTTGAGCTTCGCTTGAATGGATGGTTTCATCCATGTTACGAGGCCGGCATTAGTTTCAATAAACTAAAGCCTTTCATTTGACATAGGTAGGTTTAAAGCTGTGTCTATGATCAAATATCAGTTTTAAAACCTGCATTTACTAAAATTGATAATTATATAATAATTACTTTAATATTTATTAGTTGCAGTGCCCCTAGCATCTAGAGACACTTCCATACGAAATGAAAAAAAGGGAAATAGAAATAGCCTAAAACCACCATAAGTTAAAATAATAAAATAACCTAAAACCATCCTAGGCCTTAATCGGTTCAGTAGTAATCAGACAAAAAAACCTTACTACTTTAAATAAAAGGATTGTTTTCCACATCTCACTATTTAACTGTGCCTGGCTTTAAGTATTATGATATCAAATTTTATCTTCGTGTTGATTAATAAATGCTTCCCTTTTGCACCATATGTTGATAGGTAACTTTATTCTTTAATGATTAGTTCGTGAAAAGAACCGCCTTTCCACCATTTAAACTCTATTAGGGAAAAAACTTACAGATATATAACAAATGTAAAGTGTCCACGCTTTTAAGATAAAATATTTGATAACATAACAGCATATTTTAACATAAGACTATTGAAGTTGTAAGGTTTTTTTTGTTTGAAGCAAAAGAACTAGGAAAAGGCTCGTCCGACTGATTTATGCTTTTTAGAGAAGTCGCATGAATATATTAGAGTGGTTTAAGACCATTTTCTTTCCCCTTATAATGCCCCAAGAAAATTGGTGCAATTTATACAGTATTAATGCTAAACATTGGCTATACTGTTGATATCAATAACTGACAAGTTAACAGGAGATAAATAAGTGGCATACATATATTTTTTCTATGATTTTGCAAAAACACTGCGCTATATATTAATTTATCTGTTCGCCCTAATAAAGTTAGATCATTAGTCATATGTTGGGGTATTCTCACAGAGCAACAAATATCTTTGAGAAAATTGAAAATCGATAACAGAGAAGAGACAATAAACATTATTCTTAATCAATGCTTTAACATTATAGACACGTTCCCTTATACGTTGGCTTGAAACTGGCAGTGTCCAAACTTAAATAACGATAATTTTAATCAACATAACGGGTAATTTTGTTTATTAAAATTGACAATTTACATCAATTTATCGTCAATTGTCTTCCCTTAGGGTCCCTGTCCTTGTGCTTAAGTTCATTTGTCATGCTACGTCACAAAGGCGTTTTTTTTTACAGGCGTTTATTGGAGTATAAAGTGTTTTCGCGCTTTAAAAGTTTCTGTTGAACTGAAGAAAAACTTTTCCGAAGTTTTGACTGTCAGAAATAATTATGTTTTAGGCCGATTGCAGTCCATTTTGTTTTTCGTGCCAAATAAAAAAGGGGTAAGGCTTACAACTCTGCATATATTTAGCTATACAATAATTTTGATAGTGCCTTTATTAAATGTTTAGAAATATAGATCAGAAATTTCATATAATGAAAAATCTGGGTGAACTTTTCTATTTTTATCTACCATAGATCTCCTAAACAATAATAATATAGAATATATTATTGTTTCAGTATTCTATGGAATTAAGTATTTAGTGATATTTTGATTTAGTAAATATTCATTCAGTGCGCTAGTTGAGCATCTTTAGATAGGTTTAACCTTCTAAATACCTATAAACCTAAACAAGAACGATAACAATTCATTATAAATAGCAGTTGTTTAAAAGATCTAACTTAACAGACTGAAGGACAGACATGCAAATTAGCTCAAAGAACCAAAATTTAGATTCATTTTAAAATCCCTAAACTCATATCCTATAATATAAAGTAGTAAGATTTTTTGTTTTTAGCTTAAGATTTTGATAACTAATGAACCGATTGGCATCTCTATTAAATTGGAGCTTCATACAGGTTCCCGGATGGTTTTATCATAGTTCATTTTTAGAAAAAATACTTGGGATAGTTTAAAGCTATTTTCTGGCTTTCTCTACTCCTTTAGATACAGAGCCCCTATATGCTAGGGGCGCAGCAGCTAGTATCATAATATTTCTTTAAAATATTTTTGATCGACGAAGACATTGTGATTTCTGTAGATATATGTGGTTTATTATGAGCTAAAAGCTAAAAATTTGGTTCTGAAAATATGACACAAAAAACTATAGAGTAGCTTCACTTATAAAAAATGTTAATGTTGTGCTTTATTGAATCTACATGTTTCTCCGCATGAAATTAATGTTTCATTCTTCATGCAGAAATATGCAGGGATCTAAAGGGATAAGACAATGGCCGATAAATTGATGTACATCCCAAATGATAGTACACATAATTACACCTTCTGTAGATTAGTGGTTGTAACGTCTGGACATTCAACTTCATGAACCAACCAATCGAAATTTAATAACCGTCCCCAAAGTTGTTAAACATTATTATAAAACTGTGGGGACTAGTGTAAAGAACAGCCTAATGTCCCCTCCCTCCCTGATAAATATATAAGATGGAGTGTCCCTTCCATGTAAATAAAAGTCCATGTAGCTATTTCTCAACTGGCTAGCCAATGTACATGTATTATCATATATCTCAGGGTATGATTTATGACATCAAGTTAGAGCCAACTTCGTAATATTTGTCTTGAAGTCCTAACTGTGCAGGATATTAGTTAGATCGGTTATTCCTCCCTACTCTTACATAGAGTGATCAACACAATTTAATTAAACATGTTATTTGTATTTAGCAATGTATATAAATTTTTAATATCTTTGTATATGACGCGGTTTGTATTGACACTTTGATTGACCTTGTGTCTGTCTAAAAGGGAAACTCTTTCAACTGAATTCCTTTGAAAATAAACTTTATGGAAATTGTCTTAAAAATAAATTGGCTGAATGCATGCAGAATATACGTGGATATTATTACAGGGGAAAAATTGTCGTCAATTTAAGTGGCTATCATGGACATCATTTATTGGTTATTTCGTTCATCCAGCAGGAGGAGAGAGGATGGGGTAAAAAAGGTGATGAAGGGATAATTATTTTTTCTAGCTACAAGTTTTACTTTATTAAAATACATGATGATCTGGTGCAAGATCCAAGTAATGATAAATCAATCAATGGCTTTAACTGCATTTATTTATCTCAATTTATTGTTTTACAATACCGCATTGTCCCGTACACAAAAACAAAACTGCACAGACTCACACAAACGAGTGCTTGGCTGTTCTTTGGTCTTTACCTTTGCAAATACTACATATACATATGCAATAAGATTATTTAGCTGTTTTTTCCTTTTAGCTTCTTTTGCTAAACTACTTATGATCATAATTGTTCTTGTTTACGTCTTAAACCCGGAAATTATGAGTCTCCTTTTAATCAACTATGCATAGAGAGAAATGCAGCAGAAAATTATAAGAGGCGAAGCTTCTCTAGAATTTTAAATGTACGTCTGAAACTTTTTGGGGGGAATGCAAATTTCTCTGCTGGTTTTTCAAATTAGACGACTGAAAGATTCCTATTATAATTAGATACGATCTTAAATTTTCTTTACCGGTCAACCTGTCAGTGATTCTTTTAAATTCATTTACTCGACTTTTATCTTAGGTAGGTGGATGATTTTTTTTTGATTATTCTTCTGATTTATTGGCATCTGCTACATAACCCACTTTGTCGATTGTCGGTTCATTACTTTTTAGTGTTTCGGAAACAATCGATGTTTTCATCCTTGTTTTTTTTACAACAATCTTAAAACCTTATGATCAAAGTAAAAATTATAATTCTTTTCACCTAATCAACTTTTATTAAAACACGTTTCATTGGCATGTCGTAAAAGGTTCGCGAATTTTCTGATTGTCAAGGTCAAAAAGGCACTCTCATCCACTTGAAAGACGTAAAAAAGTGTAGAGTCACAAACAATCAGCCATTTAGTTGTACGACTATTGTCTGTAAGTCCCAAAAAACATCACGCACTTGACATTAAAGATTAAAGCTATAGTCGGGGGTTATATACATTTTTCAAATTTGCATGTATTTTAAATCCAAAAGAAAAATTTCCTGAACATCTATGGAACGTGCGTATCTTATTCCAGGAATAAGGTATAACCAACAAGCAAAATAAATATAAATAATATTTGGGGGGCAAATGGAGAGGTCGTCAATTTTACGATGTGTTGCCCCTTAACGACAGCTGAAAAACACGTAATGGTTTCGTGATTTTCTTCCGAATTAATTTCGTTATTGGTATGAGCTGATCTTATTCGCATAATAAAGCAAATGTTTTTAAACTTAACTAAAAACTTTCATATTCGTGCGGTAAGGGGACTTAGATGGATATCAACTCAAAATAACCCCTAGAAATTGAAGGAGGATAGGCTGTCTCCCCTTTTTCGCCACCTTATGGTTACACAACCCCTCTAGCAAATCCCTGTGTTCGCAACTATCATAACTAAAGTTTAGTACTACAATAAAAATAGAAAGACAAAAGTTCATCAAAGTAGGCGGATAGACAAACGGACAATCACATAGAAACCGCGTACAATCAGACAAACTTATAAATATAGAACAGATTGACATATCAAACTGACACAGATAGACATAGAGATGGACAAACATAGGGATAGATAAACTGTCAAACTGACAGACAGATAGACGTCCAAGTATTTTGTACTATGGATATAATTCATAGGCATTATTGAATTTAAATAGTTAAAAAATAACGAATTCAAAGAAACAGAAAAATTTAAATAAAATTTGAAAGGTCTAAAGGCGTGTTCTAACGAGAAATGTTCTTTTTAAATCATTGAAATTTTAAGAAGAGTGTACAAGTAGCTAATTATGCTTCAGTTAGACAGATAAATATGCGTACAAATATAAAGGGATAGGACAATGGAAATTGAATTAATTATTCTAAATTTAAAGCAATACACTAATACGATAAATAAAGAATTAGCCAAATAAAAACTTTAACGTATTCATATTTTTTAAATTCTCGTCTAAATAATTAAAAAGATAGTTAGATTTTCAATGATATTTAGTTTTCTATGTTTTCAATAGAATTAATTTATAAATTCTACAAAATAGCATTTTCCAACCTAATTTTTTGAGCATTTTTTAGCCCCTCCCCCAAAATAAATAAAAAGAAATTCTAACTTATATTATACCAGCCAGCCATTTGTTGTTTGTTTTTATATAATTTATTTCGAGTTAAACATGAAACAAACTATGAATTTATGTATTTTTAAATGTTTATAATAGATAAATTACGAATTAAGGAATATAAATCATGTACATTTGAAGTATGAGATATTATTTTTTTGTTTTAATGGAAACTCAAGAAAATCATTTAGAAAATCTGAATTTAGACCCATATTATTTAAGTTAGAGCAGATTTTACAACAAGCAATGATTGAGAGAAACAGTTTAAAATGGTCCATCTTGATAAACATTCATCTTTACTGATTTTTAATGAGCGATCTTTGGCAATTAGAATTAGCAATGATAGTTGAAAAAATATTTCATTTTTAGCAAATATAGGGTACCAAACATTAGAAATATAAAAATTTTCTTTGAGATGAATGAATTCGGGGGTGTCATTATAAAAATAATAGTCTAAATATAAAGCAAGTGCATGTATAAAGAATTTTGGGATTTGTAAGATTAAATGGACATATAGTTAAATAAAAGATAATTTTATATCTTGTTGTATTTAGAAAGGGGTGTAAATAAATTAAAATGGATATTATCTAAGTTCAAGAATCTCTCTTTAAAAAACCTTAAAAGGAAGTCTAAGGAAAAATGTGCGCTTCTCCAGAGATATGGAAAATTATTCTTTAAAAAATATACCTAGACAGGTTTAGGAAAAAAATTCTATAACTTTTGTTTTCATATCTTTCAATAAACAATACAGCCAATTAAACAAATATGATATAAAAGCTTGATGCAAATTTAATCTTGAGCATGCTTTGATTTTCTTAAATTATTTAAAGTTCAAAATGAAATATACAATAATAAATACAGGCATATACCTATAAACAACCCATAGTTATAAAGTTGCAAGTTATTTACAAAGTGTTTTTATTACGAAATAAATCTTAAGGAATCTTATCCCTATTTTTATAAAAATTAAAATATAGAAATTATACCTACGTCTATGCTTAACCAAAAATGCAAATTAACAAAAATGAGAACATTCATTACAGCTAAGGTAAACATCAGCAATTAAAGAGTTATAACTCTTAGAGGAATTCCTAATAAGCAAAAATGATAAAGAATAAGTAGGGACGCCTTGTTTGAAACAAAATTCCTTTTCGTTAGGTAATTATTCACAATTTACAAAGTTTACAAATTAATAGGTATTAATGTGTCAAAAAAAAGCTTTCAAAGTCAACATGTTTAAAATTGACTTTCTGGTAATAATTAAAAAGATGTAAGGTTTAAATTCAACAGACGATTTCAATATTTCTTCATTTATAATGGCAACTTGACGGACACACTGTAAGTGCAGAAAGCTACGCATATAAAAATGGAAATTAAATACCTTATTTGCATAAACCAAAGCAGTGTGGAAATATTAATATAGGTCTAAAACAAAAATTCATGTATAGTCTTACAAGGACTTTAAATATGCTAAACCAATATTTTCTTCTTGTATTAAATCCTCCAAACTGATTTCAAGATAGTTTTAAGCTATTTTAATGGGTGTTTTAAAACAAAAATCTTCAAAAAATAGTAAATTGTATGATATATATAATAATATGTATGATATGTATAATTATATGTATTTCGAAATATCTCATAAACGGCTCGACAAGTCATTGAACAATTTCCAAGGAAGCTTAGTAATAGTCGAGGTAAATTTCAAGCTACCTATATAATGTTTAAAAAAAATACAAACCCCAAATATTTAAACTAAAAAATATACCTAAAAGATTGGGGCGAAGCCACTAGTATAATGCAAAATATTAAAACTTGAAATCAAAATATTAAGACACCAAAATTTAAAATA
Source organism: Acartia tonsa (assembly GCF_053477335.1). Taxonomy (NCBI): domain Eukaryota; kingdom Metazoa; phylum Arthropoda; class Copepoda; order Calanoida; family Acartiidae; genus Acartia; species Acartia tonsa. Next base: position 43,735,676 of record NC_137268.1, on the reverse strand, counting down.
TATAAGATGATGAACTTATCTTTGCGTATTAGCGCTAATACCTTTTGACAAAAAGGATTTAGTGTAAAAGTTTTAATACAAAAGCTAATAAAAACTATTTTTTATTTTTTCTGACTTTAGATACAGCAAATTGTTTTAGATTAAGACACATTTTGTCTTAGAAATGATCATTTTTATATAACAAATTAAAATTTGAAATAGAAAAATGTAAGAGTTTTAAAAAAAGGTAAACAAGGAACAATTAGGTATGTGTTACATTCCGACAAACAGGCAAAATTTAAAAATGCGCAAATTTTAAAATTCACATTTGTTTCAACTAATTTTTCGAATACAATTTTTTGTTGTTTTGAGATGACTTTTTTACCTACCTAATAAGATTAATGTTTATTTTTATTTTAAAAATATAATCCTTAAGTTGTCAAAAAAAGACAAAAGAGCTAATCCTATATTTAAGGTTATCTGCGTAAAAAAGTAATATCTTTATATGTACAAATAATACAAAGTAGAACGATGTCTGTCTGTCTGTCTGTCCGTCTGTCTGTCTGTCCTGGTAACCACTGAACCGATCGGATTCTACTCTTCAGGGAATATACCTACTGGTCCTGTGGTGGTTTTAGGCTATTTTCTTGGGGGGTGAGACACCCCCAACTCCCCCAAAAACAAAAAATCCCCCCCCCCCATTTTTTTTGTAGGGGATTTCCTTAGTCCTTTTACGTATTTCGCCAAAAAAAATTTTTATCACCTCTAAAGGCTAGGGGCGAAGCCGCTGATGTATAAAAATGATAACAAAAACAATTATTTCCAAAAGGAGTGAATTATACGATTATCAATTTAAACTGGCAAGATTCTAATATGACAAAATCATTGGCGTGCAAACGTTTTGCCAACAATTTTGAAAACCCCCTGAAACCAAAATAAAGAGGGGTGTAGGGGGTGTGAGCTCTTGGGAGGTGTAATACAGACTTCAAAGGGGTGTTATTTTTGTTATTTAATCATCAGGGGGTTGTAGGCCATAAAGAGTAATAAAGACATTTAGTGGTACTGTTTCAATCTGAATATCATAAATGCAAAGTTTAAATGATAAATGGAAATATAGGGTTTTTCTTATAATTTTAATTGAGAAGACATGCAATGTGTTCCACTTTTTTTTAACCCATAAAGGTTCACACACCCCTGACAAAAACCCGTGCACGCCACTGGTCTTCATGCATATTAAAAATTACGTGTATAGTATCCTATTCCTAGATGTTTGAAAGGATTGGAGAAAAAAATATCAAAATTATCCAATTCAAAATAAATTTGATTTTATGAATTTTGAAAGTCATTATTGATAAAAATGTATTAAATATAACAAGGACAATAACATCAATACCTAGTAGGTAAAATAAAAAGTAAACCAATTGTACCTAATAAAACTAAATTGTTTAGGTTTTTAAAAAAATTGCAAATATGGGTTAATAGGATCAATTATCTTTGTTTATTCAGTAGCTTCAGAAAAAAAATATTAAAGCTACCCAATGACAAATTTTGTAAACATTTACACCAAGTTTAACTGTAATTAAATCGAAGAAATCTGTGTAAAATTTCACATTATTGAAACTTTCTTACTAACTTGGAACCGAACTTAATTTGAATTTTAAGGGGTTAAAATTTTAAATACTTTTATATTTATATTTTTTTCCTTATTCTCAAATGATATCGGTCAACATGAAAATAAACATAGAGAATAAAGAGGACATCAATGCTACGAACGGACATAAATTCAACTTGAGACTTGTGTTATAGAGTTGTTACGCTCCCAATAGATTTGATTGGATTCATAAATGTATGTACTTTCAATACATCATGTTCAATTTATTGAATTAAATTTGACAAATGATCAAAAATAAGGGATAAGAAAATGGCTCATAATTTTTTTCTCTCTCAACTCAAAAAAATAAAATTATTCAATTGGTAGATAGTCATCATTAAAAAAGTATCCAAAGAATAAATGCCCAGTTTGGTAAAATTGCCAATGTTAGTCCTTATTAAATTTTTTTGCCATTTAAACATTACATATGCTTTGTAACAAATTGCTAGTAGATTTTTAAAGTCTTATTAATCTAACAAATGCATAGAAAGTTTTCATGGTTAAAGTAAAAAAATAAAAAACAAACAAATTTTGTCTTTAAAATTATATGACAAATGTTTATCAGAGTTGTTATTAATTTAACAAATCTTTAATTTTTCATGATTTCATTTAAACAATATTACAATATAATCTTAATTTATATTTAAAGTTTACACAAAAAAAGAATTAAAACCATACAAAAAACATTAGCCTTGCCTTTTTAAAAAGACTTCATTCATTAAAAAATGAAAGCCAAAACTAACCGACAGCCACTATAATAACTTTTTATCACATAAACATCTTTTGTTTTAACTTTATACAAATCATATAAAAATATGTTTTATTTCTCACTTTTTATATATAATAATTTTAAATTCACTGTTTTAATATTTGAACAAGTCTAAACTTGTGTTGATCTGCTCTAATCTTATGAAATTTGACCCAATAGGAGTTCACTTGTCAATATAAAGAATTGACGCGCACAAGATTTGTGTGCTCACTCGGCGAAGCGACGAACATAACTAAAGCATAGTTACCAACACATTAATTGCCAAAGCTGCCTTACCACTATAATTTATTCCCCTTTCAGAAAAAGTCTTTCTATAATTCCTATTAATGGTATTGAGGGGATTTTTAAAGCTATAATATTGGATATACCATTTTATTATTAAAATCCTTATCCACACCATAAAAAATACATACCCTTACTAAAGGCGCTTGCACAGGTATTTACCAGTGGATATATACCTTTAAAGGGGAGTTAACCCCCACAGCCCTTCTAGTAAGCCCATGAATATGTTTGAATCTGCTTGGCCTTATACACACCTCGCAAAAATTTCTCATTTCATCATAAAATATATTGTTAAAGTTTTATTATTTGATATTGCCTGGAATGGTTTGTTTTTAGAATTTACATTGTGACGTGTTCATGATCATGATTAACATCCACCTCGCCCCCCCCTTAAAAAAAGAATATTTATTTACACTAGATAAAAAACAAAAAAAGCTCAAAATTATGAGAGAAGAAGCAACACAATGAGTGAGGAATTAATAAAAAGCTAATTTTCTCGCATATGCTGTATTTTATTTTCAACGTCTTCCCTTCTAATTTCTATTTCTTTAATGTTGAATATTCTGTTCATTTAAAGATTCAGACATAAAGTTTACTAAATAAAATCAGGACCAAAATGAATATTTTTGGTATAATATGAAATGAGTTGGTATATTGTTGATTAAGGTATATATCTGTGGAAGCAAAGCACAGTGAACGTCTCTTCTGTGCGCCTTACAGTCCGTCCGTCCATCCGTCCATACCCTCACAACTTCCCCATTCATTTCCCTTTTCATAGCTAACTCTGCCCCCCATTAAGGCTCCCTTCAATGGTGTTTCTCAAAAACAATAACAAAAAATCCGCAAATATTAGAAGAAAATCATTTTTCTTAATTTGTTGTTATTACTCTCTTTATTTTTTGTCAATTCTTCAAATCCTATCAGTTTCAAAAATTTAGAAAAAATGAAATAAATCATCAATTTTAGTAAAAGTGTAAAATAATTAGATGCAGCAAACTCATACATGTTACTTGTAGATGCAGCAATAACCCCCTCCATTCCCTATAGAGATACTAATATAATTATAAATAGAAACAATTATAATTAATTCGTTAGCTAAACATTTATTAGTAATGGTTTAGAATATATGCAAAAATATTATTAAATAATTACACATGATATTGAATAGCAATCTGGTTGCACAAATTGTAAAATACATTATCATTATAGCGATCCCTCCACATGTATTCATCCAAATAACGTTGTAAGAAGGTTCTGTGACAACCTCTCATTGCTTTGATATGAGTCTTCTTGGTATTCCAGTAGGACTCAATGGCCTGTGTGTTGGTTAAAGCTTATTTTCAATAAAAAAATATAACTAACATTGTCTGCCTATGTCCTTTTTTTATCTCCCTTTAACATGTTACTTGTAAGTGCAGCAAAGTTAAACATGTTACTTGTAAGTGCAGCGCTGCATCGACAAGTAACATGATCCAGTTTAATTTATTAATATAAATTCTAACATGCTATACTGCAAAAAGTTTAAAAACATATTTTGTCTTTAACATTAATTAAAAAGTTTGTTGCTTTGTATTTGCTCCCCATTGCTTTAGAGTAAGTAATATTAGTAAGCAGGGGTCTTGCGGCATTTCTTTAGCCTTTTTTACTATGTAGTAACAATACAGTCTTATAATTACATGGTCATATTATGTAGAGTAATTTTAAGTCATAGGAACCAACCCTTTGACTCATCTCCTATAATAGGGGTGGCAATTTCCCTCCCATTTTCTTCCTTTACTTACAAGGCAGCTACAAGTAATTCACCCCCCACATTAAAAATTTCTTCTTTTGCCCCCCCCCCCCCCCTCGGGGCCTTTCCCTATATATGATGGGGTTAGGTCCACTTTCGTGCGGCGCCTCCTTCCATCCAATTTTGTTTATAAATACGTTCTACGACCCCGGTTGATTTTTTATTAATTTTATCAAAGGACAATAACATTTTAATAATTTACATCCCTTTCTTCTCCCCAGAATATTACATACAATAATCAGAGTTTGTGAAGGTCAATTTATTTTCCATTGTTTTATCCTTTCCCTAAACGTAATAGACATAAGTTTCTGTAGTACTAGTAAGTGGAACCCTTATAATATACAATTTAATTCATATTTTTTTGGGGAAAGCTAGCTTTTGAAAATGGTCAAGATGTAAGTGGCAGACAGCGTATTGCTAAATTTCTAGATAAAAAGAACAGTCAACTATAATACAAGAATTATATTTTTTAATCTAATGACAAATTTAATGTATTTTTTTATTCTTGTAAAAAGTCTTGTCTTGTGAAGAATATAAGGTCTGTAAATTTAACTTGCTTACAAATCTAATTTATGCAGTAGGCATTTAAGAAGTTGGCTTTTAAGTAATTATAAAAAAATACCAGGTATCTCTGAGCCCTCGAAAGGGTGGTCTCCTACACAGAAGGCTGTTTCCTTGAGAATTTAATTGAAGAATTACATCATGATTATTAATGAGATTTCATCTTATTCTTGTGTAATGTTAGAGTTAAAGGAACCAGATCTGCTAGGAGACAGGGACTCATGGAGCCATATGCGCGTAATTTTATAGTGTTTTTACAATCGCAATTATTTTCACAAGCAGCGCAGCAATAAAAATATCTCGTGAGGAAAAATTAATTAAATATTACAATGTAAAAATAGATTGTTTAATTTTAGGCAATTCACTCTAAAATTTTTCTCAATAAAAAGTGAGTTGTAAACATATAATATACAATGATTATTGAGTTGCTTCGCTAAAAAGATACCTTTAATGCTTTAGTGAAGGACCAAGTAGCTAATTTAACACTGAAGCAAAGATAAAAATAAGTTTTATTCAGTGTAAATTGCTTAAAGTATTAATTTAAGATTTTACATTTCAGCAGCTTTTTTTATGTATAAATATTTTATATTTTTAGCTGATCAAGAAAACAAACAATTGTGAATAAACACCTTTTTATATTTTATTAAACAGAAGGGTAAATAAGAGAAACGGTTTTAAAGGGTTGGTGGGGAAAAAGAGTTGATGCATTTTTACAAATACAAAGAGCAGATGTACCATAAATAAAAAAGCTGTACAACATAAAATTTTCTGATACATAAGTATTTCATTTTAAAAGTAAAATTGTACAAGAAATCATTACAGAAGAATCACCCACAGCAAACTGTAGAATTCCCAAAATTGTTGGCTATATTGCAGAAGAAACATGCTTTTTCTTTTAAAGGACACTTTGTATTTATTATAGCTATTTTATATTTTAAAAGGAGGACAAGCCATCCCACTGAGTTGAATTATCCCCAGAAAATATACTTTAAATTTTTATTTTACATGATCGCTAATCTGTTATTTTTCCTGGTTTTATATGAACACCCACATATATATATATGCGATGAGTAATCTTGAAAATCACAACAAACTTAAAATTTCTTGTTCCCACTGCTCTTAACTTCACTCAATAACTTGACAAGTGTTTATACAATTCAGAATATATATTTTTTAATTGGAAAAGTTGCTCCTTTTCTTAGACACGTATTTATTATGATAGAATGTCTTCCGAGGATAAGATAATGAAAAATAATATAATTGACCCAACAATAAATATATCCAACAAACCTTTGATTGCACGACCTTGTCTGGAAGTCCAAACTGTGCTAGGGAATTAGTTGCGTCTTTTTATTGGCCAAGGCATTCTTCCTCCTCTCACTGTTGGTGTCACGTGCCAGACATAGGTAAATCAATCTGTGTCTGTTAAGAGAACATTTAATGGCTTTATCTTTATAAGATACATAATTGACAGTTTTGTAGGACATACCTCTACTTCTTGACATATGCAGATATTTGGAGGGTTGTAAACTGGAGGGAAGGGATTTTAAAAGGAGTAAAATGGGATTAAACATGTCTAATGAGAAGGAAATTTAAAGTAGTTTATAGATTTTGGGAACAGAGGAGCAATTTGAAAATCAAAAAGATTATCGGTATAATTCAGCAGGGTTTAGGCTGTTTTTCAGATAAACCCTTGTCATTACTCATAAGACCACTAGCAGAAACAGAGTATTTGTTTAAAAGCTTTTAATTATTTTAACTTTCTGTTTTTTAAAATACCTATCCTTCCTCTCTTCTGAGAGGCCTAGTAAAAAAGGGGGGGGGGGAGGTGACATAAATAGATTTAAATCAAAATCGTTTTCATAAACTTCTTTAAATATTTAACATATTCAATTATGACTACTCTGAAAAATTAACCAAATATTATTTAGTATTCTAGCGGCTAGCTATGCCCCTAGAGGCCTTTCAATGTTAGCGTTACAAAGAATTTTTTTTGGAAGGGGAGGGGGTCAATTTTTTACATGCGATTTCTCTTGAGAGGATTGTGGTTTTCTCTTCCAAAATTAGTTATAAACCTTACCTGGACCTATGCGAAGCTACATTTTAAAGGAGAACCATATCGGTTTAGCTGTCAGCGAGAATACTGAGAAACATCCTGTTACTTCCAAGGATAGGATTGCTTTTCACACATGTGATTTCTTAAAAAATTGAAAATATCTAATAGTGACCTACCCTGTATCTTTTAATTTTATGCAAATTTAGAATATTTAGCTTTACAAATAAAATTTAACACTTAAAGACTTTCTAATTTACAACAATTTTAGTAGCAAAATAAAGCTAAAATTGAAATCAAGAACGAAATTGTCAAATTGTAGCCAGTAGCTACGATTATGTAATATTTATTTGTCGCATTGTATTAAAGACAGCTTCCCTTATTAAAGACAGGAGATTCTAACCAGTTTTGTTAGCCCCGAGGGGCCAAAGGTTTGGTCTAACAAATTATTATTAATTTTAAAATTTTTGTTTTGATATTAGTTGAAAATTATCTGTAATACGATGCCATACATGATTTTACAGACTATAGAAAGAAAGATTAGAAATAATATATAAGAGAATAGATACATAGATAAATAAATAGATTGCGAGATAGATTAAAACTGCATTGTATGTAGATGAAGAAAAGATTGAATAAAAATCATGTAGTTCATTTTGGTGCTCCTTCACTACCACAAAAAAAATTAATGAGCCATTTGATTGACATTATCTATGCCAACTTAGGGAGGTAGGGGCAAATGAGCTGTTTATTACACTAGTCCCCAAAGTTTTATGATACTCCTCATTGTCTTATCCCTTTATATACAATATTTGGCAAAAATCATCATAATTGCTATCAAAAATCAAACCTTTGAATAAAAGAATCTTATCGGGGTGTTTAAAATGTTAACTTGATGGGCTATAGAATTACTCCTACTTTCGCATGGATGTCACCCACCTAACATTGCAGCAGAAGGAACATTTTTTTTAGGAAAAAAATAAAACACTTGACCTAACCAACAAAAGGAAGAGCCTCTAACAATTACTATATATAAATACTAGCGGCTACACCCCTAGAGGGCAATTTTTTTAGGGGGGGGGGGGTTATTTTTTCTAGTAGCGATTTCTCTTTGAAGGGTGGTGGTACCCTCCTCCCAAATAGCTACAAACCTTCTCAGGACCTATGAGAAACTACACTGTAAAGGAGAACCATATTGTTTCAGTAGTTAACAAGATCCTTCGGTACACATAAACAAACAAACAGACATCCTGTTACTTTAGTATAAGGATATGAATAAAGCAAATTGTTTTTAAACGATACCGTATGCGGTTATAACACGTTAAGATGCAATGATAGTTAATAAATAAAACTATTCTTTAAAATCGAAGCCATTCCAGATTTAAAATGCATTACTAAAAGTACAGTTTAAATTTTTTGTCGGGGAAAGGAAACACTTTTTGATTACAATATGTATGGTATTGTTTTTGGCACCCGTATAGTAAGGAAATACCTTTTTTTAAAGAGTTGCTCTGGTACTTAATTTTATCAAAATAACCCAAAAATAAGCAATGGAAAATATTGAACACAGTAATAGTGTCTGACTGATTATGACGTAACAAAAAAAATTAGCCAATGAGAGGCCGTTATTGACCATGGTAAAATTTATAGTGGCCTCTCATTGGCTAATTTTTTTTGTTACGTCATAATCAGTCAGACACTATTACTGTGTTCGAAAATATTTTTGGTCTTAGAAGTTTGATAAGGAGCATATGATTTTTCTATTTTCTTTTGTGTGTGGACTTGTAATGATTAACACTACAGAATGGTTTAGTCAGTGAAGTTGTTTTCATACACCTAACTTGTTTTCTCACTAAACGTCTACCTTCGATAATATTCACGTATTTTTCCCAGGAAGGACATTGGGCTGTTTATTACACTAGCCCCAAAAGTTTTATAACAACATTTTCTTCTTGGTTGGCTCAGGAACTATGTAGACTTTTATTAAATTTGGATTGGTTCATTAAATTGAGTGTCTAAATGTTTCAACCACTTATTTGTTATCTGCAGAAGGTGAATTCTATGTTTGATTACTGGGGATGTACATTGATTTATTGGCTATTGTCTTATCCCTTTAGATCGCTGTATTTTTCATGGTTCTTTTTTTCAAAGGCAAATAGTGTACTTTTAGGAAGTGTACATTTAGGTCATATACGCACATTACGCACAATAAATAGGATCTATTAGAATACCAAAGTTTGCAGTTTAAGGTAACTAAAGCTAAGTACATTTCTCAAAGAGCACGAGGTAGATAAAACCCAAGATAAAAGCCTTAAAGATGTTTCTAAACAAAAACAAGGATGACAACATCCATAAGTGGCGAAGCTCAAAAATTTTGAATGGATATCGGGAAAAATCTTAAAGAAACTTGATGGAAATATGTAGAATATAAGCATATTATTCAATCCCTGATAATTTCAGCCGTCAATCCTGAATAGGAATAGAGAAAATTACAAAAACCTAAAAATCTAGAAATCGATCTAGAACCCCAATTATTAAACAAATCTTAATAAAACTTGGTGAAAACACTTTGAATGTAACATAAATTAATCTCTGAAAGTTTTTAGCCTTTTATCTTGACTAGGAATTGAGAAAATCACAAAAACTTGAAAATCTAGGAATCGATCTAGCACCCCAAGTAACAGACAGATGGACAAAACAATGTATAGATTAGATGGGCATATGTCATAGAAATCTTCACAAAATTTTTTAGCAGTCTATCTTGAATAGGAGCCGAGAAAATCACGTTTCCCCCATAGCGTTATGAACGGACTGACAGACAAAGTGAACTATAGAGTAGCTTCGCTACTAAAAATGGTGCTCTATTGAATCTTAATTGCGTTGTACTAACCTTCAGAATCCAAACTGTTCAACGAATAATTTAAACTACACAAAAAGGGTTAATTTAGTTAATCGAAATTGGGGCTTTTTTAAATTCAGAGTCTTTTTATTGTCTAATACAAAATGGATGTACACAGTAAGCTGTAATGTGTAAATACTTATTGGTCAGGTGAAATTGTTTTCTTTTCACAGACAAATGTCGGGCAATCAAGTAGTTAGTTTTTTGTTGAAATTAAAAATCTAAATTTAAAAAACTTGGCTTTATTTTTTAAAAATGTAGTGGGCATTTTATAAAAAGGGCGTTTTGGGGATAGGCGTTTTCTGACATAAGCGTTTTTTTTGGATGACCCGCCAAGTGGTGGGGACCTTTTCGACTGCTAACAAATTGCTTTCTTGTCTTTAATAGCGACTTTTCTGTATTTATATTTACATCGTTATTGGCTGATATTCGTATGTAGAGCTACATATAGCTCGTGTCCCCTCTATTCTTTTGCTTTTACTATTGAGTTAGAAAATGTATATACTATATATGTATTGAATTTCAACCTAATTTTATCACTGAATCTTAATGATCTAAAACAAAAAGGTTAAAGAGCGCATCCTCAATTAAATTAAATACTTGTATAAAAAGATTCCACAGCAATGCTATTCTTCAATTCTTTTTATAATAATAAAATTATTCAGAAACAATATTTGAAATATATATACATTTTTATTAAGGTTGGTAATGCTTTTTTTCTGTATAAAATTCGATCCACTCATCTGCTAACCCAATGTACTCACTGTTCTGTTAAACAATAAAAGTGATTGAGATATCTGAGAAAAAGGAAGATGATTTCTGTCCTTTTTGGAAAGGAATTTCTGTCCTTTTTAGGAATGACTTCATTTCCTTCATATGATCCAACAATTGTTTACTGTTTTAGGTATGTACGGACAGAACTCAGTTGTAGCGTAGCTGCCTTACATAATGATAATAAAATGAAAAGATTTTGTGTCAGTTAATGTAACATTATATAGATATTAATTTCTTTACTGATAAAATTTTCCCAAGAATATTTATCTTTGTCTGATGAAGCAGTTGGTGGAAAAAGAGTTTATCTGCAGTTGGAATTTCCCTACCTGATTTGCACTCACCCGTGTCTTAAATATGATTGACAACCTTTTTTACTACAAGACAATTTAAATTTTTAAATTTCTAACTCCATGCAAAACTGTTCAGATATTATAAGATAGCAAATTTACCAACTCCAAAAAGATAGAATCGCTCTAATTATGGCAAACCAGAAATGGACTTTAGAAGGAAATTTGCAGACCAATTCCAGCAGTGAATCAGCTTATAATATAATGTCATACAATACAAATAACCAATGATACATTTAAATTGACAAATGGTAAAATGTATACTGGCCAATAACTAAGCAAAGCATTTGTATTGTATGACGTCATTTTTAAGGCAATATAAGCTGCTTTCCATCAGGCAGCTCCAGGTTCTCATGGTGCCAGTAGCTTGAAATAATTAATGAGTCAACATCTGCTTGCAAATCTTCGCCTAGTTAGCTGTTGCCAGGTATTACTGTTAGTCCGCCTTAGAAATTAAATCAGGAAGTTTTTTCAACAGCTCATAAGGCCTCAAATTTGATCCAAGCCAATAAAAATCATGATATTGTTTAAAAGAAACTTTTCCTTAAAACTTATCTGCACGTCTTCTTAGTGTATTTAATCCTTTAAAGATTCTGATTATTTCTTGTTTTGTGTCATAAACATTATTGTATTATTATACTATGAACTTAAAGTTTTAATATTCTATATGAGAACCAAAATTTTAGATTTCATGGGCTACTAAGCAGTAAACTTGTTCAAGGATTCCTTCAGAAAAAATCAAAATAAAACTTTGCAGACGTTTTTTTTTATAAGAAAGGTCTTACATTAGAAGGTAGAACGTTTACATAAGGAGGAGAGGCGACAGATATCCAGTAGTCTGTCTAAGAATATACTTAAGTACTCAAAAGATTGTTGGGAACATTTTCTACTAATAGCAAATTGCTTTCTGCTCTGTTGACTTGGCCGTGTTTATATTTCCAACGTTATTGGCTGATAATCAAAGACCTAATTGAAAGTCGGCACAAGGTCCGTAGGGTACAGTTACATCTAGCTCGTGCCCCTCTAATATATTCCTTTAATGTACATTGGTACAAAGGCAAATAACCATTAAAATACTTCATATAAAGCTGAATAAAAATTTGATTTAAAATTCTGTATGTTTAGCATGTTCTAGTACAAAAAAATGCATGGTACAAAATTGAACGCTATTTGGGAGGAATTTTAAGAGAAATGGCAAAAGGAAAAACTTTGCGCAATTTTTGTGTTCGTGTGTCTTATGGGTGTTTTAGCAAAAATACATGACTTCTTTTTACACGGAAAGTGTATTTTTTTATAACGCTTTTTCCTATATTACTATATATCTGAATGTTTCGATAGCATAATGGTTGAAAAATAATAATAATGTCAAAATAATATGAAAACCAGACTCATTTTACTATGGTAAAAAATTATTTAAATTTTCTGTTACAATTGGGAAACATGTTTGTCGTTTGATGATGTAACAACTTGTTGCATAAAATTATAATATAAAGGTATACTCTACTACTTTAGCTTGTTTGATGCTATGACAACTTGTTGTATAAGATTATAATTTAAAGGTATACTCTATTACTTTAGCTAGTTTGGTGCTATGACAACTTGTTGTATAAAATTATAATTTAAAGGTATACTCTTTTATTTTAACTTGTTTGATCATATAACAACTTGTTGTATAAAATTATAATTTAAAGGTATACTCTAGTACTTTAGCTTGCTTGGTGATATAACAACTTGTGGAATAAAATTATAAAGTCATACTTAACCTTTCAAATATTGTTAAAGTTTTAAAAAGTAAAAGCGTCAGAGTTTCCTTTTAATAGCTTAGGCCTAATGTGGCAATAATTTTGACTTAAAAGACCCTTTTTACTTATTTATAGACTAGTTCATGACAATATTTTTATGTTCTAGTAAAAGGGAGACTTTTCTACATTTGTTAATTAGAACCCAAATGTTTAGTAGGCCCTATTTTAACAGGGAGCAGGAACGTCCAAGCTCATTTGGGGGGGGGGGGGGGGGTAATCTTTTTTTCATAGGGGCATTTTTTATTTTTTTTTGGGGGGGGGGTCAAAAATTGAAAATCCAAAATTTGGGGGGGGGGTAATCACTCCTTTACCCCTCCCTCCCCTTGGACGTCTATGACAGGGAGTGAGGGGCAATTGGTCAATTAATTATACTGTTGCCCAAACACGTTAGTTCATTTGTTGGCCTTAAATTTTAATAACTTATATTAAATCTTAATTATTTGATATAAAAAGAAGTTTTTAAATATTTAAACCAATAATTATAATCTACAGAAGGGTAAATTTTGTTTATTACCATTGAGGGAGTGCATCAACCCCTGTATAAAAGTAACAGGATGTTTGTCTCTGTATCTGTCTGTACTGAAGGATCTTGCTAACTGCTAAAAAGATATGGTTCTCCTTTACAATGTTGCCTCTCAGAGGTTTTCGGAGGGATATAATTATTTTGGGGAGGCCTCTAGGGGCGTAGCCGCTAGAATATCATACATTTATTACCTCTCACGGTCTCAGTTTTGATACTTTGTTAAACTGAAAATACTTAGTCATATTTACAAAAAAGTGACAATCTTGTCTTTAAAATAAATGTGACAAATTTAATTTTAATATAATTTTAGTGGTTTATTATTCAACTACTTAGACATTCAGTCTACTTAAAGCCAGAGAGGAAGGGGATATTGGACTAAAATTTTGCTTGTCCTCTACGTTTTTTTTACATAATTAGTTGACTTAATTTTTTTCGACTAATAAAAGACTTTATGGCAGGTTTAAAAAAAAAAAAATTAGTTGACTTAAAACGTTGAGTCTTTTTATTAAACTTTATTAGGTCGTGCAAACGAACAGTGTCTAAATAATTCCAACATTAATTCATCTTATCATTATCGCCCATTGTCTTATTCCTTTAGATCCCTGACATTAATCTATTCAAACCAGCTAGCTATAACCAACAAGCGAATTAATTATTTAACCCTATTTCACCATACTTGCTTAAAACCTGTTTTTTGGAAGATTCAATTTTTAGCATTAAAACAGTCCAATTATGTTAATTGATATATTTTTACATGGATGTTGCACCAGATTTTCATCTACTGTTGTAAAAATCCACTGTCAGCTGGTTAAAATAACAAAACCCACCATCCACATCCTTGACCTTATCCCCTCCCCTCCTACTGGATAAACGAACAGACTAATAAATGAGTACCATATTAGAAGGGAAGGAGAGGCCATTGGACTATTTATTACACAAGTCTTATTTCATAATAACGTTTTCTTAATAGTTGGCAAAACATCTTTAGTGATTTTACTGAATTTTAATTGGTTGGTTCATAAAGTTAAATGTCCAAACGCTTCAACCACTAATTGTAATGTACATAATAGGTTATTTTGTGTAGCATCATTGGGGATATACATCAATTTATTTGTCATTGTCTTATATCCCTTTAGATCCCTGCATATTAGCAACTTAAATTGACGACACATTTTCCCCTGTCAATATATCCATGTATGCTATATCCATTGCAATGGTGAAGTACGCGTGGTTATATCTTATTGGGTGCTCAACAATGTTAAATATAATCTAGATACATAATCTATAAATCAGCCAACAGGAATACACTGTTAAAAATAATTTTTTTTTTAGCATCAGATGATACTCTATATTCTTCACATTAATGTATAGTATCAATCCGTACGTAGTAGGAAAAAAACCTCATTACGATACAAGGAAGTTTTCAATGCTGTTTTAAGTATTAGGTAATGTTCTGTGAAGTAACACGTAGTACTAAATAATGTATTTGTCTGTATAGTATTGTCTAATACGCTCTTGGGAATATAATTCAATACGGTAGAAGTAATTTTTCATTGCCCTCCTTCGCAATTGTTGTTACCCTCTATCATAATTTTTGATACTTTGTAGGGAATGAAACTGTTTTACTTTGTATGAAAGATCAGTTTATAATATATGATTATTTTATGTACATATACATTTTGTTATATCAACAAACATACCAAGCAGAGCCATAAAACATTAATTTAAATGTAAATTTAGTAAAAAAATTACTTTAAAGATGTTTAGGACTAAACATTATCCTTAAAAATAAAAACTATGGTCAGTCATAATTACAAAAAACAAAACTATAAATCTGAGCATAAATAGTAACATTTCATCTTTGTCTAAAATGACCAAGCATTAAAACACTTCCATGAGAGGTGTGCACGAATGGTGCCTGTTTCAATTATTCTTTACAGTACAGATTCGTACCCTAGAACGAATGAATAGTTACTATTTTAAAAAACCATTCTCTTGCGTATTGTCTGATACGCTACAGAGCGTATGAAATAGTACTAAATCAAGAAACTTTTCTACAGCGTATTTTCCGATACCCTACAACGTATAAAATATTACTATTTTTATAAACTTTTCTACAGCGTATTCTATAGTACCCTAGAGCGTATCAATCGATACTAAAAAAATGTATGGGTTCTGTATAGTAATAATTATTGTGTTATATAGTATTACATAGTGTTATATATTAATTATATAGTTGTAGGGTACTTACGGGTCCAATACTCTCCAGAGTATCAATTGATACTAAATAAAAAAATTATTTTTAACAGTGTAATCAGGTTAATTAATGGTTAGAAAATGAACAGATAAAATTTAGGATAAAGCATTTCTTTAATTTCGTTTAAAGTCAAACATATAAGAAAACAAATATAATAAGGTGTGCATAGTTTAATTTCTAATAAAATATCTTTCAGGAAATTGTATAGCCAAAAAAAATATCGTTTGAATTAATGGAACAAATCCTATTTATGTATAAATAAACAAAAAAGTTTTGTTTGCTTAAAAATTCATTGTTTAGTTTGATGGAATTAGAGGCCAGATTGACCATCTAGATCTACTATATCTATCTATTCAAATTACAAATCTAAAACTTGAATTTGTACTCTTAATTAGGACTGTACAATAGAAAAAAAAGAAATAAAAGTATAACTTTAACTTTACTCATATAACTATTGCTTTCTGTTCGGATTTTATATTGACAGCATAGCACTTGAAGCCATTTAAAAATTTGACCTCTGTTATATTATCCTGCTGGTGGTATATAGCGCCATGAGAGGCAAAAAAAGAAGAAGAAACTACATAGCCACCACTAAAGAAGCACAAAAACGGGTGGGATAACCTAATGGTTGGAGGTCAGACTTTTCAAAAGGATTAGATCTTGATTCTGTTAATAAATAGTATGCTTAAAATTTTAAAAAATTCCTGTGGACAGTCCTTTTCATTCTTATAATTCATTCTTGTCTGCTATTAAAAGATTGTTTTGGTTATTGATAATGTACACAATGCCGCGATTTACCTACATTATCGATGGTGAAATACAAATTTTGCCCCCCAACGACAGCTGAAAAAGGCAATTTAATAAAGGTTGCGTTATTTTGCCCCCCAAATCAATTTCTGAATTGATTTGCATGTTGGTTATACCTTATTCCTGTATTCAAACAATTATACATTAACACTTAAAAATATTTTTTTTCAGGTAATCAATTTCTTTTTTATAATTTTTCTTCTTCTAAAGCTGTGCTTGATTTACATACAGTTAAGAAAAATTTTTAAAGCACAGTTTCCTACAAATTTTGCGTTTACTTGTGTGTACTAACTAAATAGTCAACAAACAGATTCTTGAAACTTCAAAAATACAATATGTAATTTTAAATTAATTCTACTGTTTAAATAACCTTTTAATAACGTGCAAAAACAATTATAGACATTATCTAAATTTCTTCTAATTTTTTTTATGTTTTTTTATTGACTAATTAGATATTTTTAAGGAAGCTTCATATATGTCATAAAGTCATTATAACACTAAAAAAAAAAGGAACATGTAAGTAATATAAGGCACTGATGATTCAAATCTCACTAGTATTTTCCTTTAAAGAAACTTCGCAAAGATGAATGTAACCGTATTTGTTAGTTTTTTTCCAAATAATAAAACAAGCATACCTTAAAATCAAAATCATGATAAAACAATAGAATTTGTTAAAGCTGCCAAGAGATTTTTTAAAGGCTTAATTTTCTATTTTGTTATTAGAACAACAATAGGATCGCCCCCAATATTTTTTTTTCTTCAAAAAGAGGCAAAAATTTCTTACTCTAACCTAAACTAAATTATATAGAATACCCTTTAAGAAACAAAGCTTCACTTATTTTATAATGTCTGATATTCTTGGGCCGTCTAAATGTGTTTAAAAATGAAGGGAGAGAAAGGACATCGAACTGTAATCTATACTAGTCAGTAGAGTACAAGCGTGTTCTTTAATATGTTTAAAAACTCTTTTATTAAATTTTGATTGGATTAACCAGCAGTGTCAACACTTTTCCGCCAGCTATTCTAATCTTCAGAAGAAGTAATTTTGTTACATCAATTTATAGTCAACTGTGTTCTTATACGATTGTTATAAGTTCCATGGAAAATACCAATATCTTTTATATTCATTGGCAGCTTTTTTAAATATTTAGATTTATGCTCATAATATCCAACAAATATGTCAGGTTTAGTGATTTATTTGCATTAAAAGATGGCTATTAATGAAATACTTGTGAAAAAAAGGATTTTACCGATTATATTTTGACACATAATTTAGACATGAGCGTTCTCATGTCTATCAATTTAAGCGGTAAAAGTTCTAGTAAAAAAAGTTAAAATTCTTTACTCCTGTTAAAACTCTTATTGCTTTTAAGAATACTAGGGGATGCGCCTCTAGCATCTAGAGGAGAGCCTTTACCCATGTAAGGCTTCCTTAAACTGGAGAATCGGTTCAGTGATTAGCGAGTTCTAAATGGACAAACCAAAATACTCCTACTACTTTATATAATAGGAGATTCTAAATTTTAAAATGCAAGACTAAAATTTAATAGCATGTAAAAAAAATCATGTAAAATCCGCTAATTAACCAACAGTTACAGATATATAAAGACAGAAAAAGAGAGCGAGAACAACTAAAAATATTTATTAAAGAAATATTTGAGAAAATTTCAGCTAGTGATGATGAGAACTTGTAGACCTTTTGATTGGTGAATACGCGATCAAATTTAGATAGAATGTCTCGCAAAAACTTGCAAAAAAATTTAGCAAGTTTTTATGCGTAGCTACTGTAAAATTTAAATGGTCGCCTGTCTAAAGCTTTATTTGACGTTGGATTAAAATAAAAAAATAAATGTCATAAAGAATTTTCTAAACAAAGACATAAGTAAGAACAATTTGAATTTCTTGCTTTGTTGTAGGAGTTCTAGTTTAAGGTTGAAATCAATAGAACTATTCTAACATGCGACGATTGAATTTTTTAAATTTTTTTGTTGGTAAAAAAGATTTAATGATATTTCTCTTCCAATTACAAAATATGTTACTAAACTATTCTCTCTAATCCGAATTGTTTTCATCGCTACGCATGATAAATTCGTTCTTCATTTGAATGTTTCGACAACAGCCAACCTTTTTATACCTAGTGTTGATGATTTCTTTTGTCCGACTACACCCTTTTAAACAAGAATAATTCATATCCATAAGTAGCACAACAATAACAAGCCAACAACATTTTAATATAATATAAGTATAGCAACATCAGTAATTTTTATCTTGGATTAAGAAAATGTTTATGAAGAATAGTACCGAATAAACAGTCAAACGTACATACATACATAGTCGTTAAATAGCTTCACCTTTAGTAGTACTAGTGTCATAATAGAGCAATAGGTAAATTTTATTGTCTTTTGCATGACGATTTCTATCAACAGAATGAAATTCTATACCTCATGAAAAAGCTTGCTCAAAAGAAGCGAACATAGTTTATATTTACAAAGGTTTAATGGACATACGAACAAAATGAATTATTAAAGAGATGCGAGCGCGAATAAAAAATTTGCCATAGTGATTAATCAGGTTGGCAAATAGAAATCAAAAGGGATACATGGATATGTAATGGGGATAAAAAATTTCTTCCTTTAAATCATCAAAAAACCATCAACTCTGTAAATTATTATTACAGTACAAGTCTTTAAAGCGATCCAGGCGAGCAGTGGGGAAGGATGAGGGGTGGTAGTGGTACCCTCCCCCATAGTTATAATCCCTTCCAAGACCTATAAGAGGCTACACTGTAAAAGAGAACTATATCAGTTCAGCGGTTACAGAGATCCTTCGGTACAGACAGACAGTCAAAAATATCCTGTTACTTTTATATAAGGATTTTCCTATCTCTATATCCCTAATAAATCAATGAAATCCATCTTTTTCAAGTCATGGGGTGACCTTTTTATTTGTTGCCCTTTTTTTCAGATACAACCCTCCCTCCTCTGTAACTTTTCAAAGTGTCTTAAAAATAATCCCTCATTTTTATGACGTCACATGGCTGATTTTTTGAGACATTTTTAAAGTTACCCCTCCTCTTCCAAATAAATAGTAAAGCAACATTACAATCCAATTTTATTTCTGCTTATATGCTCCTAAAGGCTAGGGGTGCAATAAAATAGTACAAATTCTTGGTTTGTTCTCGCTAACTATTTTGGGGAACCTTTATAAAGCTGCGAGGATGGTTTTAGGCTATTTTATTTCTAAATAAAAGTCTTGCAGTCGGATTTTTGGATATCTTTCAAATAAGAGCCCTAAAAGTACTAGGGGCGAAGCAATTAGTCTAAGATATCGTCTCAAGCCTAAAACCTTTTAGTTTAATTCGTTTATTAGAATTTTCGTTACACCCAACAATCCAACTTTTTTGATGTAGTATTGTTTTACAAAGTTGAGAAAATCACTTAAAATTCATATTTTCCCTAAAAGCGTGTTTTTATTGAATATTCGTATACATAGGTATGACCCCTGAATATCGAGGGAAAGGGATAAGGCTCCTCAAGTAAAATATTATGCTAAAAATGTACACATCAATGAAAGAAACATATCCTTTGAAATGTTAGATGACCAGTTGCTTCACCTCTAGCCTCAAGGGGAGGGCGGGGGAGATCTGAAAAAAGCCCAAGACCACTTGAAGGCATATGTAAAGCTTCCAGGAGAGAACAAACATTTCGTACAAGCAATTTTAAGATCTTAAGCTTCAAACAAAAATCCGTACTACTTTATATTATAGGATTATCTTGAGCATTTTAGAAATCTTTATCTCAATAACGATTATTTTCATAAAAAAACGAAACGTTTTATCAGGAGGGATATCCCTGTTGATGAATTAAATATGAACCCAATAACCCCTTTCACTTTCAAACATTTTTTTCAAGTTTTCTAAAATTTTTCTTAGTATGTTTGAAGAGATCAAGCTACTATGTAAATTAACTAGCGGCTGCGACCCTAGCACTTAGGAGCTTTATATTCCAAGAAGTATAGAAAATAGCCCTCAGACTTATATCTATCAAATGAAATAGCCTAAAACCATCCCGGAGCCTAAGTAAAGCTTCCCTAAAATAGAGTAATTGATAGGTTCAGTAGTTAATGGATTCTTAAGCTACAGACAAAAAACAATTACTACTTTATGTAAGAGGATATTTTTGTAAATAATAAAAACTAGGAGCCGAGAAAATTACGTTTCCTCCACTTAGTCTCAGACGGACAGACGGACGGACATTTCGAATTATAGAGTAGCTTCGCTACTAAAAAAGGACGAAGACATCCGTATATAAGGCTAGTGGTTACCCCATCTGCATTTGAACGGAAGGGAATGTACAGGACAAAATTACTTTAATTTTGATATGAAATTACGTTCGACGCTTATTAAACTTATGATCTGAAAAGTAAGTACTTACATTTTTGAAGATTCCATGAAAGATAATCTTTTTTGCTATAAACAGACAAAAATACAACTAACTACTTTAGTATATAGATAATTGATTTATTTGTAATGGACAAAAAGTAATCCTATATCCTCTATGCTTTCCAGATGACTAAAAGTAATCAAAAAGTGCAATAAACAAGAACAATTTATGTTTATAAAAGCTAAGCTCAAATATATAAAATTTTTTGCCTACCAACAAATTTCGGGGGTGTTAACTTTTCTCCTATGTGTGTAAAAACATTGTAAATTATTTTAGTGCTTAGACCTTAAGAAGAAATCAAAAATCTTTACCCCACAAAATAAATTAGATCCCCCTCAAGGTTTTTAATTTTGGAAGATCAAAAGAAATTTACTTTGCTTTTTTAACCTTATTAAAAATGATCATTAATTACCTATTCAGACAAAATAAGGACGTGCAATAAAACAGACGGGAATATTAATTTAGCGTAGCTTCGCTCATACACATACTCACATACAAATACAACTTTCACCTTTTTAGTATATTTTACAAAAGAAAAAAAGTGTTAACAAGAATAAAACTAAGGATTGTTTGAAGAAATATAAAAATGAAAAGTGATCCTAAGGGATAAGACAATGGACTATAAATTGATGGAATGATGTACAACCCCCAATTATGATCAACAAAACATTTGCTTCTGTATCATTGGTGGAAAAGTGTGTACACTGATACAAGCTAATGATTTATAAAAGTCCACAAAGTCTTTAAGCAAACGAATGAATGATGGTGTTGAAAAATTGATAGGCCTCTGTCTCTTTCCTACCCTGATAAATTTAGAGGAGCTATAACCTGTGAAGAAATAGTTATTTCTCGCATCGTATTATAAACGGCTTTCCGCGGATATGTACAATCAAAAGATTAAAACTGTTATTTTAGCCCCGAGGTGCTGAAGGCACCGGCTAAAAAAACTGGTTTTAATTTTTTGATTGTATATTTTTAGAAAGCTGGAAATAATACGCTGCTAGACATAGTTTTTTTTTGTATGGATGAGAACCGGTTCCTATCCACCGGATTCGAATGAATACGAGAAAAAAACCTATTTTCTTTGTTGTCATTAGACCCATCCCTGAGACCCTGAGAGAATTAGATTATCGCCTATGTTTTGAAATGTGCCGACAATCCAACAAAATTTATAAAAAAAATTCTTCTATAGTTTATTAATAGAAAGGGAAAATTTTGAAGAAATTTTTTTTTACCCTCAAAACTAAGAATCGAAGCTTTTTCCGTCTATCCGTCGACACACCTCTAACAGATACCTCTTGTCCTTTTTTTTAGCAGTGATAGAATCGTTCTGTCAATTGCAATCATATCTCTCTCGCTGATTAAACCTCTAAAAACAAAATTTAAAAACAAAATAATTTTCCTATTACGATTTGCAAATGGTTAAAATGTATTTATTTTTTAAAAAAAAACACCCCTTTTGTAATGGTGTAAATTGACAGTAACCAGACCAAAATTAGTTAGGTTTTTGTCCCCAGCTTGTATGAGGTAAATGGTCGTTTTTGCATTAGGCTACTTTTATCAAGTTTTTGTGGGGCATTCTGTTTTATTAGACCCTCATTATTTATTTTCACACATGTATCACCAAAAGATACAGCTTTCTGAATTGATTTGATAATAGTTATTTCTCGAATCGTATTATAAACAGCTTTCCGCGGTTAAAAATCTACAATTATAAGATTTAGTTGATATTATGATTGTACAATGTACATTTTTCTAATACGATACGATACATGATTTTTCAATTTGACTTAGAATCGGTTCTAATCCAGCGGATATTATCAGGTTTCGAAGCCATACTCTCACATATTTTTTATCCTTTTTTAGAGCCTGTATTTGTGTACATATCATTGAGTCAACTTCTGCAAATAGCCTAAAACTTGTCAAGGGCCTATACGATGCTTTCTTTAAAAAACTGACAGATCTTTGGATCAAGTAAATATACTGGATGCTTATTGGTACAAGTAATCTATAAATGTAGACACATAATTTATTCAATTAGCAAATTTAAAGTACGCACATAATCTACGGGTTGAGGACACACAGTTATTTAACCCCTTCCCCCTCTATTGTTTACTTTAATACTCATACATTTATTTGTTTTAGAATACACAAATTAATGAAATTTGCTCAAAACCTCACACCAAACATATTTTTTTTCTCAATCTAAGTAAGTTTTTTTGTCTGTAGCCTAAGATTTCATTAACAACTAAACCGATTAAATTATCCGTTTTAAGGAAGCTTCACATATTTACTTGAATGGCTTTAGGCTATTTTAGTTTTAGAATTAATTCTTAGTATGGGTTTAGGCTATTTTTCTGTCAATCCCTACAGTTACGACTGCAGAGCCCCTAGATTCTAGGGGCGCAGTTGCTAGTTAAATAAAAAGGGTAAATTCTATTTAAATAATTTCAATGCTGAAAGCCAATTGAGATCATAAAATCCAGCTATAAAAAGCCAATAAATTATATTCTCCTATTTTTATGTAGTAGAAAATGTTTTATACTTTAATTTTTAACAAGAGCAATTATATCAACAAGAAGTGTAGCCGTTACAGCAATAAAAATCAATAAAGTCATTTTAAAGATACCGTTTAAGATTTGAAGACTAAGTAATTTTATTCATTGTGTTAATTCTGTTTTAAATATTAACTGTCAGGGAGGGAGGGGACGTTGAACTGTTAATTATATTAGTACCCAGGTTTTTAAAAAGTTTTCTTATTCGTATGCTGAAAATCTTTAGGTTGGTTGGTTCAGCAGACTGTCAGTGTCCAGACTTTTAACCAATAATTTCAATATAGAGAAGGGACAATTTTGTTTGCCATTAATTAATTGTCCATTTTCCTATCCTTAAAAAAAATTAGTAGATGTTGTCTAATCACTGAATAATGTATAATTAAAAAAAAATATTTTCATTCAGTCCACAATATAAGAACAGACGACGTACCCTAGTTATAGAGTAGCTACCCTACTACTGAAAAGAAACCCTATTAAAAAGTACATTGACCTCAAATTAAATCATCTTGCATACCTCTCTTCTTTTTATGAAACAGGGATTAATTCATCCATAAAAAAGCGAAGCCCATTAAATTGTAAAATATAAAAAAAATAGATGAACGGGCAAAATTACAAAGAATATACTCATTAGCTGTGATAATTTTCACAAAAAAATCCGAGATAATACCTCCCCCCCCCCCTAAATTAAAGTTCTTCTCTAAATGGTTGATGACCGACAGAGAGACAAATTCATATCCTATTGTATAAAGTAGTAAGGTATTTTTGTCTGAAGCTTAAAATCTCAATAACTACTGAAATGGTTGGATTCTCTATTATAATTGAGCTTCACATAGGTTCCGTGATGGACATGGTTTAGGCTATTTATTTTCAGATTAAAATTTCGGTATATTTTTAAGCTCTTTTAATACAGATCCCCTGGATGCTAGGGGCGGGTTCGCTAGTTTACAATAAAAGATTTGCCTCCTATGTAAAGGTTTGAACTAACAGCAGAGTAGATCATAGAGTATCTACGCTATACACACAGTATAGTCCATTTTTATTTAAATTGATACAGCAAATTCTTTGGTAGAAAATTGGCATCTACTAATTTATTACTTACAAGATGTTTTACCGCTGTTTTTTCACACCAGCAAAAATATCTGTCCATAAAATGTTAAAGTGCTTGTTAAAGAACAGAGTGTAAGGGGCGTTCCTTCCCTTCATATTTTTGGTGAATACAAAATAGATTACATTGAAAAAAGCATAATGAACAAGTACATTATTATCCATATAAATCGTTTTTTTTGTCTCACTTTCCCACAAAATTTATTTTAGTGAGTTTATAAAAATACTTGTAGAAAAAAAGATGGTTTCTAAAATCTACGGGAAACATGTTTGATTCTAATTTTGTGAAGCAAGTATAATCTACAATTCTTAAAATCGGTCAGTGTTTGCTGTTTACGCATAATTAGTTCATTTAAAGTGATGGACATATATTACATTGAACTACATATTACCAAAAAAACAAAAGTTTAAAAACACGCTTTATCATTAGTTGGCTCAAAAACTTCAAATACTTTTATTAAGTCTTGATTGGTTGGTTCAAACTTGCAACGTCTAAGCTTTTCAACCAATAATATTAATCTACAGAAGGTGTATCTTTTCATCATGATTGGGGATACACATCAATTTATCGCCCATTGTCTTATCCCTTGAGATCCCTGGTGAATTAAATTTACAGCTGTTCTTTTGTTGGATAAAATTGTTCTCGGTAAAAATTTCTCCGAATCGAAGCAAGTTGTAAAACATTTGTATTTCGCACCATTTTAAGTAGGTCCCGGGAAGCAGTCCTTTTAGGTCAACTGCGACCGCAGATTTTTAAAGTGTTTAGCTACTGGCGGCGGCTTTAGAATGTAACTTCTTTAGCTCATTTTTTAGTTTGTTCTGATTTTTAAGGCGATAGGTTTTTTTTACAAGTTTCATGTTTTGGTCAGTCAATTCGTTAGTCTGGTCCGATTTTAGATATAAAGAAAGCTAGATAGATAGCTATAAAGACAGTAAGGTAGCTAAAAATAGATAGATGGAATTGAAGATAGATAAGTTGTAAAACAGTATGATTTCACACCATTGCTAATCAGAACTACTGTGATCATAAATTTCTTCAAAATTTACATTTAGTTTTTGCTTTCTACATTTTGGTTGCTAGGAGAAATTACAGATTAAAGATGATGATAAATATTCACGAAAGCGGAGCTCAACAAGTCCGTAAATATAGCTAATGTCTAATAACTTTGGGAGGTAATATTAAATTTTTATTGGTTTATACAATCTAACAGATTCCAACTATTCAACCAATAGGTTTAATCTACATAAGAAGTAGTTTTATGGTTTCCCTCAAAGTACCTGTCGAGCACAAAAACTCTTTCTTTATATTGAAACAAAATAAAAACGAGGTTAGGTTAGGTTAGTTTATATTGGGAACAGGGTAGTTTTCTAAGGTCAGGACAACGCAGGTATAGGCTACGCTGGTTTTGAGCCCCCTATAGGTATAAGGCAAAAAATATCAACATGCGTTATTTTAATTTCATTTTTAAAACAAGGAGGGGGGGGGGTCATTGCTTGCTAAGTACCTTGAGAAAAAGCACCGGGTAAATTTGTTTACATAATTGGGTAAAATATCTTTCGTCCATTGTCCATCCCATATCATCCATGACTTTTATGTACACTTTCTTCCTTGTTGATGTAAATAATGTAAGAGCTTTAGTTTGGAACCCGGTATTAGTGTCTTAGAAATTATCTTAGTGACGTAAAAAAAATAGGATGTGTCGATACTACTAGGATTTTTAAGAATTGTTAATAAAGGCCTGAAATCAAGATTTTTTGTGCTTTTAAAAAATATTAAAAATATTTCTAAAAATTCTACATTATTTTTGCTCACTTTTAAAAAACAAAATCAACTTTTTTTTATTTTTTTTTATATAAAATTATCTTTCAAAATTGAAATAAGATCTATCAGCTGATATTGTACTTCTTACATAACTCAAGAGTTGACTTACAATGTGTAAATATTTTATAGATTATTTAGCAAAATAATAAAAAACCTATATGTAATTTCGTGATTAATAATTGGCTTAATCTTACATTAAACATTGAATGATTTTAAATAATTTTCAAATATTTGCTTTTATAATTATACTTATTGTATAAACACCCTCATAAGTTAGCGCAAAATGCTATATATTTTATCACATATGAGCTATTTTTTAAGCCAGCTTTTTAGTCAAAATTTCAAACCAATAACAATTAAATCAAAAGATATTAGGTTAAAACTATATATAAACGAGAGTAAAGAAATAAGATATTGCTATCAACAACAACAAAAAAGGGTTTTGTCTAGTTTTTGGTAAAAATAATGCATATTTATCATTTTAAATTAAAGCTATCTTTTCAAGATCACATCTATAAATTCGTCTGTATTTTCTAACTTATACCTGTTACCATGAAAAATCAATTGATTTTCCATAATAATTTTATTTCTATATTAAATTTAGAGACAGCTAATTTTTCTTTAAATATAATGAGATGTTTATCAGAAATTTTTAATTAAGCATAATAATGTATATATAAAAAAGACAATTACGAATAAAAACAAAACAATCAATTATTAGATTATTAATATCAATAAATTTAACGGAATTTGAACGTAATTGTTAAAAAAGCTAGCTTAAACAGTTTTGCCATTAAAAAATAACCTTCTTTATGAATGGTACATTCTAACAAGGGTAATGATATCCAGTAGAGCAACATATTTAACAAATATGTCTTTAAATAATCAGTCTATTTAACAAATATCTTTTTAAAATGCATAAGTTATATTACCTCTCACAAGATTGTTTAGTCCTTTGACACTGTACATAATTATTATTTGATTGATCTATCCTTAATTTTTATTCATATTCAATTTTATTGTTTGTATATAAATATTTAATACCTGTATTATAATACGGTTATTATTTTTTTTTGCTATGTTTTTATAAAATAAATATCTAAGCAAATGTTACCAATTCTTATAATTATCTGGAATTGAAAAGAATTACTTTCATTCGGTTGCTAAAAAGAGGAGAAAAAGAAATGTATTGAGTCAGATAGTAGCCTTAACCTGTACAGCTTTACATTTATTTCATAGATAAATTGAAATTGAAATTAGATAAATTATTAATTGATTTTAGATTATTAAACAAGACATGTTAGAATTATCCTATCAATTTCAAACTCTTCATGATGATTCCTATGACAGTTAGGTATAATTTATAAGCAACTCTATCATTGTTAACAGAAAGTCAGTACGTCCATTTAAAACATGCTTTGTGTGTTTTTTTGGCTGCTATTGAAGAAAGACAACTGAAATTTTTAGTGAAAATGTCTTTTAAGGGGTGTTTTAATGTATTTTTTTTACAGTAGCTTTTGATGGATTATTTTAGGTTAGGTTAGGTGATTGCCCTGCAGGGTTAGGAAAATGGCCCCGCATGGATAGAGCCCCCCCCCCCGCAGTGGCTAGAAATAGGATACAATCTACTGTGAAAATACCAAGAAACGTCCCTTAAGAGGCATTGTCATGAAAGGGACTATACCCAAGATATATGTGCATCTACTTAACGACTTCCAAAATTTGAGGGTGCCCTCAAGTAATCACCCCTTCCCCCCCCCCCTGCATCTACTCTATACATTATTTTGTCTGTCTGACTGTCGGTCATGCTTAAAAAACCTTATTGTTGGAGAAATGTTATTTTCACGACTGCTTTTTTAGATAGCCAGCTGTAAGTTTTAGTCAAGATACCTTATATTTGTACAGATCTGCTCCATATAATTGTCTGTCTGTCTGACAGATATACTTAAAAAGACAATTTAGTTTTAAAAGAAAAAAATTTAAAAAATGTTGGTGGTTTTTTTTCTAAGCGCGTGAGGGTGCAGGTACCCTATCCTAAAATAGTTATAAACCTTCCCATGACCTATGACCTATGTCCCTGCAAAGGAGAAGCATATTAGTTAGGAAGATCCTTCCATATAAATAGACACACACACACAAACATTCTTTTACTTTGATATAAGGATTAGCATTTTGTTACTGTATCCTATTACTAGCGGCTACGCCTTAGAGGCCTCTTGGGGCACTTGAGGAGGAGAGAGTCCAATGTAATAAACCAATTTATTTTTTTAGATTTTAAAAGAAAAAGACAAACAAAGAGACAGACAAACAGACATCCTGTTACTTTATTATATCCTATTATATAAATTAGTAAGCTAAGCTTTTTTTGACTGTAGCAACGGATCTTGTTAACCGCTGAACCTAAAGGGTTCTTCTTTACAGTGAAGCTTATTATAGGTATAGAGAAGTTTATAACTATTTAGGAAGAGGGCTCTCCACTCTCAAAAAAAAATAACACTTAGAAAAAAAGTACCATCTCCGCAATTTTACTTCTTTGTTTTAAAACTTAAATTGAAAATTGGAAGAATGAACTTTCCCCCTTACCACCCTAAAAGCTTCTAGTGATGTTACTGCTAGTGATAATATATTATAGTTTTTATCAACATAATATGCGGATTTTAAGAAAAATTTAATCAAATATGCGGACTTTTTTCAACCTTTTTTTGACAACATTTATTAGACATATTAGAATTATACTATTGATTTCAAATTTTGCACGGAAGTATGTCCTTTTACTGTATGCTATATTTACGCAATTTTGCAACAAATTTATGTGCAATTTCATTTAGACTTCAAAATTAATATTCTGCTTATTAAGTTCTGACACTCTAGCTATTGTGCGTTTGTTCTACCTTCTGATTTTTGTGCTTCGTTTTTATGGATGTTGTCATCCTTGTCTAGAAAATACAAATTTATTAATCTATGGTAGAAAGTACAGAGAGTATAAATTATTTCCTACATTTTCTTTATCAATTATCAATTATCAATCACCTCTATTATCCATCTCTTTTTTAGGGGTTACCTTTCCCACCTCCCCTCTAATCCCTCGTTTTTAGTTACGTCACTAAGATAATTTCTAAGACACTAATACGGGGTTCCTTCTCATAGATCCTTGAAAGGCTTATAGCTATTTAAGGGGAGGGTATTACCCCCTGATTTTTTCCCCTTTTCTTTCGAAAACTAAAATTTAAAAACGCGGGGTCGAATTCAACTCTACCAACATCCAATTTCCCCTATAGGCCTCTAGGGGCTTAGCCGCCATTTCTTCAAAAGGGGTTATCTTGAACATTAACAAAAAGTCTGTACGTGCAATTTTTTAACATCAATAGTACATTGGGCCGACAGTCTCGAACCCGCCACCCCATTGCCACCTAGGTAGCAGTGAAACAACACGTCTGAATTCATAGCCTTAGATGAAAAATATCAAAATTAGCATACAATGAGAATTGTTTATGCTAAATCCTAAACATAAAACCATACAATAGAGTTAACTCAGTATTATAATCGTTTCTGAAAATTTGGTGTAAAAACTACACATATGATATTATTTTGGATTTTACGTCAATGTAAATTTCTCTTTTATTACAAGGCTGAGAAGGGACGTAGTGCTTAAGGACGTCCAAGCTTTTTCTTTTCTTTTGAGGGATATAATGCAGAGTTTTAAAGGTTTGGGGGTAAGTTAATCTAATATACTTCCTAAAATTGTTGTGGGGAGTGGGTTAAACCCTCACCTTGGACGTCCCTAGCTCGGTGTTAATTGTTATGTCAGTTGCATAGAATGCTGTCAAATCGACTAAATCCCTGAAGACTCTCGTTGTTGTGTTGGTCTAATCATGGGGTCCGACCCCCAAGAATAAAAAAATGTGTTAATCAGGATTACAAGTGGAAATATTGACGTTTCTACAATCACGCAACAAAAACAAAGTAAATTAGCGCAGCAACTATTTGGATTTTTATCAATAGAAATGTATTAAAGTATATTATTATGACCCAAGAGCTGCTATTCAGCCAATTGATTCCATTTGAAATTATCCGAAATTAAATATTTTGTTCGGTTATTGCTGGCGTAAAATTTTGTGTAGCTAATGGGACGTGGGTAAGAAAAAGAAAAATTAGGATATTGTTGAGGGAAAATTTTCACTTCGAGTTGTTTGTCTAAATTGTATTCCCTAGTCACTGTTTATGAGATATTCTGAAAACCTGGCCTCTAAGACGTACATTATTTCAATTATTAACAGCTTTTGGCAGGCATTGAATTTAAGTAAATTAAATTTCAAGTATTCTTTATTTAAATCAAAAAAAAAATTATTATAACTAGTTGTGCAGTTTTTTTTTATTTAATTTGTGATATTAGCTATTTTATTTATTAGGCTGAAGGTGACAACACCCATATTTAAAGGAAGAACATTTCTGTGTTTGTTTAACATACATTGCAACAAGGTTTACATTGTTACTTCTTTTAAAAAAGATCATTCATCAGGATGGTTGTCTCAATCATAATAGTTTACCTAATTCTAAAAGTTTGCAAAGAAAAAAGTAGAGGGGGTGGGAGAATGTCTCAACGAAATTATGCAAGCCCAATTCTTTATCTTACAGAATAAATTGATTATCTAAAAAACAAATTTTAGTTGTTTAGTTCAGCATACCGTAAATTTAAAGTCACAATACTATCCGAATACTAACACTTTCTTATGGTAAAAAAAATTAACAAGAAAGATTGTGTCCAATATTAGGTTTGAAAACCAATAAATTTCAACAGAGAAAATAGGTTTGTAATGGGATAAAAGCTTAAAATCTGATAAAATGAAAATCAAACCTAAAATCCTATAAGATGTCAAAACCTACTAAACCGTATTAGATCTCTATTTTATGTAATCTTCAAATGATATACACCTACAGAATTGCTTTACTCCTAAAGCAATATAAGAACAGCTTTTCTTTCTAATCTTTTACCCCTTTAATGTGATTAACTTTATTACGTTGAAATCCTAAAATATTAGTCGATTATTGTCCATATTAGAGACTTTGGGATGATCTAATTTATTGTCGTTTTTTTTGCAAGTTTTCATAATTGTTATTTCTGAGAATTGTACGGTTGGTTGATCTACCTGACCTAAAAATCGATGAAAACCTTCCTGGTACATTTATGAAGTTACCCTGAAAAGCAAAATCTTGTCGGCCTGCCCGTTTTAAATAACCTAATTATCACACAGACTAGCAGTAAGACATCTTTATTACTAAGAAAAGTTGATTGGCTTTAAAGGGTTAAAATTGTGTTTTGTCTCTTATACAGATGACTTTGGTATTTTTAGAATGTGTATAAGTCAAATAAGGTCACAACTTGGATAGAGTGATAGGGCAATAGGATATTGGAAGATTCTACAATATTCTTTCTTTGATTCGTTTAGCAGCTAATTTTTCATTAATTTTTTTTTCGAATGCGTGTAGTCATTTCTCAGTATTAAATAATCTAGCCTATCCAAAAGAGATGAAATTGATATAACATTTAAAAAAAACAAGGATGACAACATCCATAAGTAGCGAAGCACAAAAAATCGTAGATGGGAATACGTACAGGTAGATTTAAAAGGTTTTTACTAAAATCAAGAATAGATTTATTGGATAAAATAAATATGAAACCTTGTTTTATTTTGTATGATGACGATGGTCAAAGTAAATTATATTAAAGATGCTCATAACAATGGGAAAAATTATTTTGATACTGATATCCCATAAAAGTTTGAAAATTGGATCAAAATATCAAAGATCTTTGGAAATATGTAAAACATATAAAAATAGCCAAAAACCTGATAAAAGGCAGTCTGGCCGCCATGGTTGTTTTCAAAAAACGACAAAAAATTTAATTTTTAAATCCTTAAAAACTTTAAAAATTTGGAAAATCGGACCATATACACTGAAGATATGGAAAAAAGTGTTAAATATATAAAAATAGCCTAAAACCTGCCATAAAGGCAGTCTGGCCGTCATGGTTATTTTGTTTAAAAGACGGAAAATTTAATTTTGATATCTATAACTGAAAAATTTTGAAAATCGGACTATAAACACTGAAGATATGGAGAAAAATGTTAAATATATAAAACACAGCATAAAACCTGCTAAAAAGGCAGTCTGGCCGTCATGGTTGTCTTCTTTAAAAGATGGGAAATTTAATTTTGATATCTATAACTGAAAAAAATTTGAAAATCGGACCATACACTGAAGATATGGAGAAAAATGTGAAAAATATAAAAATAGCTTAAAACCAGCTAAAAAGGAAGTGTGGCCTTCATGATTGTTTCTTTAAACGACAGGAAATTTAATTTTGATATCTGTAACTGAAAAAATTTTGAAAATCGGACCATAAACACTGAAGATATGGAGAAAAATGGGAAAAATATAAAAATAGCCTAAAACCTGCTAAAAATAGGTCCGACCGCAAATGATGTTTTATAGTCAATTGTGCTCCTTAATAATGGGAATATTGTCATAAAATTTCAGCATTCTATCTTTTATAGGAGCTGAGTAAATCCCATTTCCCCCATAGCGTTACGGACTGACGGACTGACTGACTGACGGACGGACGGACAAAGTGAATTATAGAGTAGCTTTGCTACTAAAAACCTACATTTGCATAACTATTTTTAGAATTTATGTCATTCTAATTTCTAAAATCAATCTTATTTTCGAAGTTCCCTATAGGTCCTGGGGTGTTTTAACTACTTCCAATAAATATTTTCCAATATCTTCTTTACTTTATTTTTCTTCTTAAATAAATTCAAACGAACGTGGAAGCCTCTAGAGCCGTAGCCACGCGATAAATTTAATGGAACTAAAATCATAAATATCAGAATTGTAATAAATCCATCAAAAATATCAAAAGTGAAATTTAAAACAACTTTTAGTTAGTTAAATTAAGATTATCAGGGAAATAAGTTAAATCGTAAATTATGAATATTTTTCTTACAATTTTGAAGCAAAAAAATACATAAGCGTATTTGAAACTGAATTCTTTTTAAGCTTTTAAAAAGATTATTTCTCCCGAATTTAAAAGAGTTATAAATACATTTTTTATTAGAACCGTAGTTAAACTAAATAAAAAACAAGGATGACAACATCCATACGTAGCGAAGCACAAAATTTTGTGGATGGGACTGACCGTCATGGTTGTTTCTTCAAACGACGTGAAATTTAATTTTGATATCTTTAACTGAAAAAATTTTGAAAATCGGACTAAAAACACCAAAGATATGTGGGAAAATGTAAAAAATATAAAATAGCCAAAAACCTGCAAAAAGGCAGTCTGACTGTCATTGTTGTTTTCTTCAAACAATGTGAAATTTGATTTTGATATGTATAACTGAAAAAATTTTGAAAATCGGATCATAAACACCAAAGATATGGGAGAAAATGTAAAAAATATAAAAATAGCCAAAAACCTGCAAAAAGGCAGTCTGACCGTCATTATTGTTTTCTCCAAACGACGGAAAATTTAATTTTGATATCTTAAACTGAAAAAATTTTGAAAATCGGACCATAAACACCAAAGATATGGGGGAAAATGTGCAAAATTAAAAAAATAGCCTAAAACCTGCTAAAAAGCCGCCCGACCGCCATTGATGTTTTATAGTTAATTGTGCTCCTTAATGATGGGAATGTTGTCAAAAAATTTCAGAATCCTATCTTTTATAGGAGCTGAGTAAATCCCATTTCCCCCATAGCGTTACGGACTGACTGACGGACGGACTGACTGACGGACTGACGGACGGACATAGTAAATTATAGAGTAGCTTCGCTACTAAAAACTGTATTTAGAATATACTAAATAAGGTTGGTGAGTGTGACATCCATAAACGCTAAACAAATAAGACAGAAGGACAAACGAGCATAAAATAATAAAGAGCAAAAGTTTATATCATAGAAAATCATAAGAAATAAAAAATCATTAAAGCTATACAATCATAGCTATTTCTCGTATCGTATTATAAACGGCTTTCCGCGGATATAGAATGTACAATGAAAAGATTAAAACTAGTTTTTTTTAGCCCCGAGGTACCGAAGGCACCGGCCAAAAAACTGGTTTTAATCTTATGATTGTACATTTCTATATTCGTAGAAAACTGGATATAATACGATGCTAGACATAGTTTTTTTTCGTATGGATGAGAACCGGTTCCTATCCACCGGATTCGAAAGATACGAGAATAGTTATTTCTCGTATCGTATTATAAACGGCTATCCGCGGATATAGAATGTACAATTATAAGATTAAAACCAGTTTTTTTAGCCCCGAGGTGCCGGAGGCACCGGCTAAAAAACTGGTTTTAATCTTATGATTGTACATTTCTATATTCGTAGAAAACTAGATATAATACGATGCTAGACATAGTTTTTTCGTATGGATGAGAACCGGTTCCTATCCACCGGATTCGAATGAATACGAGAAAATCTTTGAAAATTATCGTTAATGTGTAGCTACATTTTCTAGACTACCTATACCAATTATTACAGAAATCGCAATAATATGTTTAAAAACGATAAGACGAGCCTACATTTTAGAACAAACTTATTGATTAAGTACGGACGGACATAAATTAAATGTAAAAAAAGGCTATGTCTCAAAAAATGACTAATTACAGTGTCGTGATGTATAAATTTCATAATATATTGACAGGGAGGTTAAGGTCGAATTTAACATCAACATTAACTGACAGGGAACATTATTCATAAAAATAAATAATCTCTTATAGGCAATCTATATTATTACTTGGATATTGCATCAGAATTTCATGTACAATGCACCACTTTTAACCCATTCACTCAGCTATTGCTGGATGAACTAACTGACCAATAAATGAGGTTATAAACGACAATGTTTCCCCTGTCAATATGACCATATCCTATATCTATTCAATAGGCATACGCTATAAAAAAAAAAAAAACTTATTTATCTTAATGAACAATATATTAAGTTAAATATAAATATTTTCTCGTACTCATTCGAATCCGGTGGATAGGAACCGGTTCTCATCCATACGAAAAAACTATGTCTAGCATCGTATTATATCCAGCTTTCTACGAATATAAAAATGTACAATCATAAGATTAAAACTATTATCAATATTTTTTACTAGGATTTGTGACTTTTTATTTTGAATGTTTTTCACTATCCTAAAAGAATTATATAATATTTAAAGCCAAAGAAATTAGACCGGGCATGATATAATTTTTAATTAATTGTGGTTGTATAAAATTGTCTAATATTCTCTTAAAATATATTACTATTTATCTGGCGGGACCAACCCTTGTCTCTAGGGACATTTATAATATGAAAAAATTATGATTACACTCACTTTTACATAAAGCTTCCCTTAAATGGAATTCATCAGTTCGATGATGGGTAAAATCTTAAACCTCATACAGTGTGTAATTCAAAAAGATTTCGCCTCTTTGTTTGAGGGCGGTGGGGTATTTTTGTTTTTAGGGGAGTGAGGTGTCCCAACCACCATGAAAATAGCTTAAAACCATTACAGGAAGAGTGGTTACCACGATATTAAGCTTCAGAAGGACAGGCAGACATCATTCTACCTTTAGCTACCAGGGGCATTTCTATATAGGAAAAAAGTGTATAAACATTCACTGGACACATATAAAGCTTCCCTGAAAGTATATGGATAACTAACATCTTAACCCACAAACAAGAAATTATGTTAATATTTTAAGATATTTGTGAAAGAAAAGTTTAGAAAATAATAAAGTCAGAATTTAACCTAAATTCTGAATAGGGGGAAATTCAAGGTCCATTTTTGTACAGAAATTTTCTGTTTTTTTTTTTATCAAAGTAGACAAATAATGTTTAAACTTAAATGTACACAATAAAGTCAGTTTTAAACATAATTTTAATTGGACTTATAGAAGCAGTATTTTAGTGGTTATGTGACATTGTACTTTTAAATTTTGCGTACATTCAAGGAATTTTGGTTCATTGTCCCCTAAATTCTTAACCAAGAATCGTGTTTAATATAAAATTAGTATAAAATGTGCCCGAAACAATTTGTATGCTTTTAAATTTTGTGGTAACACAAAATTTAACAAGGATGACAACATTCAACACAGCAATGTTCAACATTAGACAGAAGGATTTATATAACAGTTAAATTATAGAGTAGCTAAGTTTAAAGCATAATTGTCAAAGTGACCAATATACATAACAATGCAAAAGTTATAAGTTTCAAGTTAGAGAGGTCTTTTATTTAGTGAAGGAAAATGGTAAGTTTTCAAGAAAAAAAAAACATTACAGTACACGACTAAAATTGATACAAATCTCCAATGTTGCTAATTTCACAGATTTTTTGAAAGAAATAAAATTATTACTATTTGATAATTTTCATTTTGTAGTACCCCACATTTTTAAGCCTTTGGTTTCTTGGGGGTGATTATTTTCTCCAACCCCTTGGGTTACACCCCCATCCCTCTAGGATTACATCCCAACCCCGATGGGGTTACAACCACCCACCCTTATGGTGACCTTTCTAGTGACCCCTAAAGTAGGTGCCAATACAAAATAGCAAATGGTTATCTTGTACATGTTTCACTACAATAAACAAAATGTGAACACTCTTTAACTAATAATTTGGTCGATTTATTCCTACACAGTGTTCCGGTTGATAAAATTAACGGATTGAACATCTATACTTTCTAAATTTCTCTATTTATTATTGCAATTTAAAGAAGTTAATTCTATGAGTGATAGCAAGTTACTAGATGGTCGAATTTTGGCTCGACAGCCCAGACCCGATAGTCTTCAAATTACTGTATTCCTGTTTACTGTTTTTAAAATGTAAAATAATGGTATCTTTTTGATGCTGGCAATGTTCAAAATTATAAAATTTTACTTAAACGCCATAAAATGACCTCTAGGAGCTAACCCCTCACCCCTGGGTATAGAACAGATACTAAAGTTATTTATTATACGATGTCACATTAAATTTAAACTTCCATGATAAAAAAAGTAGTTCGTGTAAGCCCCGAAGTCCAATTAGTGATCCAATTAGGATAAATAAAATTAACCTTTTTGTAGCTTAAAATTGTTAGTGGAAAAGTAAACACTGCAAGTTGGACCAAAATTTGTTTAGATAATTTGTTTAGAAAACTGCAAGGACCAAGTTAACCAATTTTAACAAATCTGAAAACTCTTTTCAAATTCATGAGAAGTTTAACCCCCGGAGGGAGAAGACATTGGTCTGCTTATTTCACTAGTCCCCAAAGTTTTATAATATCGTTTTCTTATTCTATAGCTTATCAACTTTGGGGACTTTCATTGAATTTTGATTGGTTGGTTCATTAATTTGAGTGTCCAAACGTTTCAACTATTAGTTGTAATCTACATTGGGTAAGTGCATCAATTTATAAGCCATTTTCTTATCTTTTTAGATCCTTGAGTTAAACAACTGCATAGGAATGACTTTTAAACCCGGGAAAAGTATGTTTGGTTAACTGTCACGATTATATAAAAATTTCACCCTTTTCTCCTCGCAAGGCGAGGGTAAAACTTTCTGAAAAACAAGAATGACACCATCTATAAAAGCGAGTCACAGCAGTTCAGATGGACAAACGAACATTTACTAATAACGACAGAACTTAAAAAATGAATTATTGAAATATCTTGTTGAAATCTTATAAAAAAAATGTTTTACTAACGTTTTAAAATTCAACATAGAAATTAATTGCTTATTGTATAGTGCTTGATCGCCTTAGAAGTCATAATTATAATATTGAGAGTTAGATCTTAAAAAATGTATTTTGTCTTAATAATGATGTTTTTACTTGTAGAGTAGTTTAGACAAAATAGTTTTTCTTCATTTAATCCATTCTCTGTAAAAGCAGGAATAGAGGGAACATTGGGCTGTTTATTACATTAGTCCCAAATGTTTTATCATTATTACTTAGTTTGTTAACTTTGAGAACTTGAAATGAATGTTGAATTATTGGTTCATTAAATTCAACTGTTTAAACGTTTGAACCATTAATTGTAATCTACAGATAGGTTAATTTTGTGTATCATCATCGGTGATATACATCAATTTATAGGCTATTGTCTTATCCCTCTTCCTGGTAAAAAATGATGTAGGCTTTATGTATATGTTAAATTCCTAAAGGATTAAATAAGTGTAATCTTAATGTATACATTAACAAGCATCACAAGAACCATTAAAGCGAAGATATAAAAAATACTAACTATATATATAATATGTTAACTAAAGGACATTATTAATTATTGTCATTTATATAAGTAGAATGTTCGTTAAGATCTTGCTAACGACAGAATTGATTGATTGAGTTACTCATTACAGGTAAATATAGACATGTTTTAAGCTTTTTATCCTTACAAAATCAGCTGTTTGACTATTAGAAATGCATTTTAATACACCAAAAATATGATAAAGTAATAGACATAATAGCCAGGCCATAATTCTATAAAAGCATCGCTCTAGAAGAAAAAAAATATTTAAGTTTACATACAATTACACAATACATACAAATGGTTTTTTTGCCCAGGGGTAAGTTCTCATGAATAAAGGACTCCAAATTAACCAATATTGTGTAGTTTATATTACTCACTTATCAATCAATTTGTTCTCAATTAATTATAATTTGACATTTTAATTTCATAATATAGGGAGGGAGAGGACAAAGTCGATTAAAATAACAAAAAGAAAATTATTAAGTAAGAAATTAATTTATCGTCCATTGTCTTATCCCTATATCCCTGACTAAAGCATTAAAGTAAGTACCATTAAGAGAAAGTTCACTGAAAAATATTTACTCGTATTCATTCGACTCCGGTGGATAAGAACCGGTTCTCATCCATACGGAAAAACTATGTCTAGCGTCGTATTATATCCAGCTTTCTACGAATATAAAAATGTACAATCATAAGATTAAAATCAGTTTTTTTAGCCCCGATTAATCTTTTAATTGTACATTCTATATCCGCGGAAAGCTGTTTATAATACGATGCGAGAAATAACTATTATAATTTAAATATCATTCAACAAAAAATCTTGAAAAAATTTGAATGCATAAGATTGATATCAAAAAAGCTTTAGAGGTGTTTAAGTATTTATTTTTTTTCATTAAGATTTTACCAGTCAATGTTATTAAGCAAGGATTACAAATGATATACATCTGCATTAATGATAAACAAAATTAACCCTTCTATAGATTACACTATTGGTTAAAAAGTTTAGACACTACTAGTTTGGACCCAAACAATCACAATGCAATAAAAGTTCCCAAAGTTTTTGTGCCAACAAACAAGATAATTTAGTCATAAAAGTTTGGGTACCATTGCAGTTTACAGCATAAAGTCCCCTTCCTCCCTGGGTATTTAGCCTAATTTCTAAGAAAGGGTTAAACTAAGGTTAAATATCTTCTGTTTAAGTTAAGAAAGAAAGGGATAGTTAAATTAAAGATAATTTAATTTTAATCGTAATATGCTTTTAAACAAAGTAGTAGTTTTTTTTCTGAAGCTTAAGATTTCAGTAACAACCAAATC
The DNA here is from genome assembly GCF_053477335.1 of Acartia tonsa. NCBI lineage: Eukaryota > Metazoa > Arthropoda > Copepoda > Calanoida > Acartiidae > Acartia > Acartia tonsa. Next base: position 43,695,666 of record NC_137268.1, on the reverse strand, counting down.
TAAAATGTTTTGTATAGTAGGAAAGCTTTACATAAGTCACGGGATGGTTTTAGGCTATTTTATATTTGGATTTAAGTATTGGAGTGGTTCTAGGCTATATTTCAATCTTATCTTTAAATACAGAGTCACAAGATGCTTGGGTTGCAGCAACTACTTTCACAAGAACAAAAAATTCCATAATTCATAACATTTTTATTACTGGGGGAAGATTATCTTATCTTCTATAATCCTGTCCCTGCATCCGTGGTTAAAAGCACTTCAAATGTTTATTTTATTGATCTGGATTAGTTCCACACTAAAGCAGGGATAAGACAATGAACGATAAAATGATGAAAGTGCTTAAAGTTTTTGAGGAAGAAACATTTGGATCTATTGTAGTTCACGGTAAAATATTGTTGGTAAGCAATATTTCCAAAAATATATGAATTTGGAAATATTGCTTACCAGCAATATTTTACCGTGAACTGCAGTAGATCCAACATTTTTATAAAAAAAGTTTTTTTTTGCCATACAACAAGAATAATTTTAAAGAAGGTTTGGTTATCTGTTTTCGGGGACGTGTGCTCAACCCTTAATAAAAAATAGCAACTGGGAAAAAAAAACAATTTCACTCCCAGTATCTTTTTGCTCCAAATAATTAATTGTTTTTAATGTGAATGCCCTCCCCCCCCCCACAACATCACTATTATAAAAATACTCCTATAAGAAAAGGGCAAAGCCACTAGTGCTTAAAATACAGGCCTGAAAAAAAAGCATAAACGATCGATTCATAATGACCATAAAAAGCAGTATAATACGGCATAAAAATATCGATTAGGGGATGATTTTCCCTAAATTAAGTAACCTCCCACACCCCTCCCTCACCTAGTGAAAATTATCCTCAAAACAAGAATGACCATATTTGTAAAAATCATAAGAATCTTTTGGCTTAAATTGTAGAGCTAAAATGCATTAAGTATGTAATATCACAAATGACAAACATTAAATGATATGCATTACAACGGTTTTGTAGATTATTATTTTCAAGTAAAACGGAAAAAAATCCACAATTATAATTCTTTCCAATTTAAATACGTGATTTATATACAAAATAATATCAAATAATTTGAATATTTTGTACTGTTAAGGTAAAACTATCTTAATTTTAGAAAAGAATTGCTTAAAAAACCTACCCCCCCCCCCCCTACACAAAATTAAAGTTATGTAAATTTTTCCACCTCCCCCCCACCCCCTGCTAAAAATACCCTTAAAATTATTTCTATATTGCATGACGAAAACGTATTTGGAGCTTCTAAATTCGCTACGAATAGTTATAGTGAAAAATTGACTAGGCATTTACACTAATGGACTGGGACAGGGATAAGACAACTCAATATTGTTTATCACTGGCTAATCATTATTGAAACATTAGAGTAAAACACTAGAGGGAGAAAGGGTTAAATAACTGTATCTCCCCATCGCAATCGTCTTGTGCAACCTTCCTATTGGGTCATTGAAAATCAACCAATGGTATCGCTTATATTAACACAGCTAAGTAGCAGACAATTATTTAGACGCAGACGAAAGGGGTCTTTGAAAAATGGAGGGAGGTGGTTGTCTGTATATACATCTATACTATAGATCTGTTATTGAAACAAATATTCTTTATGAAATGCATCAATTTAATTTCTATTGCACAGTATTTATAAAGTTTTACTCAGGATGCGATATTACTTTGCCTTGAATGAAAATTTACTTTGTTACATATATTTTGATCCAACCCGCGTCATTATGAAGGGCCAGCTTACTATCGGAAGGTGTCGGGCCAGGCTGCGTCCCTTAAAGAAGTAAGAAATTGTACTAACTGCTGCTTGCGCATGATATTAATAGTATTAGTAGGGGTAATGCCTTGGCACGTAAAAAGGTGCAACTAATTACAATGAACAGTTAGGACCTTCAGATAATGTTTTGAAAATCCGCTCCAACGAGGTTAAGGTATACAAGGTAGTAATAAAAACTATCTTTTAAAAAAAACAGGGTGTATAATGACTGACGGACAAAATGTAAAGTAAAAAACTAACCAAAAAAACCGTTAAAAAACCTTACTTGCATACTTTTAAAGTCTAACTTATTTCAAACTGAAAACATAAATCTTTAAGAAAAAATTTTATTCTTTAGCAGCTACGCTTTACATTACTTTTGAATAATGTCTATACCTGTTATTTGAACTACATCTTTAAAGTATAGAAACGTGGGTATTTGCCAGCAAAAGTAAGCAACCAAGATTTTAAATCAATTTATTATGATATAACAAATAAAAAAATAAAGATGGCAACATCCATAAAATCCACAAATCAGAAAGTCAGACAAAAGAACATTAACAAATACAGAAAACATTTAATACATACATATATATTATTAAATGCTTAAATAAAGAATGGTTAATATGAACATTTGAACATTTGAACATTTTGAGACTTGATTATAAAGATGATGAGCTTATAAAATTTATCTTGTTGTCTTTGGAATTATTTTTCTCGTATTCATTCGAATCCGGTGGATAGGAACTGGTTCTCATCCATACGAAAAAACTATGTCACAGATACACAGATTCACAGACACACAAACAAACATCCTGTTACTTTAGTATAAGGATATATTTTCCCATCATCGTAAAGTTATATATCTTTCATTGCTTATCTAAACTTGTTGGGTTAACTTTAAGCACTCTTAAGATTATATAACAGTTAAGAGGTGGAGATTATTCATTTCTCTTAGGATTATAAGGTCACAGGGATCTAAAGGATAAGACAATGGCCGAAAAAATAATGTACATCTCCATTAATGACAAGAAAATCAACCCTTTTGTAAGTTACAATTAGTTGGGAAAACATTTAACTTAATGAACCAACCAATCAAAATTCATTAAAAGTTTCCAAGTTTGTTAAGCCACCGCATAAGAATAGTTATTAGTTATATATTGTCAAAATTAATTAAGACCATTTACAAAAATGATTTTATCTTCTTACATATAAGAATAGTTTTATGGTTTAGTTCTTTTACTCTGACTAAACTAGACTACTCTCTGTGAAAAATTAAAAATTTAAAATCCAAAAAGTTCAAAGGTTTTATTTTGTGTATTTTCAATGTTGTGCCTATTATAGAGTTTTAAAATTTAATTTCATAGAAGTTAATTATTTCATCCTCCTTACTGTATTTAAGTATTTTTTTTTACATATTGTATATGTATTTGAATCGAGTATTATATGTATGTTTTGTAAATATTGAATATACAAATAAATGATTGTTATCTCATCCCAACACTCTACAGTATTTTCTTTAATATTTTCATACAATGTAGTCAAAATCTTAAAAGAGCTTTAGAGTAAAGTTCCGTTCGTGGCAACGCCTCTTAAGGGGAGTTTCATCGTATTTTCACAGTAGCTTTTTATGGGTTATTTTAGGGTAGGTAAGGGGATTGAAAAATCAACTTTGAAAATACGACGAAACGCCCCTTAAGAGGTGTTACCACGAAATGGACTATACCCGAGCGTTATTTACAAAAGTCTAACAAAAAAGTCAATAAATCTAGAAAATTCTGCTTTTAACGTATTGTACTTTGTTTTTTATTTCTTAGTTGAACGAAATAATAGATCCCTGGCGGCTAAAGCAAGACTGACATGCATGTAACCATGTGCCTGTTATGGCTTATTGTCCTAGGAATCTAGTTTTAAAGATTTTAAATTTTAGGAAAATTGTATAATTACAGAGCATGTAGATTGAAATTAAAACTGCTTTATGTTGCTTTTTCTCTTAGTTGTATTCTTCCATCTGAGCATTTAGATTATACCCATATTTCACAAGAATAGCATTAAAATTACTTGGCTGGAATTTCTTATTCAGGCTGAAAGACGGGCCTGTTCAATAAAGATAGAAAAGCCTCGCTCTTTACAATTATAAAGAAATAACTTTAGCTATTTTTCAATTCATCGCAATTGCATGAACAAAAGCACATCGTATTATTTTTCTTTCATGGGAAAAGTGAAAGTCTCTAAGAGGTTTTTAGGGGATGATTCGGTGACTAGAGGATAAATATTCACAAAAACAAAATTTAGTTTTAGGGAGGTGTGGGGGGGGGGGGGAAGCATTGGATCCAATGTCTTATAAAAACGTTCTCTAATTCTTAGACTCGAAAATCTTGGTCCAAACTTTGAGTGTCAAATTTTTTCCCACTAATATTCTAAAGTAACATCAAATTTATCGTCCATTGCATTATCAATTAAGACCCCTATATATATAAATATAGTTATGTAAAGAGGTAGAGCAATGATAATTGTATTTAGTTAAAAAGTAATATTTTTTAAGAAAAAAAGAACAATAAAAATGCATATTAGGTCAGATAACTAATAACTTCTTAAAATCCGACAGAAAAAGTTTCATTCATATGTCTCTCGTTTTGAGAATAATTATCTATGTTCTGCGTAAAGATGAGATAAACATTACAATGGCGAAGTTTTTAGGGGATGTGTTTTCACAAGAGCAGGGTTTTTAAATTCCCTTTTTTTTACTAAACTTCAATTAGATTATTCCTTTAAGTGTGTCCGTCGGCCAAAAAGTATAAACTAACTCGTCAACAACAAAAAAAAAACATTTTCTCCCACAGAACAATCCCCCAAGGACATCCAAGCTTTTTTGGGCGGCGGGGAGAAGCTCCAAAATCTTAGAAAGCAGGGGTATTTGCTTTTATAAGGGGATTAACTCCCCCTCCCTATTTTAATGGGCACCTAGAGGGAAAGCTTTACTAAATCACACTTTCCAACTGAAAATACTTGACTAATTGTAAAAAATAAGTAATCATAATCATAAAGCTTTTTTCTTTTAAAATATTTTTAGGACATCTACTAACACTTTTTAAAATTTTTCCTATCTTGAAAAAAGGTACAATATGACTTAAAAACTAAGCTGAAATAGCAAATGGTTTTAAGCATATACAATATACACATTGATATTACATATAGGGGATGAAAAATACGCAATTTAAGGGATGATTACATTGATCACTAGCATATATAGAGTGTCAGCCTTTCAAATAACGATAATAACAAAAATGTTCAGCGCAGTAATAATTTAATTTCTTTTTTTAAACTGCTTGTCTTTATGTACATTTTTATGAGAACTTTTTTGAAAGCAATTTTACCCCACTTATAGTTATCAGAATTTAATGATTAATGACTTATTTTCTTCGTTTTTTAAGGCAATTAATAGAACAACAAAAAAATATTTCAGATTTTATTTAAAAAGTACAGTAAAATCTAAAATTCAAAACTTAGGTGTCAACATCTAAAAATGGTTTTAGCGCATTTTTCGGATCAAGTCAAGCTGAGTCTGCCAATAGCCTGTTTTGGCACACGCTACTTGACTTGGGGGAATATTGGCATACTCTACTTGACTAGGGGGAATATTGGCACACTCTGCTTTACTTGGCGTAATATTGGCATACTCTGCTTTACTTGTCGAGATATGTTTTTTCCTAAATTTTGAAATAATTTATGTATATATACTAGCGGCTACACCCCCGCCCCCCCGTCGATGTCTCTAGGGGCATTTGAGGGAAGGAGAGAGCTGAAAATCTACTTTACATTTAAGTTTTAAAAAGAAAAACTATTGTAACAAAATCATGGTATTTTAAAGGACCAATAAGAAGCTTCATTGAAAAAAGAACCATAACAGTCTATCGATTAGTGAGATCTTTTGTTTTGAAATTTTAATGGTTTTAGGCTAATTTTCGTAACTTTTCAACTACTTGGAATAGAGAGCTCCTATATGCTAGGGACGCAACTGCTAGTTTATATATTTTACGTACATGAAGTAGTAAATTTGTAGGTTGAATTATTATAATATAAATCGGAACATATGTTAAATTCATCATTTTAATTTTTTTGTCATGCTGCTTTGTTTGCTAAACTATTGGCATATTATGCTTTACTTGATGTAATATTGGCATACTATGTTTTACTTGGGGGAATATTGGCATACTATGCTTGACTAGGGGGAATATTGGCACGCCCTGTTTTACTTGTTGCCATTGGCACACTCAGCTTGACTTGATCCCATTTTTCTTATGCTCAAATAATCAACCTTTTGCAAGAATGGCTGCCAAACACTTCAAAGTTGAGATATAGAGCTAAAAATGTATACAGATACTATTAGGGACATGTACTAGAACATATCAAAGTTTGAAGGTCATATCTCAACCAGGGAGTGAGTACTGGCCCCCCAAAGTTGACTACAGAAAATCCATTTTTTAAAGAAAAATGCGCTAAAACCATTTTTATATGTTGACACCTAAGTTTTGAAATTTAGATTTTACTGTACTTTTTGAATAAAAACTGAAATATTTTTTTGGTGTCCTATTAATTGCCTTAAAAATCGAAGAAAATAAGCCATTAATCATTAAATTCTGATAACTATAAGTGGGGTAAAATTGCTTTCAAAAAAGTTCTCATAAAAAAAACACACTGTATATGTATGCATGTAACGCAATTAATGAACAGCTGTACCATTGTTAAGAATCAGCCTTTAATTCAACTCTACATTTATTCTAAAAAAAATGCTTCTCTACAGATCACAAGTATTCGTTTGTAAATCTGTTGGTCTGCATGTAAACTATTTTAAAGAAAAATCTAGATAAAGATATTCTTTTCTTATTTAATAATTTATTCCTTTAAGAACAAACTATACATAATTAAATCACATAGTCTTGAATTATTAATATATACAGTTTATAAAATAGCACATAAATTGTTAATAACAAGCGATATTATAATATATTGTAAAAAATTAACTAGTTATATTTGGAGACAGTTTGAAAATCAAATACTAAAATATTTTGTGTTGTCTTTATATTTCAAAACAAAATTAATAAATTTTTCAATAAGATATGTTGATATACCACCTTTATCTAATAATTTTGAACAGAATTGAGCTAAAAGCAATGTTTGAGAAAAATAATTGTTTTCATTCCATCTTGATAGACAAGGTTCTTTACTAATTTTTAGCGCCTTGTCTTTAGCTGCTAAAATGAGCATCGAAATTTGAGCAAAATCGTCACCTTTAAAGCATTCATAATAGATGTTAAAAAGAAAGAAATTTTCTTTAAGGAAAATGAACTCAGGGCGACCCTGAAAGTAAATTTCATCTAGAAAAATAGCAAGACAATGGGCGAAGTATTTCGGGAATTTGCAGAAAAAAATTGCATGATCTGAATCATTTTTTACATAACATTTAGTACAAATATCACTATCAATTAGATTCCATTTGAATAATTTTGTACAACTTACCAGTGTGCGTATGTATTGTTCAAAAAGGAATCCTTTATAATATAAAGTTATAGGTAGATCAAGAACAATCTTAAAACTATTTTGAAAATTTTCAATATCTGGAAACCATTTTTTATCTACCTTTCTAGTTTCTATTGAAGGATGAATACTGGCAATTTTTTTCTTATGCATTTGTTTGAAAAAAAGCGAAAAAATTGATGGTGTCTCGTATGTAAGATAAAAAAGAGGTTTTTCTGCATTTTTATTCTTATTCAAAGATAAACATTGTAAGGAACTAAACTCAAACTCATTTGAAATGTTTATAACCACCTCTTTTAGTTTTGCATAAATTTCCTGGTGATTGTCTAAATTTTCTATCAAATTTTCTTTAATAACAGGAATATAAAGATATTTTTGCTGAATTGTTATACTTTTTAATATAGAAGCAATAGTCTTTAAATTACATCTATCAAGGATTATACTTTCTCTACTGCTAAATTTAATGTCTTTAGACCAATAGGATGAAGTAATGGGCGATTGCAAGAATGTCTTTGGATTTTTTTCTAACTCTTCTAGAAAAATTTTAGATTTTTTAAACATTGTTTTCCCCTGAGGTGGGTATAAAGACATAAATTTATTACTGTATTTTTTCAACATATTAGAGCCAAAGTTCTTAAGAATAGAAGAAATAGGTACATGCTTTTGTTTTAGAATTATAGCTAGATTTGAATTAGGGTATTCGTTGGCATGTTTGAGGATATTAAAAAAGCTTGTTATCCAAATAGAAAAACTTTGCTGTTCTGGTAAAAGCATATTTAAACCGCCATCGTGAAACTCTGATTCAATTCTCTTTTTAGCTACTTTGTATCTGTGACTTGATCCATTTGACCAAAGAAATTTAGAAGTACTTTTCCATATTTTTTTGCATATCACATTATTTGGTGAGTAAATTCTATATATGTGCAAAGCACAGGAATTCATGAATGAAAGGCACAGATTTCTTCTCTTAAAAATATTTGTTCCATGGTTAAAATGCATATTTTTAGAACGATTATTAAGTTTATTCAATAATTCTTTATATGTTAAATTTAGAGAAGTTGCAAAATCAAAATACAAGTAAACTCCTAAATGTTTAACAATATTACAGGGTGTTCCCAAAGAACTTAAATTTACTGGACAGTTGCCATATGTTAAAATTTTTGTTTTTTTGAAGTTAATTTCTATATTTACTGTTGACTTTAGTTTTTTAAGTAAATCAGATAAAGAAGTCACATCTTTTTCAGTTTTTAGAGTTAAAGCTTTAAAGCCGTCATCGGCAAAAAATATGGCTGGCAAATTGTGTTTTTTTATCTTTAACATTAAGTGTGACATTAACTTACTGTTTAAGCAAGAATAAAATAAGTGATTATAAATAACAAATTTATTTGCACTACTAGGGGCACCCTGTGGAAATCCCAACTTAATTTCATATTGTTTTGATATATGATTATTTACAACCACCCTAAATTTGCCTCCATTAGAAATAGATGCCCAAACTTTGGCAAATTGTGGTGAAAAAATGTGGCTTAGTATCTTATCAGATACTTCGTATAACGTTTGATCATATGCTTTTTTTAAATCAAAGAAAACTAATTGGGAATCTATTTCTTTAGACTTTATATAGTTCATTATAGCAGTGATAGATATTGTAGCAGTAGCCATGTGCCGTTTCTTAATAAAGCCAAATTGATCAGAATGTACAATTTTACTCATGAAAGGAGCAATTCTATTGTTTAATGCTTTGTCCAAAATTTTTTGGCTGTTTTCAGATAAATAAATTGGCCTTAAATTATCCGGATTTGATGAATCTAAATCTTTTTTTGGAAGAAAACAAACATTTTTGATCTTAATAAATGAAAAATCTGAATTATCTAAATCCATGTCATACATTTGATTAAATGCATTAGTTGCAAACTTAGGGACATTTTGAAAAAGAAACATAAATAAACTTTTTGGCTGTGATGTTGGTCCAGGGCTACTACGATCTTTAAGAGATTTTATGACTTTTAGAAACTCCTTTGTACTACTATATGGAGAAATAGTATTTTGTATTTTAGGAAAAATATCATCTAGCTTTAAATTAAAAGTGTCTAAAAGTCCGTTTAAATCAGCTTTAGGAATATCATCAGGACAGACAGATGCAGCATGAATTTTGCCTAGTTTATTTACAATTTTTTCAGGACAATCAGTCATTTCATTGTCTATTAGTAAATTGTAACTGTTCTTTTTCTTTGGTTTCATATTTTGATATGTAAGATAATTTGGTTTACCATCTAGCAGAAGATATCTCATATAATATATTTCTGCCCTTGAACTAACCAAATTTTTAAAATATTCTTGCTGCGTCTGAATAATGTCCTGAATGCTTTGCAAAGAATCTTTATCAGGAGAAGTTTCAATCTTATTATATAACATATTAATTTGTGAATCAAAATCTTTTGTTTTCTGAAACTCTTTGTGTCTCAATTTTGAATAAAATACATCGTGTTTTTGCTTTAAATGTTGAATAAGATTAAACATTGTTCCTGTATATTGATTTTTTGCGTTTAGAAAGGATAGATCATCCACTGAAACATTTGCCAAATTTATATTTTTGTCATCTGAGTTCTTTTTTAGAAACCATTCTGTTTCTGTTTTCATAATATCTAGAAAATTTTTATCTTTAAACAAAAAAGGTTTCCATGTTTGATTTTTGTATTTAAATTTACTTTTTTTGGCAACTGTGACAGTTTTATGATCAGAAAAACTATTAAATCTAAATTCTATATGATTAAAGTAGTCAAAGTTACAAAAGAAATAGTCAATATTGCTTTTGGAGTTAAATCTTTGCCCTGAACCGCGCCAGGTAAAGATTGGATTGACAGAAAGTTTATTGGCTAAATTAATCATATTGTGTCTAACTAAGAAATCATGCAACAGCTTAGCCCTGTAAAAATGTCCAGGGTTGTTAAAATCGATATTAAAATCCCCAAAAAAGGTGAATGCTGTCAAATTATGATCTTTTATAAATGTAGCAATTCTATTTAACATATCTTTTAGCTCTAAAGTTGAACAAGATGGTAAATACGTAGGAATTAAATGAAATATACTGTCTCCAATTTTATATTTCAAATACATGCAATGCGTGGAAATTATTGTCCTTGTCTCCAAAATTTTAAATACATTGTCATGATACACAAAAATACCAGCTTTTGGTTCATTTCCGCTTGTTTCCCCCCCGTATACACATCCCTTGGGAAGTTTTATTTCACGATGAGAGCTTTTTAATTTTGTTTCAAGACAAACAAAAATGCTAGGAACATAGTTAGCTGAACACGTTAATTCTTTAATCTTAAAAGGAACCTTAGATAAGTTTAATTTTCCCTTTGAAAAAAAACCAAGACCACGGACATTGGTAAATTTAATACTTAAAGGAATATTTTTATTAGACATACGAATTACGAATTATAAAACAATAAAAAAATAATAATTTAAATAAAAGAAAGAACTAAAAAAATTCTAAAAATCAATTTGACTTGACTTTTAGCATAAGCCTAAATGAATAAGCCCTTCGGTTTCTTACTTAGTATGAAAAAGGGTTGAAACCACCTCCCTAAGCTGTGTAATTGTATTCTAAAGATTCATTTAGCCGGCCTAAAAGACAATGAAATATTAACATTAAGTTATTTATCACTCTTGTCCCCCCCCCCCCCCCCCCCAACTTATATTTTACTTATTTGCAGACACATGAGCAAAGCTTCTCTAAAATTATGTACATATATTCTTATCTGTATAAATCTAAACTAATTCTCACACTTGCCCTCCCCCCCCCCCCCCCAACTTATATTTTACTTATTTACAGACATATGAGCATAGCTTCTCTAAAATTATGTACATATATCTTGCTTTACATTTTTAAAAAAATATATTATTATAACTGCTTAATATCATATAGCTTTTTTACTAGAATAAGGATATTGTTTTTTTTAAACAGTTGACAAAATTGATCAATAACTAGTTTGTGTTGTGATTGATGAATGCATGTGCTATTTGTAATAAAAAGTCCATGCTGTTAGGATTTTCCTGATAGCTTCCATAGTGATGTGTTGGTGGGCTTCGCGTTGGTGGAATGCGGGCTGGCGGGCTGCGGAGTGGCGGATTGCGGGCTGGCGGGCTGCGGAGTGGCGGTCTGCTGGTTGGCGGGTGGCAGACTGGTGGGCTAAAGGCTTGCTGGTTGACTAAATTCTGCCTTAGGTTTGTTTTTGGTTTATTTCTAAACCTGTCATTGTGTTGTGGTTTAGTTGAATATCTTGATTTTGGTGTTCTATGCATATAATCATCCTTGTTTACGTGAATATAGGGCTGACCTAAAGATGTGTAATTAAACACCTTTGCCTTCCCTCCTCTTCCGCCACCTTCTCCCCGCGCCCCTATCCATTCTCCACTGCCACCGCCTCTACTGCTAACACCTCCCCCTCCTTTCACTTCCATCCCCTTGATACCTCCGTTGTCTCTGTTATGTATACTGCTGACCCCTTCGCCTCTCCCCTGTTGCCCCCTACCCCCTGATCCCCCTACCTGTGTCTCCTTACCTCCGTCATTTTTAACCTCCTTCCCTTTACCTCCCAACAACGCAGTTTTATAAGATTTACCCTTTTTTTGTTTATACTTGTTAATGATATGTTGTTTGGGCTGGTTCATTGGTCTGTAAATCTTGCTGTCCTTTCTGATGACATCTAAATCCTTGCACTGCACCTTATCATTTGCTGTAACTTCTAGCTGTTTACTTCTTTTATATGTCACCTCCGTCCAGTTGTTGTCTGCTTCTGTCTTGTCTGTCTCCTGTTCATCTTTTGGAAGCCTTTCATAAACAAATTCCTGAATAGTTTGTTTAAAAAACAAATATTCATCTGATGTCATATCTTTGTCCTGCTCTGGTATGTATAGCCCAGAGTGGTACAATGAATTAGTAGGGCATTCTTTGTACTCTGTTAGACCTTCGGTTCCAGGTATCTTTACAATGAACATAGGAGCCAAAAAATCCGCGTAATTGGTGGCCATAAAATCATTGATGTGGTAAAATTCAATTTTACCCTTATCTTGTAAATCCCTGAGAATTGTGGACAGAATATGAACATTATGTTTTAAAGTTGGGTATCTGAACAAGCTGTATTGGATTGGAAGCGATATTTTATTCCTGTGGCAGTGTTGTTGAATCTTCTTGACTGCTATCTGTCTCTTTAGAGGTGATATGTACATGACATTTACAGGATATCTCAGTTTGCCATGCTCCTCTACAGGTGGAAGCTGTATAATCTCTGTTATGTAATCACACCCTGGTATGTTAGTACCACCTATGATCGTTGACAGACTTGCATAGTGTGAATATGGTGTGCTCCATGATTTAATATCAATTGGCACAAGCCTTTGTGCATCAATAATGTGTAAAGTACTGAAGAGATCAATAAGCTCTGGCGTTCTGTTGTGGCTGAACTTGTGTATAGGCTCCTCTTCACTGCCAGAAGTAAAATCTAGCCTGTTTAACAGAGCCATAAACTTTTCATTGAGCCTGGAGCATTTTGCTTTCACTTGCTCCACGTCAGCATGGCTACTTTTATTTAGCTCCTCAATTTGTATTTTGATTTCATTTATTTCACTTAGGCAATTTTGCATATCATTCTTTACTATGCACTTTTCACCTCCTTTATCACAAATAATTGCCCCATACTTAAAGAATTTATATTTGTTATCCTTTGCAGAATCTGTGTTTTCACTCATGTTGCCTAATGGATTAGCCTCCATCACTAGATATATTGTCAGCCCGGGAAATATTTTGTATTCAAATTTTATGAAAGGTAAACTACATAAAAAAAAACGAATTTATGTTGATATTATTGATGATAAGATAGTTCAATTCACACTTTTGTACATTAGGTGAATTTCTTAGTTTGAAGATGGCCTTAAGTATTTGGAAAGATGGGTTTAGCGTAAATAAAGTGTGCATGTGTGTGTTTGTGTGTTATATGTGTGTTATTGTTTGAGCTTGACATAATAATAATAATATTGTATTTCGAAATTCGACATAGAAAAATAAGTTTAAGGTTCAACTTTGTATGTGGTTTTTATTTGTCCGTTTGGTTCTGGCTATCCACTGAATTGATTGAGATCTTCATTTTAAAGAAGATTCATATAGGTTCTCAGATGGTTTTAGGCTATCTTATTATTCTCTTTGAGTTTAGCTATTTTTCTGCACCGTACCACCCACTTCTAGGTAGAGCGCCACTAATGCTAGTGGCACAGAATTTGATAAAAATACTGAACAAAATTTAATTGGAGCACTTTTTAAAAGGGTTCTAAACAAAAGCATTAAATGGCTTTTGTTAAATGCTTTATATCTATCATAAACGGCTACATAAACTGTAATAGATGTTTCTTAGGCCTTTAAGTTCAGACATAGAAACTTTTAACAGTCATTTCGGAAACTTTTATTGAGGCAAAACCCTAACCACTTTGTATTACAGGAAGATACTAAAAAATGTCTTAAAACCATGCCAAGATTTAAATCAGAAAATGAAATAGCTAATAAACATCACAGGACCTATGTAAAGTTTACCTTAACAAGGATGACAACATCCATAAAGCGAAGCACTGAAACGGTAGGACAAACAGACATTAACACTTGTATAGTGTTAGAATTTAATTATCATAATATAAATTTATAAGAGTCAAAGCAAAATTATAAGTAAATTTGTTGTAAAACTGCTTGATACAGGATATTTTTTATGGACATACTTACATTTTTAGGACTTGATTATAGAGTTGCTTCGCTTATTACATTATACTTTGTTGTCCCAGGAATCAATATACCAAAAATCAGATCAATCCGATGATTTGATCACATAAAAATTTGTTGTTAAAAAAGTAAAAAAATCAACATGTTTAAAATGGACGTACGGACATTTTGGTAATGATTATAGAGTTGCTACGCTTTCTAAATCGTACCTAACTACTAAAGGAATCACCATGCAAAATTTGATATCGATAGGACAATTCTAACATGCCTAAATTAACGGGAAAAGCTATCCGTCAGACAAAAGAACCATATGATATGAATTCTAGATTATGGAGATGTCAAACATCAACAACCAACCACCCTTCCCTTCCCCATACCAACACACTTGTTATACATAAGGATGTTATTGTTATCCGCGTTGTGATAACATGTCATAAGAATAACACGAATAACCATTTAAATGTGTTCTTGAATAATGGATACAGAATACATAGATACATTGATACGGATAAATTTGTTGTCAATTTGGGTTGCTTTAGTGGTCCTCATTTATTTGTCAGTTCGTTCTTCTAGTAGGAGGATTGGGGAGGGGTTGGGTAAAAGGGTTGGATAGAGGGTATCGTTATTTTAGCCAGCTGCTAGTATCACTTTTTTAGAGTACATAAAAGTCTGGTGCAACATCCAAGTACTAATATAATCGATTTCTTGAATAGTGCAGCAATAACAAGATAATATCGTTTTTGATGGAATAGTACAGCAAAGTCTATTTTTGGTATTTTAAAGAAATAACTAACTAAGAAATGATATGTAATCCAATTCTCTTTTTAACTTTATTAAATAATAACACGACATACTGTTATCCAATAAAAACTGAATACAATGAAAAGGATTCATGCCCCATAAGTTCGGTTTTTAACTTCTCTGTCCTAAATTGATTTTTACAAAAGATTAATTGATTGATTGAGCAACCGCGCCGGTTATCATTCATCCTATGACATATTATTTGCATTTTTGGTTAATAAAACACACTCTTCGAATTAATGAATTAGAATTTTATTTAAATAGAAAAATGAAAAGTTTTTTTTAATAAAGAAAACAATTTAAGAGCTGAGAACCTAAAAATATTTCATTTTTATTGATATTTTCTTAAATTATTCCCAAAAATTAGTTCACGTTTATTGAATTTTATTTTTACCACGAATAAAATTTTTATTTAGTGTTTGCAAATAAAATGTCTTCGTTTGCAATTTTTAGAGAAATTTTTATAATCAAATAAAGTTTTGCTGGGGTATTACTTTTCTGAAAACATTTTATATAGATTACCCTAATAAATCTATAAATATATAAATGTACAACCAGACAACTACTTGGATCCAGTGTTGGGGACCTTTATCGTCTGCTATCATATTGCTTTCTGCTCTTTTGCAGCGACTTGACTGTGTTAATATTCCCGACGCTTTTGGCTAATTTTCAAAGACCAAATCGAAATTCTGCACAGGGTTCTCGGGAAAGGGGTATTCAGTTATTGAACCCCTTCCCCCTCTATTGTTTTACTCAAATATCATTCTTTATATGAAAGTAGAAATATCCTGTATGCTTACATGTGTGTCTGTTTAAATAAAACAAAATTTAATAAGATTTAGAAGCAATTAAATTTTTTTTATGAAAAGTTATAACATAAAAAAACAATACATTTTTCTGAAAAAAAACAGATAGAAGGAAATCATTTTGCAATGTATATTGATGATAAGCTTAAAAAACATTTTTTCGCTATTTGGAAAATTTTTCCCTGATCCCAGTAAAAATGCAAATATTTCTACATTTTTATTGTTTATTGTCTAGAAAAATCAGCAAGATTTTATTCTTTATATAGTTTTTTTTCGATATTTATGGTGTTTTTCAATATTGAACATTATTTTTAAGAATCTAAATAATTTACAGTAATAAATTTTAAAACTTACAAATTTTTTCGTGTTTGTTTAATATGATAAAATATGGAACTTTTTCTAATCCAGCATTAGCTAAATATAAATGAATATTTAAACTTAGGAAGGTCTAACCTTTCATAGGATCAGATTGACCTAAAAAAAGCTTGTAATGGCATAAAAATTAGTTTAAACTTTAAAGCTTTACATTTTACATTTAAATATTTTTCATTCTAATGTAATTGAATTAAGGATATTTCTAATATACAGCGAAATATTGGCACTTTATAAATAGCGAAACTACATTATAAAAACAAGGATAATTATGCCCATAAGAACTTTAGAATCAGTGGCGTGCGAACCGAAGGGGGCATTTGGGGCAATCGCCCACCCCCCCCCCCCTAGCGACCAAAACCCCCGGGGGCACTTTGCTTTAGGGGGGGGGGGGCAAAATTTTGCAAAATCTTCAAAATGTCCCCCCCCCCCTAGACAAAGTGCTTTGCACGCCACTGTTTAAAATAAGTAAATAAGAAGAATAATGTTAACATGTGTTAGTTGGTTTTCACTGGTCTGTGGAGGCGTGTTCGTGTGCTAATTAATAAAGAGGTTATAAAGGCATTTGGCGTAATTATTTTGACGTATGTGACCAATTAATGAACTATAGAGAAGCTGTGAAAAAGAAAAAGTAAAACATAAATGTAAAGTACGATTACATCTAGGTATTTAAAACTGTTTAGTCTTGAAAGCAAAATATAAGTTCATATATTTGAAAATAATATATAAAAGATAAGACAGAACAAAAAGAAAGAAATAAAGATAAAGAAACAAGAGATAAAGAAAAAAGAAAATGACCTAACCTCAACAGATATGTTCCTCCATTTTCATGTCTATATGTTATCTATTGACCGAATATTTGTGTAATATTGAGGAAGCACTTTTAAAAATATAAACACTAGCTTGAAATGAGAGTGTCAGAATCGATCTCTTAAAAAAATATTTTTTGATATTTTCCGTATTTTACATTTCAGAGAAAGTATTTTGAAAAAAAATTCAAAACAAGATTTAAACATTTAAGCGACGAAGGATTGAAGAGTTTTTTTTAACAAAGATGATGATCCTGAAGTAATAAGTTGTAGAAATATAAACGCTTTAGTCAATGTGAATTTAATAAACAATAAACTTTATCAAATTAATTTTTTTTCTTTAAATTAAAAATCAATTCATACTATCATTTAAGTAAAAGTATATTTATCTAAGGATTCTTCAGAAATTGATTTTTTTTTTCTTGTACAGCTACTCTGTAACCAACTTTATCTTAGTTTGTCTGTGTGTTCGTCAAAAACGCCATGGGGATTTCTTTAAGTTGAAAATATTAGGCTAATATCAGTCGTCATAGTTTTACCAGTGGCTGCTATGGGCAGAAAAATAGGCTAAAACCATCCTAAGACTTAAATCTAAACAGATAGACAGAAAATATCCTGTTACTTTAACATAAAAATGTAGAAAAAACGAATAAAAATATCTTATAACCTACATCTAAAAATAAAATAAACTAAAACTAATTAATGACCTATGTGAGGCTTCTCTAAAATGGAGAACGAAATATGATTAGCAGTAAACGATATTTTAAGCTTACCACAAACAAAACCTTACTATGGGATTGTGATCATTCCCATTTCTCTCACTTTACAACTCACTTTGTCCGTCCTTAATTCCATGCTTCGCTACATATGGATGTTATCACTATTTTTTGTGATTTGAGATTTGCACGTACATTTGAGACTCTTTTTATAGATTTTTAGTAACTGTTTTCAAATTAAACTTAGCAACATATAAATAGTCAAGTGCAAAATTTTAATAAGCCGCTTAGCATAAATATTGTTAATTTGTGACCATTTTCCATTTTTACCTAAATTATTACTAGTGCTTTCTTAATACGTAATGTAGAGAGAATTAAAAGAGGTTAACTCACAAAAAAATATAAATTTTACATATTTATTCTGACATTACAAATTGTTTGAACCATGTCAGCACTCTTCATATGTCAATGTAAAACTAGCTAAGTTTTAAATTAAAATTTAAAGATTTTTACAAACATTTGGAAGATTTTTTTTTGTTTTGGATGATTTTTTTCTTAATTGGGGAACTTGTACATTTTAATATCAAGCTTGACTTACGAACATACCATTATAATGTAGTAAATGTGAACCAAAGTACTATTGCTAATAAAATAATATTTATGTGCTTTAGTTGAATTTACAAAATGATTGATTTAAAAGCCCTTTAAATATCTATTTACAAATTAAAAATCAATGAATAAATAACAAAATTTGATAACAATAAAAATCTAGCAGGATTACTATAAAATTTAAGTTTACAAAAATCAAAACAATAAATATGGTTATTTACAGAAATAATTTGTTTAACAGAAATAAGTTATTTTTTATTTTATAAATACTTATTTTAATTTAATGATGAGTAATCGCTTTAGAAAACTCTATGTAAAGTAAGTTGGCAATACTTTATTGATTTAACAAATAGAAGTTTTTTATCTACTTTTTTCAATACTTAATTAATATCTACGATTACATTTTTTATACTTTATCAATAGTCATATTCATCCCTTATGCTCTGCATTGAGGGTCCTGGTGACTGTTTGACATAGGGTAAGGTCTTGATAACATCAAATACCTCAGAAATAGTTGGTGGATAGTTTCTGGCCTTCTTATGTAGAGCGTGATTGATCATTTCTCTGCTTTCAGTATCAGGAGCTTGGATTTCAAGTGTGCCCTGCTTGTTTTTCATATTGTATTGAGAAACTATGTATACAGTATCTTTATCTATTTTATTTCCTTCAATATTATTGTTTGTTCTTGGTTGTTTATTAGCATTACTGTTGTTTCTATAACCATTGTAGTTTCCAGAATTTCTAGTTGTTGCCGACTCTGGAGCGACATAGTTCCCATGTGTTCTGGTGTCACCATAGTTTCTTGGAAGACTTCTGGATCTTGATTCATTGTAGAAGTTACCAGGTGCAGGATTGTTTCTAGAATTGTAGTTACCAGGACCATTCATTGTCCCAGGATTCTTGCCAACCACAATGCCAAGCCTTGGGTCAAGATTATTTCTTGATAATTCTGGAGCATAATTGTAAGATTGCATATTCTGGTTTTCCCTAGGCAAACTGGCTGTTCTGTCTGTATTGTATCTTGGAGCTGCCTTAGGAATATCATTCAGAACAGGATCATTGTAGCTGCGTGGAACACTAGAAGTTCTGGGAACACTAAAGTAATTACTGGAAATATTGTTAGATATATTATTTGAGCTCCAAGGATAATTTCTTGAATCACTCTGAGCTGTAGGATAATCATTATCTCTAAGGACATAGTTTGCCTTAGCTCTGTTGCTGATTGGTGTCTGTTCTAATCTTGGTTCGCTTCTACTTCTTGGCATGTTGTTATTATTAACTCTAGCATACCTGGGATTCTTTTGGTATATATTAACCATTTGACCCCTATGATATGGGGGTTGAACTCCTGGATGATTCAAGCTGGGTGCAGATTGTTGCAGTTGAATGTTTTCTCTCCTTGGCATTCTCATATTGATCTCACTGTCAGTTTCTGCCTCCCATCTTAGCATTGTTGGTCTTAGTGAACTTCTGGCACTTTGATAGGGGTGTTGATTTGATTGTTTAGCAATGAAATTATTAGCAGGTTGATAATATTCTTCATAATGTTGATTATTGTAAAATTTATCAGTCACCTTAGGATAAGCATTTCCCCCTCTTTGATAATTGTTATTTCCAAGGTTTACCACCTGTTTATTCATAATGTTGTTATCAAGAGCATTGTCTACAGATGCTGTTCTATTTTGCCTAATATGTGGATTAAAGTAGTTTTGTTCCTGGGATCTGTAGCTGTCAAATCTACTGTTTCTACCACTTTTCCATCCCAATTCTTTTGGATATTGATTTTGGGGATTTGCACCTCTTTGTCTTGGCAATGATTCACTTCTAACATAAGCTATGTCCTGTATTGGCATTGGAACCGGAATTTCTTCATCATAGTCATCATAGCTTGATCTTGAAACAAAAGGAGTTGCAAAGTTATCATGTTTGTTCTTATTAATGTTTGAAAATTTATGAATCAAGGAGGAAACTGCATTAGGCTGATCATTTACATTGGTATTTGGATAGGTGATGTTTATATTGTTCAATGTTTGTTTCAAGTTTGGAGTATGATTAATTGAATGTTGTTGCTTTTGGGGGACTTTAGTTTGCATTAGATTGGTTTGGTTATCTACCTTTTTAGCAATTATAGTTACTGGCCTGATGGTGTCTAGACCTGTCCTGTTAGGTGGCAGTGAAGTAGACCTTTTTTGAGTTCCATTGAAATTGTTCTGATTTTGTTTGGGAGCAGCACGTACTGATATCTCATGTGTTAGACCAATTGAAGGTCTACTTGTTCTATTTGCTGTTCTTATAGTACTTCCATTGACTTCTGGATAACTTGTCAAATTAGATTCCTTGGAGGCATACAGTTGGGCAATTAAATCTGTAATTCTTGGACACTCATCTAAGCTACTTTTCCTAGGCATCTCATACCTGGCATGAGGTAATCCATCAACAGCTTCTTTTGGATATTCTGGTTGGATTTCAGATTTTGTTCCAACAGATCCAGGAATAACAAATCCTCCAGAAAAGCCTTGGGCACCTTTCTGAACCCTATCAGACATTTCACTTTGAGGTGAGGTCAAACTTGATTTATCACTTATAGAGGAAATTGAGTTAAGAGTGTCATCCTTCTGAGCTATTTTGTTTTGAATAGCGCCTACATTCTCATTCAGCTTTTCTATTTTAGCATGTATTATCTCTAGTTTGCTCAATATATCAGTATTATTAGAAGTATCATATTGGTTGTAAGATGTTACAGTAGAGTAAGGAGACTGTACTCTGGGAACCACTTCCATGGAAGGAATACTTGTGCGGGTGGTTGGAACAGGAGGATTTATTATTGGAGGGTATGTTACAGAGGGAGAAGTGTTAAAGGTTGTCTGTTCTTGTATGCTGATCCTAGGTTCTGGAACTATGAATCCACCTGAGTGCCTAGTCTCTGAACTGGTGAATCCACCTGTTGAATATTTTTCATTAGACTTCCTGACACTACTTTGTCTGCTAAAGTTATGATTGTCGACATCAAAATCATCTACAGGCCATGCAATAATGCTTGAATCAATACTGTTTCTGTGTACTTCATCAATTATGATTCCAGTATTGTTATTCCACTGTAGGTCACTAAACTTAAATCTTTTGATCTCTTTCCCATGATAGTCTGCTTCTCTATATGTGGCAGTAATCTTAAGGGAATCATTGTTTGGCTTTACATCCAGTTTTCCATTGATCCAATGGCAGTTCTTGTTAAAGTAACCAAGTGTGTACTTTGAGTTAGAGACATCTCTTTTCATTGCAGGTCCTTCTATGAAATTTTCATTGTTCAGTTTCACAGTTACCAGTTGATTCTTCTTCCTTGTCATTATGAAGTTCTTTCCCTCTGTATCTGGACCAAATATTGTAACTTTGACTGTCATTGTGTCTCCATTTTCATTATACCTGTAGACTTTCATTGATGAAGGTTGTCCATCTTGAATCTCAGGAATGTATACTGAAAAAAAGTTAATTTAAATTTCAAGTTAATACACAGATTTTTAAAAGCTATTGTTGTTGCCCAACCCAGGGCATTAGCGTAAATCATAGCATTCTTTTTTTGCTGTTGGGGAAATGTCATGTTTGAGTTTGATCTACACCATGTCATACTAGAGATTTTAAAATAGCAAATAATGCTGCTTTTTTGGCACATGACACTAATATTGAGAGCAGGGGAATAATATGCACAGTAAGGCTTCCAGACAAAGGGTGAACATTCAATGGTTTGGTTTTCTGTTAGATGTTACTTAACCACATATCTATTGATATTAGAGTATTGCTTCCATTACAAGTGGAGGATGCTATAACTTCCCTACATGATCCCTTAAAATGAAGAAGAATTCAACCTCTAATGATGTAATTTAAGTTACCTGGTTTAAACTGATGGTCAATGATAGAGTTATTCAATGTGTATGATGGAAGGAATATTGGGCATATGCTCTGGACATCATTCACCACACTCTTTACATCATCAGCAAACTTATCAAATTCGGCATGTGTGTCATCTTGCAAGTTCTTCAAACTGACATCCTTTTTGATCAAGTAGCTGATCTTTAACATCAGTAATATTGCTCGTGAAGTAATTGTTAGTTCATACAAAGTGTTTAGACTGTTGAAGTCATGATCGCAGTTAGTCATGTAATCATGTTTGAAGAGCTGGAGTAGTTTGGACTCATAAAAGTATCGTAATCTCTCTATTTTATTGCTGCTTTCTAGTTCATTTGGGTTCTGAAAGCTTTGGAAGATTTCTTTTATGTCATCAGCTCTTGAATCTGTCAGTCTTTCTGCTTTTTCCTTAACAAATAGAAACTTACAGATTTTATTCGTGGAAATCATATTTCAGTTATACTTGGTTATATGTAATTTTAACCTACATGTTTTTTTAATACTCTGGTATATAAGTATTTATTTCTTATGTTTTTGGCCAAAAAATCAAAACCACTTCCAAAGATGTTTTTGAATTTTGATATGATAAAAAAAAAGATATCCTTAACTAGTGTAATGTATAATTAGGAAAATATATGATACTTACCAGGGGTAGATTTTCTAACAATAAACTCTACAAGTTTTAAGTTTTCTACAAAAAATCACGAAACCTTATAAGTGTTTCTTTTAACTCAAGAGGGGTGGGTAAGAAGGGGAAGGGGGTTGTGGGGAAATTTTCTATTAGAATTGTTTGTCAACATATCATTCCCTTGTCCCTGGATACTTACTTTTAATAATGAAATCTGGTTTGAAATTTCAGCAAAGACAACGGACAGAATATTCCTGGACAATTGTTCCTCACTCATACTATGTTAAGAATAGTTCATATTTACAAGAAAATTTCTAAAACTTCTCTTTATTATTTACTAGCGGCTTCGCCCCTAGCCTCTAGGGGCTTTGCCCCAAGAGGTTTGATCAAACCAATTTTTCGTATTTTAGATCTAAAATAAAAAAAAAATTTTTGGGGGGAGGGAATTTTTTTTTTTTGGGGGGGGGGGTAGTCGACCCCACTATTTTAATTTTAGTTATAAAAAGAAAAAAAATTATTTTTTTTTTTGGGGGGGGTATTTTTCATTTTCGGGGGGGGTTGGGGGTGTCCCACCCCCCGAGAAAATAGTTATAAACCTTCCCGGGACCTATGAGAAGCTACCCTGTAAAGGAGAACCCGATCGGTTCAGCGGTTAGCGAGATCCTTCGCTACAAACAAACAGACAAACAAACAGACAAACAAACACACACACAAACAGACAGACATCGTTCTACTTTGTATTATAGATGTAATCATTTGTTGTTTTTAAAGATAATTATATTCAAAACTAGCAGTCGCGCCCCTTGCATAACTAGGGGATTTTCATTCAAGCGGGTAAGAAATGGGCAGATAAATTTCAAACATTTCAAGGCTTATATCTTAACCCTTTACAGTCGGGCCCCTTGCCGCACATTAATCGGTCGGGGGGGGGGGGGGGGGGGGAGGCGCCCCCACCCTATCATCTCAGTTCCTATTAGAGCTAGAGGGCTAAATTTTTTTGTGCAAGTCCCATGTTTGATAATAAATTTCCGACCTTTTATAAGTCTAAGTTAATTTTCGCCTCCTTTACCCTTTTATTTAACAACCTTTGTTTTTAGGTCTTTTTTTACTTAAAAATTTCAAACGGCTGTAATTTTCTTATTTTTGAAGCCAGAAGAACAATTTTTTTCCAGAAAATGTTTATCTTTATGTAAATTTTACATTAAAAATATCAAAATATAAATTTCAGCGGCTGCAGCTGTACTTGGCAGCTAACAGCCGCCGCAGTCGGCGGTCGGCGGGAAAACGGCGGCGGATCTTTATGAAATTTTAATACGTTATGAAGACATGTAAGAAAAGCTTAAGTTTTAAATTTTAAAGTCTCTAGGTCAAAAATTGCGGCCACAGGAGCCTTTTAAAGATTTCTTGAGACCTGGAGGATCAGGACCTGGAGGATCATACCTGGAACCTGAAAGTGACTTGAACACCTGTATTTCATATAAGGATGTACTACTAGAGGATATTTTAGTATTTTGGTATGATAAAATGCTTTGTTTTATTCAAAAAAAATATTTTTGCTCTTTACCTTGATGACCCTGCCAGGTTTGCTGGCATCCTGTAACCGCCAGGGTGAAGATAATCAAAAAATTCCAACACTTAGTTATGTGTCATACCCATACTTAAAAAGTCACGTAGTTTGGGATCTTATCTTTTACACACAGAAAATGAGTTAGAAAAAACCGGAGGGAGGGGCGTTCAACGCCCCCCCCCCCCCCGACCGTTAAGGGTTAAGATCAAATAGACTAAAACCCTCCCTAGACCTATATAAAGTAAAAAATGTTAATAAGAACAATTCCTTTTGTCCAAGTAAGGGTAGAGGGTGGTTGCTGCGCTCATGACAGTGTACCATATCATTTTCAGAGGCAGATAGTCAACCAAAGTGCTGAAATAATGAAAAATACATTAAAAATACTCTGACTTAATATATTGTTTATTTTGTATGTAAGTTGCAGTATTATGCTCTTGTAATTAAAGAAAAAAGAAAAAAACTGTTATTTGTCAGATTCATCCCAGTAAACTTTTCATATAGAAAATTTAAAACATCACTAAACCTTTCATAACTCCTAGGTTTCGTGCTTTTTAAAGATTAATATATCAATTTTAAAAGCTAGAACAACATGACCTTCCTTGTAGTTCTATTTGTGAAATTTAAGCTACATTTGACAGTACTTTGTATCACTAGCGGCTTCTCCCCTAGCATCTAGGGGCTCTGCATTTGAAGGGACAGAGAGGAAATAGAAGATAGCTTAAAACCCTTACAAAACTTATATCCGAAAATTAATTAGCCTAAAACCTTCTCAGGACCTATATGAAGTTTACCTAAATGAGAGAACCCATTCGGTTCCGTAAAAAACTTTACTACTTTATATAATAAGATAATATTAAAGGTTATTTGTACCTAAAGTATTGGTTTTGCTTTTCATGTTTTGTTAATGTTAATTAATTGGAAGGATGGCTGGTCAATTCTTCCGACAGAATTAGTTCTTGAATTTGTTTTAGCCAAAAGCTCCGATTTTACTTATTCCTTATTTCTAAATTATTTATTTTTTAAGATACAGAGATAAGAATGAACAATAATGTGTATTTTTTTGTAAATTAACTGTATTCATCATTACAAAAAAAAGTAATTGATACTTTTATATAGTAAAAACTTGAAGCTGGCTAAAATAACGACCCTAACCCCCTTTCACACCTTTTACCTCATCTCCTATCCTCGAACTAACTGACAATAAATGAAGTTCATGTTAGCAACCTAATTTGACGACAATTTTTCTCTGTCTTAATATCTACGTGTTTTCTATATCCATCGCTCAAATCATCCTTTCAAATATATCTTTTTAAAATTGTAGCTGCGCTACTTTAAAAAACACCTGCTAATGAGTAGAGCATCCTTGAGTCCATGGATTACTTTAGGATTTGTCCCTCCAAGTTTGTCCAGAAATACTCGCAGCTTCTCATCATTTCTATTTACCATGTTCAATTATTTGAAACAGCTAAGCTTGTCTTCGTTTGCTGTGTGACTCTACGTTCGTAATAGTTATTTCTCGCATCGTATTATAAACGGCTTTCCGCGGATATAGAATGTACAATTAAAAGATTAAAACGAGTTGTTTTAGCCCCGAGGTGCCGAAGGCACCGGCTA
This sequence comes from Acartia tonsa, assembly GCF_053477335.1. Taxonomy (NCBI): domain Eukaryota; kingdom Metazoa; phylum Arthropoda; class Copepoda; order Calanoida; family Acartiidae; genus Acartia; species Acartia tonsa. Next base: position 43,669,735 of record NC_137268.1, on the reverse strand, counting down.
AAAAAACTTGTTTTAATCTTATGATTGTACATTTTTATATTCGTAGAAAGCTGGATATAATACGATGCTAGACATAGTTTTTTCGTATGGATGAGAACCGGTTCCTATCCACCGGATTCGAATGAATACGAGAAAGTAAATTTAAAAATGTGAATTGTCATATTGATTTAAATTTTTACATATGGATTCCTGTAAGTTGTAATACATACTTGTGTTTTTAACTATTAATTTTTATCATGAGAGAATTATCCATTAACTGATATGGTTCTCTTTTACAGGGTACCTTCTCATTAATTTTCTAAAAATATTTTGAGGGAGACTATCACCAATCTCCCAATAGAAATCAGCCCTTAAAAAACCTCCCACAAGAGAAAATATTCTTTTTCTTTTTACAACTAAAATAAAATAAACAAGTTGTTAAAATGATTCCTCCTTTAGTGCCCCTAGAGGCGTAGACACTAGTGTACACATACATTGATACTATCTTATCTGTTGGACCTAATTGTCCTGGTTAAATAAAAGTTATATTCACTGAACATTCCTAAAGTTATCCGGGGCGGCTCTGCTAAGAGTTTGAATGATTACTCTTATATCATCTTCATAATCATCCATTTTTATCTGAAATCAGAAGAGTTTGAGTAGAAATCTAAATAGAAGGCTGAAAATACTTTGTAGATGTCTCTTACAATTGAGAATTTAATCAATTACTCATTTTGTCTGTTAATAAAATAAATTTATAAATATTGAAAGCCAGGCAACTACCTATATCTCCCTGTTGGGGACATTTTCATCTGCTAGCATATTGTTTTTTCGCGACTTGGCTGTGTTAATATTCCCGATGCTATTGGTTGATTTTCAAAGACCTAATTAAATGTCGGCACAGGGTCTTCGGGGTGGGGACATAAAGTTATTGAACAACCTTCACCCTATATTGTTTTATCAATAAGGCATTGAGTGCGATTGTATCATTGTTGGGAAAATGTGATTTATTTTCAAGACAAATGACTGAAATTTATTGTAAAAATTAAACTTATTATTTACCAGTAACTCATTTTCCATCTTTACTAAATAGAAGCTATTCGATTTCTATGGAGAAAATGTTGTTTGCTAATATGATGTACTAGCGGCTCCGCCCCTAGCCTCTAGGGGCTTTGCCCCAAGAGGGAATTAAAGAAAAGAAAAATAATTACCTCTGGAGATGCCCCCACAAATTTTAAATAATAAAAAAATTGAGGGGGGATTTTTCATTTTTTGGGGGGGTTGGGGATGTCCCACTCCCCAAGAAAATAGCCCAAAAGCACCACAGGACTAGTAGGTATATTCTCTGAAGAGTAGAATCCGATTGGTTTAGTGGTTACCGAGATCTTAAGGGACGGACAGACGGAAAGACAGACGGACAGACAGACAGACGGACGGACAGACATCATTTTACTTTGTATTATAGATTAAAACAAATTGTTAAGTTTCTTGTTAACATTTCTGTACTTCGCTACTAATGGATGTTGTCATTCGTCTTTTCTTAATTTTGGAAGTCGATCATATTTAAATAATCCAATATAATTACAAATACTTTTAACACTGAGTATTAGAGTAATTAAATTTGATATTTAGGTTTGGCTTGAATACAGTTTTTTTAAATCAATAAATTTGTTATTATAAACCACCTTAAATGATGCTTCACTGTTAGAGTGAATTATGGCGGTTTGCGATATCCTTTGCTACAGACAGACATAACTATACAAGGATGAACATCCTGTTATTTTATCCTGTTACTTTTATATCATAATAATATCCTATAATTAATGTCCTTTACTATAAAGGAGAATTATATCGGTTCAGCCGTTTGCAATATCTTTTGATACAGACAGACATTCTACTACTTTTATATTAGGATTAAAGATATATATACATGTTTAAATTTTAATCACATTTTAATTTTTAAATTCTTACTGATAAATTTTAACAAAAAGTTTATTTCTTGTTATTTTCACCTTGAGATAAAGATATGTCTTTATCTTTAGACTTTAATCCTGAATTTAACATTAATTTATAGTTAAATTCTTTATTTTATACTAGTGGCTGCGCCAATAATCTCTAAGCAGACAGAAAAATTTATTGCTTTAAAAATGTAAATTTTCTGGATTTTTCAATTTTCTGTGAATTGTTAAACTAAGTACCCTTAACAAAATATAGTCGGATATTTGTTAGCCTGTTTGTAGATTTAAAGTACCATACAGAAATGAATCTTTATTTAAAAGTTATATAAAAGTTAAAAACTTAAAAATTAAAATTTGTTGGGAAAATTAGAAACAAATCTAAGCAAAATTAAATCTAATCCAATTAAGAGAAAGATAATTTGTTTCTACCATTAACCTATTCCCGTATCCCTGTTAATTATTTTCATTCCCAGATACGGAGAAGGCAAATATTTAAACTCCTAAATTATAACCAAAAACAAATCTGGGAGAAATAGGATATTAGGCTCTCTATTACACTAGTCCCTAAAGTTTTATAATAACGGTTTCCAATTTGTTAGCTAAACATGTTTGGGGACTTTCATTAAATTTCTATTGGTTGGTTTATTAAGTTGAATGTCTGAATCACTGATTTTAGGAGGGGTAATTTTGTGCATCATCATTACCCTTTCCCGAATCCATGGTGAACAGGATTTTCTTTATCTTTTTAGAAACACGAGGATTTAAATTCTTTTAATTAAAGATAATAAAATTAATTTTTATTAACTTTAAGTGCATTATCAAATATAAACATTTTTAATATTTTTATTGTATGCTTGCAACTTATACCTAAACTTTAGAGGTCAACTTCAAAAAATAGCCTAAAGCCATACTAGAAACTATGTTTGAAGCTTTCTTGAAATCTAGCCGTTGCAGATATTGTTTTCTCTTGAATAATGAAAAAAATACTACTTTCTTTAGACTAGTGGCAACGCCCATGCATAGAGACTTCAACACCTATTAGAGGATTCGGCGAAAAGGAGCCATGTTGGTCCAGTGGTTCTTATTGTACAAACATACAGACAAACTGGCATATTGCCCATTTTATACACAAATTATATAGTAAGATTTGACAAAATATTGATTGTTTTTGTATATTTCAAATTCTATTAACAAAAAAGCAATTTCACTTCAATTAAAAATGGACCCCAAACAAACTTTTATTTTATTACTAAAGTCCACTCTTCGGTTCTAGGATTATAAAAAAGCTACATAGTCTGGATGCCTTAACACTTGCTTCTTTTATTCATATTTTTAAAGTATAACAAGGATGATAACATCTTAATTTCAAGTCATAACTTTATTATAGAATATTCTAAAATACCATTAATTTCTAAATCTAATAGATGCTAACCTTTAGTTACAAGAAGTATTACCTCCCAAAAACGGACATACCATAATTATAGAAAAGCTTTTGCTTAAAAATGTATGCATAAAATCATGGCTCGGCAGCCGCGCGTCAGCCGCCTGTAAGCCTCATGGAAATCAACCTTTTTTTATCTTGAAAATCAACTGTCACTAAAAACCTGACCCAAATATGGCAATTCCTGTTTTTTTATAAAAAAAATCAAAGCCTTCAAACGTGTTTAAATGCGAGGCTTAGTCGCGGCTGATGCGCGGCTGCCGAGCCCTGAATAAAATAATACTAAAAGCATATATTTTAAAGTATCCATTTTCAGAAAGGATTCTATTTTATATTTCTAGTAAAATGTGGACTGTTTTACTGATAGCACTACAGTTTATTAATTTCAGGAATATTCTTACTTTATGTACTAGTGGCATCCCCTTAGCCTTTGGGATTTTCAAACGTTTTGAGAAAAAATAGCTGAAAACCTGCCAAGGATCGTACCAATATAAAGCACATACTCTCTCATTTGAGTTCTTTGTGAGATATAAACGTACAGACAACAAATTTTCTAGCCTCTGTTTTGAAGTACTCCAAACTATACAACATTTAGTGTTAGTTTTAAAATGAAATATTAAAGTATGATAGGCAAGTTTTCCTACTCTTTTCTCAAATTATATGTAAAATGATAATGAAGCAAGGGTTTAAATTTGTTCTTTCCTTATAATTGGACAAACACTCAAAATTGCCTAAAACTTTCCATAAGATTCCTGAAAATTGAAGATGCGCTTACTAATTTTTTATTTTATAAATTGCTTATTTTACTTTTTCATCCAAATTTTAAATATAAACCTTTTCAAACTGATTTTAAACAGGATATTATAATTCTATATTTAATTCTTAATGATTTATTTTGAAGGAACTTTTTATTGGCTTCCGATCTTTTTATTTTTTGTATTTTCTCCCCTTCTTGAATTTTTAAATTTATCTCACTTTTAGGAATGAGTTTAGAAGCCAGGACCACAAAGCTTCAAAAAAAGAGACTAGTTTTAGAGATATTTTTTTAACAAAGTCAGACATGCAATTAAAAAATAGCAGTGTTGCGGAGCTGGAGCCGGGAGCCATGGAGCCGCCTTATTTTGCTAGAGCCGGAGCCGTAATTTTCGTTAAAAAACGGCTCCGGTTCCGGACTAGATAAATAAAAAGATTTTTATAAATTATAATTTGGTAACTCTGTTTTGTCATGTGCAAATGCCCCTATTAAGTTTTTCAAGTCCATTTTTATCAAAAATTGAACTTTTAAAACTTTCAAAAGTCAAAAAAAAACCGGAGCCGCACCAAAATCAAATGGCTCCGCAACGCTTAAGAATAGTGTAGATTATCCAGGGGTGATTACTCTTGGGAGGTTGGAGTTACCCTTCCCCAAAAAATAGTCTTAAGAAAACCTTCCATTTACTAATAAGAAGCTTCACTGTAAAAAAGAACCATATCAATCTGGCATTTAATGAGATCTCAATTCTAAATTTAAGAGGTTCACTACTTATGGATATTGTTATATCTGTTTTCAGTACTTTTATTTTTAGACTTTTTAAGTTAATTCATTGAGGATATAAAAAAAAGTTAATTTTTGGATATATTTTTAATCAAAGATTTAAAATAAAGTAAGAGGATATATATTATATATTTTCTTTTAATTCGAAAAAAACATTTAAAAGACACAAATTTAGCTCTTTAAGAATGCTTTTAATTTGAAATTTTAAAAAAAGTAAGAATATTAAAATCCAGTTTGTCGTGCAACTTGAAGAAGATTGTTGTCAAGTAAGTGATATATCTGTAATAGTTATTATGAGCTTAAAGCCAGTTTTGTAAGCCCCGATGGGCCGAAGGACCGTGATGGTGTTGATTTCACGATTTTTATTTTATCATTTGTAGAAAATTGTCTGTAATACGATGCTTACATCATATAGTTTAGCTGAAAACTGGTTCTAATCCAATGGATATTAATCGGTTTCGAAGCCATACTGGAAAATAATTAGATTTATACAATACTGCTAACAGTCATAACACAATCATAAATTAAAGAAAATCTATAGTAATAAGTATCCTTGATTAATTAATTATAATTAATTAAAAATGGTTACAAAACAGTTGCAAAAATGAGAAGTTTAATGAGGGTTTGAATAAAAAAGAGCATTAATTAATGACATAAAAACAGACAATAAGAAACGAAATGAAAAAAAAAAATAAACCACTTTCAAATAAATTACCGTGCAGTTAAATGCATAAAGTTACATAAATAGTGATTTATACAAAGATTTACAGAATCCGCTGGTTTCTAAACAAAATATTTTAAATGTTTCCCATCTTATTTTGATTTTTTTTCTCTTATTTATTTTTAGTACTTATGTACCAAATGGAAATATAACAATTAAACCTGAGTAAGTCGATTTTTAAAGAGTGAAACTACTCTATAATTCACAAATTTTCTGCACGTCAGTTAGTCAGTCTGTAAATTTATTGGCGGAAATGAGGTTTTATCGACTACACTGAGAGATACCTGAAATTTTTAGTGAAGATTCCTATAATCTGGGCGAATGTAGTCGTTTATGCTTTAAAAGAGAACACAGTAATAGTGTCTGACTGATTATGACGTAACAAAAAAATTAGCCAATGAGAGGCCACTATAAATTTTACCATTGGTCAATAACGGCCTCTCATTGGCTAATTTTTTTTTGTTACGTCATAATCAGTCAGACACTATTACTGTGTTCTTTAAAAGACAAAAAATCTTATTTAAAATTTTTCTTTATATCAAGAATTTTTTCTCTTTTCTTTTTTCATAACAACTTAACATCTACTCTATAACTCACTTTGTCCGTTTGTTCATTCATTGGTTTTATGTTCTATTTATCTTCCTTCGTATATTTCAATTTCAGATTTTAAAGTTACAGATATGGTTGTTCATTTTAGCGTGTCATTGAGAATTATCTAATATTACAGGGTTTTAATTTTTAGGGAAGGCTCTTATTAGTACATAGTGTGTCCTTGTTCCTGCAGCTATGTCAGTTGCGCGTCATAATTAGTTAGAGTAGTGGGAATGCCATGGCTCAAAACAGGCGTTACCATGCACAGTTAAGACTTTTAGACAAGAGTTGTGCAATCAAAGGTTTGCTTGTTGTAATCTAAGGCATACAATATTTAGGGTAACTCCCGCTCCAAGTGCAAATAGTACAACAGTACTTCCTCCCGTAGCAGCTGTTGATCCTAAAGATGTACCTTATAATGCAACAGCTCCAGATGCTAAAGAATCTAATGATGCACCAAAACGGCTCTTTCGGGGGCCTCCTAAACCAAGAGGTACATTTTTTTATCAACCACTACCTTGTTTTATAATTAGCTATCAAGAAGATAATCATTATCACGGACGTCCAACAGGCGTGTGAGGTAATAGGTGATCGCTCCCCCCACCCCCCCCCCAAAAAAAAAATTTTCTAGGACATTTAACCCTACCGCCCACTAAATATTGAAGAATATAGTTTTTGTACCCCCCCCCCCCAAAAAAAAAAGCTTGTACGTTCTTGATCGATATTGACACAAAATGCATTTTCTTTTATAATTTTTCTAGGTGCTAGGTTGCGAATGATGCCAATGTACAGAGGATTTTTTGGCGGCGACAGGAGAGCAATTCATCATTATCATAAATGAAATTTAATAGTTATTTATCGCATTATATTATAGACAGCTTTCCGCGGATATTAAAAGAAAAAATTGTAGGATTAAAACCAGTTTTTTTAGGTCCGAGCTAACAAAACAAGTCCTGATACCAAAAATTTTAAAAAGTTTTAACATCCAACAATGTGATTTTAAGATTTTTTGTTATTGAATCTGGAGACTTCAAATTAGGGATATTGGGTGTACTTGTGGCATTTTTTTAATAGATGGTGTATTTATCTTTAGGCTTCCTTTCATATAATCAAGAATGACAACATACATAAAACCGGAGCTCTGAAACAGTAGGACAAACAAACATTAACACTTGTAGAGTGTCAGAACTGAATGATCATAATAAAAATGTATAAAAGTCGAGACAAAGTAGTATGTTAATTTGTTGAAAAACTGCTTAAATACAGGATAATCAGATCATTGGGATAATTAGATCACATGAAAATTTGTTGTTAAAAAAGTACGAAAGTCAACATGTCAAAAATGGGTGTACGGACATTCTGGTAATGATTATAGAGTTGCTACGCTTTCTAAATTGTACCTAACTACTACAGGAATCACCATGCAAAGTTTTAAAATGAAAGGACAATTCTAACATGCCTAAATTAATGAAACAAGCTATCCGTTCCAGACGGAAGGACGGACGACCCGACCTTATTTATAGAATAATTGTATGAAGAATAAAAAGGCCCAAAAACTACCGTATTAAAAGCTGCAAAAAATATGCATAATGATGTGCAATAATACAGTTTACGGCAAGGAAAAGGAAAAGGCCCTATGTGGAATGTGCCCTGGGGTGACTGTCTTTGTGGAATAGTAAGATATCTATAATACAAAGTAGAACGATGTCTGTCTGTCTGTCTGAAGCTTAAGATCTCAGTAACCGCTGAACCGATAGGGTTCAGTCTTCAGGAAATATACCAACTGGTCCTTAGGTGGTTTTAGATTATTTGGTGACTGTGTTTGTGGATATGTAAGATATTTCCTATCATATAAAGGGTTCCAAGACGTTCCAAGTGTCTCAAAAATCAGCCATGTGACTTCATAAAAATGAGGGAGATCAGAGGAGGAAACCCCTAAAAAGGAGATGAATAATCTCTCATTTTTATGACGCCACAAGGCTTATTATTTGAGACACTTTGTCCAGATACTTGTTAGGACAAACGCATGAGTGACAAACGTCGGTTGGATAAACGTAGAAGTGTCTAAAATAATAAGTTTATTTCTATACAGATTAGGTTAGGTTAAGATATAAATTTACAAATAAGCCCCCCGGAGGGATTAGGTATTTTAAGACGGTTTAAAATAGGTAAGATTTGGCTATGTACGCTCCGACGTTTGTCCACTCCGCCGTGTGTCGCTCCTGCGTTTGTTCTAGGACCATATAAAGGAGTAAATTTTTTTTGTCTGAAGCTGAAGATCTTTAACAATTCAGATTAGATTTTTTTAGAAGCCTTATGAATGTCTTAAAGTAATGTTAGGCTATTTTAACAATTGGATACTCAACTTAATGAAGCAGCAACCAATCAAATTCAATAAAAGTTCCCAAAGTTGTTAAGCCAACGAAAAAAAAGTTGATATAATAATTTTGGGACAAGTGTAATAAACAGCCCAAAAATTCAATAAAAGTCCCCAAAGCTGGTGAACAACGAATAAGGAAACGTTATCAGAATAATTTGGGGACTAGTGTAATAAATAGCCAAATATCCCCTACCTCCCTGCATTACATATGTATGGTTAGGTAAACATGAACAGCCTGCCAGCTGATGGCCGAGCACCCTGGGATGTTGAAGTGTATGTTAAGTAAGTCTAATTCTATTCTTTTGGAAAGCCTAAAATGTCACGTGTGACGTCATAAAGATACATCTAAAAAGGACGGATGAGAGGAGACGTGGGAAAGGAAACCCCCAAACGTGACATTTTAGGCTTTCTCAGTTTCATTCTTTTCTTTCGAGTTTTATCATCCTAAAATTAAATGAACAATTATTTATAATCGAAGCGAAACGAGGAATGTCCGTGCGTTCGTAGCGGATAGCTTTTGTCTATTTAGTATTGTCCTATTGATTTATTATGGTGATTCCTGTAACAGTTAGATACAATATAGAAACGATATTAACTTTAAAGTAATGTTGAATGTTAAATGCTTTGTCACTTTATTTATGTTAATATTCGCTTGTATGGATGTTTTCATCCTTACCTAAGACCTAATTAATTTAAAATTAACATGGGGAGAAGCTGAGAAACTTGCCAAAGACAGGAATTCATGGAGGAACAAGGTGTCCGTATTCTCTGGCCTTCTGTATTTTTGACTTTTAAACAGCATTTGATTGCATCCAGTTTTTGGCTTATATTTGATTTTATCTAACAAATATTCGAAATGCTCTTTTTAAAAGAATAATTTTTAGAGGTTTAACCAAAAAAATGAAAAAAAAATTTTTTTGGCTGAAATGTCCCAAATGACTTCATATTAGAATGATCTATTATCCTAAAATGACGTCTTTCTGGATACTTTGGCCAAACCTTTTTAAAGTGATACCCTTTTATTGGGCACTATAAAAAGATTCCTTTTTTTCTAGTGGACAAAATTCGTGCAGTGGTGTACTGTTGAACAAACAGTACGTAATGACAGCCGCTAGCTGTGTCTGTAATGGCGCTGGTAAAAGTAATGTAAGTTTTTTTTGAAAAATATTTCCCGATTTTTAAGTTTTTTTAACTTAACTAACATATAGTTACTTACATTAAATAAAATTTTTAAAAATCAAAGACAATTCATTTTCGTCTAACTTGTTGTATTTTTGTAACTAGACAAAGTGTTTAAAAAATCAGCCATGTGACGTCACATAATGAGGGAGATGAGAGGAGAATGGAAAAGGAAACCCCTTCAAAAGAAATGGTTAATCACTCATTTTTATGACGTCACATGGCTGATTTTTGTGACACTTTGTCCAGATATTGTATTTTTTGTGACTTCAGTTGATTGATTGTAACGCTCCTCTCGTCGGAGGCAAAAACAGACGTGCGGATGGTAAAACTCTTGGGGTAAGTTTGTTCTTGTTAATCAAATTCTTTCCCCAAAAATTTACTCTGTTAAAGCTATTTATAGAGCCATCATACTGGCCTACCACTGGTCAATTTAAATGTATACTGTCTTTCCGTTAGTAATTTAGGCGAGAAAGCCTAAAATGTCACGTGTGACGTCATAAAAGTACGTCTAAAAAGGAGGGATGAGAGGAGAAGTGGAAAAGGAATCCCCCCAAAAAGAGATGAATTTTTATGTCGTCACACGTGACTTTAGGCTTTCTCATTTAGATTAGATTAGATTAGATTTATTATTCTTGGGTGTACATACATAGAAAAAACAACAACAAAATAATAAATGAATTAAATGAATATTATATACATTTATATATACAGTCAAATTTTATTGATATGGTTAATTTATAAAAAAAATTTCTTCCCAAATGGCAGTTTCCTAAAAACTAGGAAGTATGCAGTAATGTGATTTCACACATTGTTTTCATACAGGCCATATAGATAAGACAAAAAAATAGAAAAAAGATAATAAGCAATAAATAAAATCATATTGGAGAGGAAAGAATGATAATAGGAAGGATTGATTAGGGCATACAAGTCTCACACCATTATTGCAATTATAGAAATTTAAAAAAAAAAACATTTCAACAAATAGATTTTGATTGATTTATCAGATTTCAAACAATATTGAAAAGAAATATAATTTTATCTACATTCTTGACATAATGGGTTGTTACACACTAAAGTTAAGCTTGATAACAAAGATTCTTTTAGATTTTTTATAAATTTTTTTCTTGATTGATTGTGGGTTAATAAATCATTATTACAATGGTTATTCCATAATTCTTGAAAATGATACTTAGGAAATCTTTCAATAGATTTAAACTTCGGTTTTTTAACATCAAACATATTAGAGTTTCTAAGATTTCTGGTATGTAATTGATTACGGCGAAGCCATGTACCTTGAAAAGAACTTGGTAGCTTACTGTTTATAAAATCATACATAAATAATAATTTCAAATAATTAGCTGATTCATGAAAAGGAAGGACATTCATTTTTTTAAATAAAGGCATTGTGTGTGAGATGTGTTTCTTACTAAAAACAATTCTTATTGCCTTTTTTTGCAATTTAATTAATGGTTCCATAGTAGATTTAAGACCACAACTCCAGGCAGGTAAACAGTAAAGTAAATGACTATTTATAAGTGAGTGAAAAAGCATTTTTTTGCTATCTAAATTCAGTATATGTTTAGCTCTATTTATAAGAAATAAGGAACTAGAAATCTTTTTACGTAAATGTTCTACATGATATTTAAAATTTAAAGAAGGATCTATAAATACACCTAGGAATTTAATTGCAGGAATATTGCTACTTGAATTGACATAATTTAAGATTTTTATTTTCTCAGGATAAAACTCATTTTCATTGTTAAAGTTTAGCTTAATATTAAGAGCATTCCAATCAATAGTATTTTCATTTTTATTAAATATCATGATTTTAGTTTTATCAGGATTTAAGCTCATTTGATTACTCCTAAACCAATCGGATATCTTTTTAAGTTCATTGTTTAATTTCAGTTTAATCTCTGTAAAGTTTCTACCAGAAATTAAAAAATTACTGTCATCAGCAAATAATAGGGTAAATAAATCAGTACAGTTTTTAAGATCATTTATGTAGATTAAAAATAGAATTGGTCCTAAAATAGAGCCCTGTGGGACACCTCTATCTATGTTCAGCTTTGTTGAGTCAGTATTGTTTACATGTACAAATTGCTGTCTATTACTTAAATAATTTTTAAACCATTCAAGTTCAACGCCATTAATGCCAATTTTTGACAACTTTTTAATTAAAATAGAGTGTGGAATTGTATCAAAACATTTTGCAAGATCACAGAAGACTCCAATTACAGTTTTATTATCGTTTTTTGCTTCAGCTATATAATTTAAGAGGTGTATCACGGGGTGTATTGTAGACTTTTTTGATTGAAATCCATACTGATGTTCAAAAATGATATTATTTCTAATCAAATAGCACGACAGTTGTTGATAAATGACTTTTTCTAAAACTTTTGAGAAAATAGCTAATAAACTTATTGGCCTATAATTTGATGGATCAGCTTTTTCATTAGAATTATTCCCTTTTAACTTAAAAATAGGTATAACTTTTGCAATTTTTAATTCAGAAGGTATTTTTCCAGTTAAAATAGTTTGGTTAATGACATGAGAGAGAGGAAGGGCAATGACAGAAATTATTTTCTTTAAAAAAGAATTTGACAGGCTAAAAATGTCCATGCTTTGTTTATTTCCCATTTTTTTAACAATATCTGTGACTATATTTGGGTTTATTGTATGCATTTTAAAACTGGAATTATAATTAGGTATATAGCTACAAGGATCAATGTTAGAAGGATTTATTTTAGATGATATCTTGCTTGCTACAAAAGTGAAGTGTTCATTCAATTTCTCAGAAATTTCTGCATTATCTAAATATATAGCATCATTAAACTTCAGTTCATTGATACATGTTGCTTTATCTTTTGTTTTTCGGATTGCATCTCTAATAATATCCCAAGTTTTCCTCAAGTCAGATTTACATTTTTTTAGCTCATTACAATAATACAATTTTTTAGCTGTTTTTATTGCACGATTATAGACATTTCTATATCTATTATACATCCTAATATTATCAGCAGTTAATTCATTAATACTTAACGTTGACAATTCAAATTTTTTATCTCTACATCTCATTAAACCATCAGTCATAAATTTTTCAATTTTATGTATGTTCTTATTAATTCTAATCTTTTGTAAAGGAAAAGAAAGTTCATAAAATTCATTAAAAAGCTCATAAAATTTATTAAAACAATATTGAGGTTCTAAACTGTTAGTTACATTTTCCCAATTAACATTTCTTAATAGATTGATAAACCCATTTAGGCCTATCATTGGTCATTTGCATTGTATGACGTCATTTTTATAGGCACTAACTATAAAGAGCTTCTAATTTGTTGAAGTTATTTCTTGCTTAAATTGAGAATTATATCTGAGGCAATTTTTAAATTCAGAGTTTCCAATACATTTGTGTTTGCTTATGCATATTTTAATAAAATCATGAATTGTTTACAGAGAGTGGAATAAAGAAATCTCATATTTCAAGCTATTTTTGAAGCATTAAAGCAAAGTTGTTATTTGAACTATTTTCAAGTATGGTTTTGAAACTGATTAATATCCGCTGAATTAGAACCGGTTTTCGGTCTTACTGAAAAATCGTTTGTAGAATCGTATTACAAACAACTTCCACGTATATTAAAATAAAATCATAAAATTCATGCCAGTTTGTTAGCCCACTAGTGGCGAACAAAATTTATTTTAATCTTAACATTTTCTTTTTAATATTGGATAAAAACTGTCTATAATACGATGCGATTAATAACTAACATTTTGCAGGGTAAAATTGGTGTTCGTATGGGACCCATTGGAAGACAACAGGTTATTTCATTAATTAACAAGAACAAATACGTCCATATAAAGCCCAGTTATATCAGAATTAAAGAAAGGAGATCTTATCATATGTCCTTTACATGAGTATACGTAAAAAACACAAAAGTAATGCTTCTATTGTTGTTTTAATAATTGGGCTTAGACAATTCTTTATTTTGTACATCTAATAAATCTAGCAAAACTCGAGAAAACCCATATTGACTGTACAAAATCGGAGCCTGTTGCCAACTTTCCATAGAATTCTACTATCTTTACTGCTGGAAATTATTTTCCAGCATGGTTTAAAACCGATTAATATCCACTGGATAAGAACCAGTTTTCAGCCATACTCAAAGTCCTGTATCGCATCGTATTACAAACAATTTTCCACGAATATTTTTTTTTAAATTAAAACTTTATACCATTGTTGTTAGCCCGGGCATTCGGACCCTCGGGTCTGACAAAACTGGTTTTAATCTTATAATTTAAAACCTGCGAAAAGATGTCTATAAAACGAAGCGATTTGATGAAATAAATAGGGTACCTATTTTTCTAAAAAAAACAATATACCATATCTTTTAAAATCTTTTTATTATTCTGTTAGAATAATAATGTTGACTATGTGATGGTTAGTGGAAAATATAATCCTGCAACTGATAATGAGAATAGTGTCAACGATATTGCTATCATCAAAATTAATGAAGTAAGTTGTATAACCTTTTTGTTATTTTAGATAAAAATTTAAATACTTCTAATGAACAGTTATTTTAAAGGGGTGGTGGGTTTAAACAGGAAAACAAGGATGGCAACATCCATAAAAGCGAAGATCATAAACGGTAGGATTAACAAACACTTGTAAATTGTCAGAATTGAATAAGCAGAACATAATGTATAAAATCTAAACTAAATTGAAAGTAAATTTGTTTAAAAACTGCGTAAAAAGAGGATACTGTTTAATTTTATACTTATATTTTAAAGATTTGTTTATAGAGATGCTTTGCTTATAGAATTGTACCTTGTTGTAATAGGAGTCAGTATTTAAAAAAATCAGATGAATAAGATAATTATATCACATAAAACATTTTTGTCAAAAAAGTTAAAATTATCATGTTTAAAATGAACGTACGGACATTTTGGTAACGATTACAGAGTTGCTACGATTTCTAATTCGTACCTAGCCATCATAGGAATCATCATACAAAGTTTGAATTCGATAGGACAATTCTAACATGTTTAAAATAACGAAAAAAAATATCCGTTCCGAACGTACCTAGTTATAGAAAAACCTTATTTTTAAAATTATATTTGATTTGAACTGCTAGGATTTGTATCCTGGTGACGGAATAACTTCAAACAGAGGAGGATATTCTGTTCTGCCTATTTGTTTCCCAAGAATGGACATGATTAATATGTGGACAAATAAGTAACAAAATTCACTATATTTTGTTTTAAAACTTATAAAACTATAATATACAACTTTTTGTACAATATTTTACTAGCGGCTTTGCACCGTGCCTCTAGGGGCTTCGACTAAAAAAGTAATGGGAAGTCCCCCTTTTTTTATCTATAATACAGAGTAGAATGATGTCTATCCGTCTGAAGCTTAAGATCTCGGTAACCACTGAACCGATTGGATTCTACTCTTCAGGGTATATACCTATTGGTCCTGTGGTGGTTTTAAGCTATTTTCTTGGGGGGTGTCCCACCCCCAAAGAAAATAAAATTTAAGTTAAACTACGGGCAGCACCAGTAGTACTTTTTTACAATTATTTCTTGGGGCAAAGCCCATAGAGGCTAGGGGCGAAGCAGCTAGTAGACTATAATTTATAAATTGGGGAGGGGGAATTTTCCTCTTTGGGGTGGCTATAAAGACATCAAAATTTACCAACTTATATTCTTTATTGTATAATATATTTCATTATGTTTTAATACAAAAATTTAATTGCAGTGGGGTGGAAGGCAAAAATATTCGCAGACCAGGAAAATGTCCTGGAAAAGCAGGTACAAGACAAATTTTTTACACACTGATAGATTCGCCCCCCAACCTGTACAGGCAAAACGCAATAGGAAGGTCAAGGTATTGAAAATAAAAACTTTTTCGGGTAAAGGTGATTATCTTCACTTTGGGGGGATAATGTATCCTCCCTAAATACACAATTGAGAGTCCGCATAAGGTCCTTGGGATGGGGTAATGCAGTTATTTATCCCCTTCCGCCAATAGTGTTATACTCTAATGTCTAAAATATCTTTTTCATTAATTAGGTCAGGCAATTTACACCACATATTCAAACAGAGGAAAGGGAAAACTGGCATTTCTCACTGGTTCTACATCGTAAGCATTTTTTTGTACAATCACAATTTTTCTTGTAAACTTCCATAAATTGCAAAGATTGGAATAATTATTAGAATGTTAGACTTAAGTTTTTAACAATTAAAGGATTTATATTGTATAAAATTTCCATCAAAGTGCCTATCAAAAATAAAAACCCAACCTCCTTTTTTTCTAAATAAATTGAAAATGAGAGGAAGTGGGAAATAAAACCCCTAAAAAAGACGTCACATGGCTGATTTTTTAGACACCTTGTCCGCTTACAACAATTAACACCAGACAAAACTGGAAAACTTCACCACAAAAAAGGGGGCAAGATTTCAGTGCTTGACTAGACACTTTGAGGGAAATCGCCTATAACTCTAATGTACTTATTTCGGGTATAGTACCTTTCGTGGCAACGTCTCTTAAAGGGTGTTTCGTCATATTTTCACAGTAGCTTTTCCCCATATTTCTACTTCCTGCGGGGACAACTGCCTAAACCTAAATTTAATCTAACCTAAATAACCTATCAAAAGCAAATGTGAAAATACGATGAAACGCCCCTTAAGAAGCGTTGCCACGAGAGAAACTATTTCATTATTTTTAGTAAGTCTTCAGCAACATCATGTCCTCCCTTAACAGGAAAAATAGGAAAATCAGGAAATTCTGATTTTAATACAAAAACCATCTCAAATTGGGGTAAGCATATTTGTCTATTTAATTGATATTTCGGAAATAAACTGCTGACTTTCATAAATTATTATCAATTATTTATATTTATTATCAAGTCGACGAAAATTACATTTTTATTTAAACTTTTTATGTTTCTAGATTTTATAAATCAAGTTGCTTTTTCCAGCCCAAGTTGTGAGAAAAGAGGAACTACACCAAAATGTAATTTTTCTCAGGGATCTAAAGGTATAAGACAATGGCCGATAAATTGATGTACATCCCCATTGTTGAAACATAAAATTACCCCTTCTGTAGTTAGAAATTAGTGGTTGAATCGTTTAAATACTCAACTTAATAAGTCAACCAATCAAAATTTAGTAAAAGTCCCCAAAGTTTTTAATCCATCGAAAACGTTATTGTAAAACTTTGGGGACTAGTGTAATGAACAGCCCATTGTCCCCTCTTTCTCTCTGATTTTTTTCTAATCTTAATTTCATACCATAGCATATTTCATATTATTTCATAATCCATTGATGTATTTTATTTAGCTAATGCGTCAGTTACATCAATCCAACCAAAATCCAACATGACAACATGTTACTTCAAGGAACAGTTTTACATTTTTATAACCCTTCTTTATCATTATGAGAATAGGAGAATTGGGCTGAGATATTTTAATTTCAATAAAGATTTTCCAGTATGGCTTTGAAACCTTGATGGATTAGAACCAGTTCTCAGCCATACTGAAAAATCGTTTGTAGTATTACAGATAATTTTCCACGAATATTAAAATAGAAATCATAAACATAGTACCAGTTTTGTTTATGGGATGCTGTGAGTATTGGTGCAAAAAATATGACGTAACAAAAAAATTAGCCAATGAGAGGCCACTATAAATTTTACCATAGGTCAATAACGGCCTCTCATTGGCTAATTTTTTTGTTACGTCATATTTTTTGCACCAATACTCACAGCATCGTTTATGGTACTCGAAGCTAACAATTCTGGTTTTGATATCCGCGGAAGTCTGTCTATAATCTTATATTTTCTTGTGGATAATTGTGTTTTTGTACAGTAATATCTCTGAACCCACTGTACAGTAGGGCCTGCAATTATCAGAGAATCGTGATATGGGTCCTGGGCAGGATTTAGGCCATATTTGGAAAGAAAACATGTAAAAACTGTTTGTAGTATGTAACTATGACAAGTTTGGTACCTAGAACACCTCCAGGCCCTATATGGGTATTTTATACAATTTGTAGTATTGTACCAGGTAAGGATAACCCTCCAGGCCCTATATGGATATTCTATACAATTTGTAGTGTTGTACCAGGTAAGGATAACCCTCCAGGCCCTATATGGATATTCTATACAAATTGTAGTATTGTACCAGGTAAGGATAACCCTCCAGGCCCTATATGGGTATTTTATACAATTTGTAGTATTGTACCAGGAAAAGATAACCCTCCAGGCCCCATATGGGTATTTTATACAATTTGTAGTGTTGTACCAGGTAAAAATAACCCTCCAGGCCCTATATGGGTATTTTATACAATTTGTAGTGTTGTACCAGGTAAGGATAACCCTCCAGGCCATATATGGGTATTTCATACAGTTTGTAGTATTATACCAGGTAAGGACCTCCAGGCCCTATATGGGTATTTCATACAATCTTAGTGTTGTACCAGGTACCTAGAACACCTCCAGGCCCTGTATGGGTATTCTATACAATTTGTAGTGTTGCACCAGGTAAGGATAACCCTTCAGGCCCTATATGGATATTTTATACAATTTGTAGTGTTGTACCAGGTAAGGATAACCCTCCAGGCCCTATATGGGTATTTCATACAATTTGTAGTGTTGTACCAGGTAAGGATAACCCTCCAGGCCCTATATGGGTATTTCATACAATTTGTAGTGTTGTACCAGGTAAGGACCTCCAGGCCCTATATGGGTATTTCATACAATTTGTAGTATTGAACTAGGTAAAGATAACAGCTTGGCTGTAATGGGACAAAGTGTCTCAAAAATCAGCCATGTGCCGTAAAAAAAATGAGAAAGATGAGAGGAGAGGTGGGAAATAAAACCCCTAAAAACGAGATGGATAATCCCTCATTTTTATGACGTCACATGGCTGATTATTGAGACACTTTGTCCCGCTACGTTTGGTTTTGAATCCAATTCATTTATGATGGTTTAAAGTCGGTTCTTATCTATAATTAGAAAATACATATTTAATTTTCTAAACATAAGGCCAAATATGAAATTTCCTAGGCTAATCTAGGAGTTATAGTTTTCTTAGCCTAACATCCTAGTAGCCTAAGATCTCAAAATTATTAAACTGATTGGATTCTCCATTTCAGGTAAAGTTTATATATGTCTTGTGGTGGTTTTAGGCAATTTTATTTCAAATTTAAGTCTTTAATTTGATCTAAGCCATTATTTAAGCCCCTCACTGCCACTTCAAATAAAGAGCCCCTAGATGATATTGGCGTAGCTGCTACTATAAATATATAGTCATACTTAGGAATTCCTAATTCTAAGCCTCTAGGCTAGCCTAAATAATTTTATGTGGTTTGCCCTCATATCCATTGTAAAGTAATACCTATCCCCGTGACCAGGATAATGATAAATTCAATGCAGGGATAAAAAATGGGATAAGATAATGGTTGATCATTGATGAATTGATGTACAACCCAAATGATGATACGCAATAATACCCATTCTATAGACAAAAATTAGCAGTTAAAATATTTGAACACTCAACTTAATGAACCAACAATTTAATATTCAATAAAAGTCCTCAAAGTTGTTAAGCAAGCCAATAAGAACTATTTAAAACTATGTTAACTGTTATTAAATATGCGTTTAATTGTACTATGTTTTGTCAATATTAAGAACAGTTAGACTTAATAATCGTTTTTGACTGGAAGCTTACTCACAATTTTAGGGATTATTACACAAGCTACTTTTCTCTTTTAGCAACGACAACACCCAATCCTGCACCAACTAAGTTCCAAATAATGATGGTAATGGTGACCTGGTACGCCTCAAGTCCCAGGTACAGCTGCTATCCTGTTACTGAAGTTGTTACTGCTCTCCGCAAGGAACATACTAGAAAATATACGTGAAAAGTTGACCCTAAGTTTAAGTTTTTTTTTTTTTAACTTTACAAAGTGTCTCAAAAATCAGCCATGTGACGTCATAAAAATGAGGGAAATGAGAGGAGAATGGGATAATCCCTCATTTTCATTACTTCACGTGGCTAATTTTTGAGACTCTTTGTAAGACGTAAGTTGCCTTTTTTCCATAAAGAAAAAGTAATTTTTTTTTTGGGGGGGGGGGGGGACTTTTTTCCAGAGACGTTTTCTCTTGGGAGGATTGAGGTACTCTCCCTCAAAATTAATATAAATATTTCAAGGGCCCTAAAAGAAACCTACCTAGTGTCCAACTGTTTGCAAGATCTTTTGCTACAGAAAGACAGACTATTAATTTATTAAACACTAGCGGCTGCGCCCCTAGCATTTAGGGGCTCTATATTTGAAGGGCAGAAAAATAGCCTAAAACCATACCCAGACTTATTTTAAAAAAAAAAAGATAAATAGCCTAAAACCATCTCTGACCCTATAAGAGGCTTCACTGTAAAGAAGAACCATATCGGTTTAGCGGTTAGGGAGATCCTTCGCTACAAACAAAAAAATCTTATTACTTTATATTATAGGATTTAAAACTACTGGTTGAGTTTGTTTCTTATTAACGAAGCTCTTTTTAGTGCCTATAAAAAATGACTTTATACATTACAAACATAGACGTCCAAGGGGGGGGGGGGTAATGGGGCGATTACCCCCCTCCCCCCCATTTAAAATTTACCCCTACCCTGGGGATGCCGTAGGCACCCCCAACCATTTAGGAGGGGGTATTTACCCTCCAAAACAATTTGGGGGGGTAAATACCCCCCCCAAAATAGAAAATCTCTAACAAAAAAAATTTTTGCGCGCTTCGCGCGCATTTTTAATACTAAATTTTTGATAAAATTTAAATTACCCCCCCCCCAAAATTTTACCCCGGGGGTAAATTTTGGGGGGTGGTAAACAAATTTTACCCCTGCTAACTGATTTCAGGGGGGTAATTACCCCTCCCCCCCCAAGCAAATTAATAAAAAGCTTGGACGCCCCTGGTCACAAATGACCAATGATAGGCCAATACACAGACTAAATTAAAAATTGCAGGCCCCTTTACATTTTAATTACCCAATGGTAGGCCAGTATGACGTCATTTTTTATAGGTACTATAAAAACCCTCTGATTTCCAGAATACTTAAATTGAATAGTATGTCTAAACTAGACAAGATGTACTGAGGTAGAAACTTGTGTAACAGTTACTAAGAGGGCACCTACGACTCATCTAATTTGTGTGCCTACTGTAGAATGTATAGCTGGTGAGTAGAACTTTTTTTCTATTAAAACCGCAACACCTAGCGCATTCGCTTGTCATCTGGGAGGTTTAAATCTCGCCCCGACACCGCGTCATAACTAGAGACTTTAAAAATGGTTCCTACTGCTGCTGTGTCAGGTGCACGACATTAAAAGTTAGAATAAGGGGAATGTCTTTGCACAAAAACAGGCGCAAATCATTACCATTCACAGTTAGGACTTCTCAGACATAGATCGTGCAGTCAAAGGGTGATTATCTTTTGGGTGTTATTTCACCTAAAATCTTTGAAGGAGATCTAGAAAGAGAATCCCGCTCTTATGAGGTTTAAGGAATGGAGACCTTAACTTTGAAAAATTGGATATCTTAAAACCATGGTGATATCATCTTCAATAAGATGCATGATTCTTTTTTTAGATACAGTAAAACAACCTTTTGTAAAAATGATTAACAGCATAGTATTGCCTTAATCAATAGAGATTATTTTTGTTTTTAATCATTTTATTTTACATTAAAATTTTAGTAGCAAAATTACCCACAAAAAAATACTTTGTCAATGAGTCTGTCTGTCTCTCCATATGCATGTTTGTCTGGATTAGACCAATTTACATTTATATCAAGATTTTGCTGACAATTGGTCTGTTTTCAATAACAAATGTTTTTAAATAAAATTTTAAATTTTTCAGTATTTGAACCTGGTGTAGAAACAACTTGTAATATACCCTATACAATGACGCATTACCCACCAAAAGGAAATTAATCATCTTTAAGCAAATTATAGAATTGTAGAGTAGCTGCACTACAAAAATAAGAGGACAAAAGAACTTTAAATGTACATTTAAGTAGCTGGACAAAGTGTCTCAAAACTCAGCCATGTGACGTCATAAAAATGAGGGAGATGAGAGGAGAAGTGGGACAGAAAACCACTAAAAAAGAGATGGATAATCCCTCATTTTTATGACGTCACTAGGCTGATTTTTTTAGACACTTTGTCCAGCTACGTTTTTTAAACTCTTGTCGATATTATTAGTAAATTATTATATACTAATCATCTCAAAGGCAAAGTAAAAGCCTAACAATTATTCAATTCAAAGTTTTGAAATAATCCTATCATAGACTACAGAAAAGTTAGTGTTATCTATGACTATCAATTATATCAATTTTAAAAGCTTTCATGGTTTATTTTTTCCTGTTCTATAAACTTAAAAGTAGATGGTAGTTAAGAATTTAATTACAATACTCAAATCATGAATATTTTGGTAATTAAATGTACAGATTATAAGTTATCTAAAACTGATTAAATGAAAAATAAGTAAATTCCTATTTTTGAATGATAATGATTATATTTTTCTACTTGAACAGATGGTGTCACTAAGCCACCTAAGAAAACTAAGAAAACTAAGAAAACTAAGCCACCAAAAGCAACAACTTCAAAAGGTAAGATTTATTCTCTGTAAAAAAAATCTTATAATATTCAGGTCCATGCTAATTTAAAGGGCTCGGCAGCAGCGCATCAGCCGCCTATAAGCCCCAGGGAAATCAACCTTTCAAAAATTTAAAATTACCTGGAAGTTTAAACATGACCCAAATATGGCAATCACTCTAAAAAGAAATTGGAATCCTTCAAATGGGTTTTAATTTGTGGCTTAGCCGTGGCTGATGTACCGCTGCCGAGCTAAGGAGCCGTGCACCAAATTTTGTTACAACATTCTAAAATTAATTATAAATTTTTTTCTCCAAATAATCCGCAAATAGAGCTAAAATATTTAACATCTCTCAGAAAAAAACATATCTTGCAATTTTTTGCAGTGTTACAGATTTAAAGGATTTTCATTATCATAATAAATGAAAATATTTTCACCTTACAGCTAATAAATCTAAAGTTAGATTTATTATATCTTATTCAGGAAAACCAACTAAAAAACCTAAAACAACTAAACCTCCTGTGACAACCCCACCTCCAACTACGACTCCCATGTCGACAACGACTACTGGCAAGTTGAAACAATTAAAACCCCTTTTTTAAAAGAATAAACCACATTAACAAAATAGTTTTTCAATTTCTGGCTCATTAATTGCAACAAAAATTCAAAAAAATTTCTAAAATTATTTTCTTAGTTTATTGTTCCAATACTTAGTTGTTTTATAGGTATTTATTCTCTATCTACTTGAGACTCTCTCTTCTCAAGATATTAAACCAGGTAGAAAATTATGCTTTTTGGCATTTTATTCAGCTAAATTTCCTTTTTTCAACCTTTGCTATCATAATTGGACAAAATTGAGCTAGCATAATTGCTGTAAGAGTAAGAAATTTGTTATGTTAAAATATTAAAACTTGCCAGTAATTCATTGGTCTTTTTAACCAGTAGTAGTTGGAGGTTGTGTGGTTTTTTATGATGGTGGTCAATTTTTTCGCGTATTTTTTGTATGTTGTGTCTAAGCAACATTTAATCAAATGTTCTTATTAAGTCAAATTGTTCTTAGTTGTGATCAAATGTATACAAATGAAATTATCATAACTAAGAACAATTTGACTTAATGATTTTTTAATAAATGCTTACACACAACTTTGCAGAAAATACGCGGAAAAAATAAACCCCTTTGGCCTTTCCTATTTCAATAATGCATACTTGATACTTGCCTGTAATTTGAAAATCAATATTGTCCTTAGTTTCTTGGTTTATTTAGGTTTTTTAGTAGGTTTCTTAACTGTAATATATGGCTAAACTATTAAAAATGCATAAGATAAATAGCAGATTGAAATCTTATTTTATATAAAAAAAATCCATCTTACAAAATATTTCTTATTATTTAAGAAATATGTCAAAAGAAGTTACTGTTAAACCAACCCACACTGAACTTTGTTTAGGCAAACCATCAAAAAAACCTTCTGAACCACCTACGAATCCACCAACCTCGAATCTTTCAACGGCTAAGCTTCGTGAGGGTTTGCGTATCACCGGCAAGTTTTAAGCTTTAATTATAATATTAGAAAATAATTAGTTTTTTCATTAATTTCCTCTTTATAACGTATTTTAACCCCTTTCACTAAAGACCATATCAACCTTCAGTATATTAGTTTAACGCAAGTTTAAGAAGGCCATCTAAATATTTTAAAAACAATTTTTCTTGCAGCAATTTATTGCTAATTCTGATTTGTCCAATGATTAAGCATTTGCCGAATCACATCGTATTATAGACAGCTTTCTTAGGATATCAAGGCCCGGGCTAACAAATCTGGTTTAAATTTTATGATTTTTGATTTAATATGCGTGGAAAATTATATGTAATACGATGCTATACAGGATTTTTCAGTAGCTTTAAGATTTTTATTGTGCCTATAAAAAATGACATCATACTGGAATACCACTGGCCAATAAAATTCTATACTGGCCTGCCATTGTTAATTTAGTCCTCGTATCGGCCTATCGTTGGTCATTTAAATTGTATGACGTCATTTTTTACAGGAAATATAAAGAGCTTCTACTAATTTAGGTGCTGATGGAAAAGAGCTTCCTGGAAACATGACTGTCATGCCACTTCGTAGGGATCAAAGAAATAATTAAATATTTATCTTAAAGATCAAATTAGATTTTTTTTGTAAACTATATACACCTATATCCCTTTAAAACTTTATATCTATCAAATCTAAATGTTAAGCTATATATTATGTTTATTTTATTTATTTTTTATTTAAACCAAAGTACAACTTTTAATGCCATTAATTGTGAAACATTTAATCTCAAATATTTATAATATTGTATATATATTATTTAATATGGACCTTAAATGATTACAGAAATAACAAAAAATCTAAATTACTATTATTTTTATAATTTGTTTTATATTTTTTCAAATTGGATAGGTTTTTGATTTGAATGATTGGATAGGTTTTTGAATGAATGATTATGAATATTTTAGTTAAAATTAGTTTTAATTATTTAATAGCAAAGAACAAGATTCTTGACATTAATCTGAAATTCTTAATTTAATTCTTTTAATTCAATACTGTTATCTCAAACCTTTAGATGTACAAAATAAAAGGATAGTTTTACTTTATCAAACTGTAATCATTTTAAAGTCCCCACTGTTTCCTATATCATTTATAATATCACAACTGCAATTTCAGAATAAACTGAACAAAAATAAAATTGTATTATTTGGTACTCTGCAAGTGTTAGGTGTTATCAAAACTGTTGATGAATTATTAAAAAATTTTTCTCGTATTCATTCGAATCCGGTGGATAGGAACCGGTTCTCATCCATACGAAAAAACTAAATCCAGTTTTCTACAAAAATAAAAATGTACAAACATAAGATTAAAAATAGTTTTTTAGCCCAGTGGTGCCGAAGGAAAGCCGTTTATAATACGATGCGAGAAATAACTAATCTTTTTTCAACGGCTAGCTCTAATCGTTATTTCAAGCATGTCATAATTGTCCTATCGACTTAAAACTTTTCATGGTGATTTCCGTAACAGCTGGGTACGATTTTTTTAAGCGTAGCAACTTTATAATCGTTAACAGAAAGTCCGTACGTGCAATAAAAACATCCTGTTGATTAACTATTTTGAAAACATTTTTTTGAATGATATATTTAATATTTATCCTATTCATCTTTTTTTTAGAAAATAGATTCCTAGAACAACAAAGTGCAATATTATAATCAAGTCCTAAAAATGTCAGTATGGCCTTCAACAGTATCCTTAACTGAGTAATATTTCATCACATTTACATACAATTTTGTTTAGACTTCATATTCTGCTGCTTATTTTATGTTCGTTTGTCATACCATCTATTTTTAGTGCTTCGCTTTTGTGGATGTTGTCTTCCTTGTTTCAATTATGTTGAGACCTGTTTCTCTCCAATGGAAAGAAATCACTGATAATTTAACAAGTAAACAAAATCCCAAAGTAGTAGAAAAATTATAAAAACACAAATAATGAAACAACGATGATGATAATTTAAGTAGCGAAGGTTTCTAAATTTAATATTATGAAGGCAGGAAAGTAAACACATGAACATAAGAGAAAAATACAAAAATGAGGGTTTATATAAATAAACTTAATAAACATTTGCACAAGGACGAACAAACAGACTGACATTCATAACTCAAAGAAAAGCATCAATAGTAAAAAAAAATCTTTTACAAGATGAGAGGGATAAAGTAAAATTTATATGATCAACACTGATAAAAAATCTTTTGCTAACATGTGTCTAAAAAACATTTGGAATTTCATAATTTGTTTATTTTAAGTGTCAGTATGAAAGTAGAAGTTATACAGTAAACAATACAAATTTAAAATGACTGATATTTTAGGAAAAAGTCATGAAAATCTACAAATGTGCTAAAATTGCAATTCAAGTTTATAAAACATAGCGAGGCTTTCGTGAAATCATTGATATTTTTTTATGAAGCAACCCTATAAGTTGCTCAACAAGTTGTGCTGTTGATAAATGTCATGCAGTAATTGTGTGTGATTTTAAATTTTCTTTTCAATTAGTATATATGAACAAATATGTAATATAAGTCATTTGTCTATAACTATTTAAAAAATGCAATTAATGAAAATGCTCCTCATTTTTAGTACCGAAGCTACTCTATAATTCAGTCAATCTGTCCGTCAATCTGTTCGTAACTCTATGGAGGAAATGTATTTTCTCAGCTTTTGAAGATAGACGGCAGACATTTTTGGTGAAGATTCCCTGTACTAATGAGCATCAAGTGTATACTCTACTCTGTCCGTCAGTCATGCATAAAAAGACATTAAGATTATTTTTCTTTAATATCTTTTGAGGAAGGTTTCGTGAATTCTATGAATTATTGCATATTTATCAACTGAATATCTTCTCTACAATTCATTTTGTCTGTTTGTCCTTCGCTATTTATGGATGTTGTCATCCTTGTTTATTACAGTGTATTTTAAATGTAAATGTAGTAGCAAAGCTACTCTCTAACTCCTAATAAATCTTAGAGTTACCTCCAAAATTTTAATTTCACAATTCTTATTTACATACAATCCCTAACTATGAGGAAGGTTAATCCTAAGATAATGGGGAGTGGATCCCTAAGTCTGCAGGGCCTATACCTCTGTTTAACTTACACTGCGGGGCTTCCCAGTGATCAATATATTCAATCCTTATCCGACCTAACGTAATAAACGAGCATATGAAAAACTTATTTTTAAATAAGGATGTTGGCCCGTGGGGGGGGGGGTTATTATATTCGACTAGGCACTTTGAGGGAAACCACCAAAATTATGACTTATTATAAAGTAAGTGAGGAAGAGCTATTAAGATTTGGCTGCGAGTGCTTGGAAGCTGTAGGTGCTTGGTAAGTATCTATCTATCTATCTATGTATTTATCTAAAGTTTATATGCCACCCCCCCCCATAAAAAGAAAATGAAAAAATTTGAAAAATTTTTGATGGTGCACGTTTGGAGTGGGGGTAATCATCACTTTAACCCCCCCCCCCCCCTACTTGGACGTCCCTGGCATGATTTTTTTCTTCACTTTTATGGATGTTGTCAATTGTCATCCTTGTTCTATCTATCTATCTATCTAGCCACTCGCATGCAGAACAGCATATAAGCGTACTGGTGGAAGCTGACCTATCTATCTATCTTTTGCCCAGTTCACAAACAACTTTCAGAGGTCGACCGATTTATTCTGTAGGTCAACCTAAACAAGTAAAACTAACAAATGCCTTTATAAAATCGGTCAACCTAAAGCTTCTTTAGGTCGACCTAAAATTTCCAGAGGTCGACCTATGTCTTTTGTGAACTAGGCTTTTATCTATTTATCTAGCCACTCGCATGCAGAACAGCATATAAGCGTACTGGTGGAAGCTGACCTATCTATCTATCTTTATCTATCTATCTAGCCACTCGCATGCAGAACAGCATATAAGCGTACTGGTGGAAGCTGACTTATATATCTATCTCTATCTATCTATCTAGCCACTCGCATGCAGAACAGCATATAAGCGTACTAGTGGAAGCTGACCGGAGAGGCCACTACAGCCATGGATTCAACAGGCTCAGAGGACATTATGTTGCAGATATTAGGTCTAAGGTTAGTTAAGTAACTTGCCTCAAGAAAATTGATTATAATAGAAACAAAATTGCTTTTGCTAGAGTATATCAGGGATCTAAAGGAATAAGACAATGGCCGATATTAGATCAAAGGTTAGTCTAAATAGATAATTACTTTAAAAAAAGGGAGATCACCACAAAAACAAAATTGATTTGCTGGAAAAAAACATTACCAGGCATTTTTGAGAAAGTGAAAAGAGCAAAAGGGAATGTAGTGTATGATAAATGCATTACATCATAACATAAAGACAAACAAAAATATTGGGTGCTTTCCCCAATGTATCAGTTCAGACCTAAAAAAACCTCCCCTTGTTATTGGAATAAATTGAAAATATTGGAAAAATTTTTAGAAATACGTCATAGAATGTATATTCGAATAAATATGTTTCAGATATGTTATCCAAATAATAAACCATCCATAGAAAAAGAAACAGCTTCTACAGCATTAATTAATGGAAATAATTCATTAGGTAAGTTTTCATAAAGTTACAAATTATCTTATTATTATTTTTGTAGGATTTAGTAAAACACGTCCAAGGGCGGGGGTAAAGGGGGGTTTACCACCCTCAAACTTTTAAACCCTCATATCACCCCCTCCCAACTTTTAAAAAAGAATACATTGGATAACCCCTCCTTAAACCTTTCACATCCCTCATTTTAACCCCCTCAAAAAAAAAGGTTTGACGCCCTGTAATATGCAAGTCAGAAAATTATCGACAGTTATTTCAAGTTTAGGTTTTTAACTTTAATGAGACTTTTAAGGCTATTAAATTCAAAGTTGTGATATGAAAAAAAAAAGAACACACATTTATTAAAGGAGCGGTGGTGGGAAATTTTGCCATGGATGTCGCCATACAGAAAGCCAAGGAGTCTGGCGTTGGTTGGGTCACTGTCAGGTCCAGTCATATTTAAAACTTTTATAATAGTTCATTAGAAATTTTAAGTTATTGGATTTAGAAAGATTTAATTAAAATTCATTGTATGTTTATTGCAAAATTTTTCACAATGAAAAAAGTAAAAGCATCCCTGTCTCTGTGTACCAAAGGATCTTGCTAACCACTGAACCAATATGATTCTCCTTTACAATGTTGCTTCTGAAAGGTCCTGGGAAAGTTTATAACTTTTTTGGGGAAGGGGAATATTTTTCACTTTTTCTTTCAAAACTATAGAAAAATGTATGTGGAGGGGGGGGGGGTCTAATTAAGCCCCTAACACGTTAAGTAACTCTAGAGGCGAAGCCGCCAGCTATGTAAATAATAACTACTTTTTAATTCTTCTTTATATTGTCAACACAATAAAACCAAATTTTAATTCTATTTATTACAGAGCCAAATAACTAATCTAATTTTATGTGTAGAGGTTCCAATCATTTTGGGATTGCTGGACACTATTCCAAAAAAGCTTTAGGTAAGTATATTCTTTATCCTATTATATGTATAAAGTAGTTATAAGCTTTTTAGTCTGTAGTGAGGGGTCTTGCTAACTGCTGTATCGATAGGGTTTTCCTTTACAGTTAAGCTTCTTATAGGTCCAGGGAAGGTTTTTTAAAACTATTTAGTGGGAGGGTATCTCCGGCCTCACAATAAAATATGAGCCTTCATAAATATATTTTTTACTTTTCTTTTTTAAAAGCCTAAAAAGTTAAGCTATTGTCATCCTTAATTGCTTTGCTAAGCCCTTTAAAAGCCATTATGCAATTTTTTTTTAAATGTTAGATGCTGGGATGCTAGGAATGGCTTTCACAAATGGATCTCCTTATGTAGCACCAACAAGAAGTGCAACATCAACATTCTCAACACTTCCAATATCACTAGCAGCTCCTGCTAAAGATGGTAATTTACTTACTTTGAAATTTTGTCAATGAATATAAATCAGCTGAATGAAAGACAATAAGGATTTTTGCATGCACAATTATCATACTTCTCCTTTGATATAGTGTACCTATCTTTACTAATCCGTAAAACTTGATTTTTAGTAGCGAATTCGAAATTTCCGTCCGTCTGAGACAGAAAGAGAGAAACGTATCAAGTATTATCAAGTTTTCGTGATTTTTTAGTTCAATGTTTTTTTATGAAACTGTTTCATAGTCATTTTTGCTGGATATCCATCCATAATTTTTGTGCTTTGCTACTTATGGATGTTGTCATCCTTGTTTGTTCTATTGATTACATCTATTTAAAGAGATATGAATTGGTAGCGCTATTACATGCAAATAAAATAAAAATTTTGACAAATTTTAGGTGATCACATGTTACTTGACATGGCAACTTCAAATGCAGCTGTTGGTAAAATGGAGTTAGCCAGGGCCCTAGGAAAAGAAATTCCGAACAACTGGGCTTTAAATAAGTGAGTTTTGAATTTAACAGTAGCAAGTGTACCTTATTCTGTAAAGGTTAAATAAAACTTACTAATTATTTTTCAAGCTCAACAACAATTATGTTGGCCGCTTCTACGCAGCACATCTACCTCCAACATCAGCAGCAACAACAACAGCAGCAGATGTGGAGCCAAGAGCCAACGCTTACAATCTCCCATCCTTCAATATGGGAACCGTCATCATCACCGTCAACTCCAGAGGTTTTTTAACATCTACGACAATGAGATTAATCCCTCAGCTGAAATGTGTTTTTAACTTGCCTGACAAAGAATAAGATAAATCCAGCCTGTCTTATTCGGCTCCTTCTTATCAGAGCTGGTATCGAGCAGAATCCAGGACCTTGGTTCTGCCCAGTGTGCACCAAATCCATCGGCACCACATCAGTACAATGCTCCAAATGCTTGGCTTGGCTCCACGTCAAATGTTCGAAACTGAAAACATCCAAAGAACGCAGGAAATACACCACCTGGACAGGACCATGCTGCACCACCACATTCTCCCCTCACAAACCCCCTCCCCCCCTTAAAACCCCTTCCCCACTTAAATCCCCTTCCCCTCAGAAAACCCCTTCCCCACGTAACCCCCTTCCCCCTCGTAACCCCCTTCCCCCCCGTAACCCCCCTCTCCCCCGTAACCCCCCTCCCCCTCGTAACCCCCCCCAACCCAACATCCTTCCCAACACAGGCTTCAACACAAGAATATTGCAATGGAACATCAATGGAATCCTAGGAAAAATTGACGAACTTCTCCATTACATGGAACACAAGAAATTCCAAGTAGCTGCAATACAAGAGACTAAGATGACCAACAAATCTAAGACTCTCAAAACACCCAACTACACCCTGATCAGACAAGACAGGGGTGTTAATAAAGGTGGAGGTCTTGCCTTCCTTATTCATAAGGATATTACCTTCACCCTGGATAAAACACCACCTAGCTTAGAACGCGACCCACACATGGAGACCATGACCATCAGTATCCAAGGAAAGGACTCCCCCCTCAAGATCAGAAACGTGTATATACCTCCACAAGCAAGCTGTACACAAGGTTACACCCCTAACCTTGATGACCTTTACCTGGATCTTGGTGATAATTATTACATCCTTGGCGACCTCAACGCCCATCATGATCTTTGGCTAAGTGAATCCACACACAACATCAGAGGAAACGCCCTCGCAGATTCTGTTGCAGCCCATGACTGTGGAATTATAAATGAAGACCTGCCCACCAGAGTGACAAATGATGCTTCAACATCACCAGGATTGAGTATAGATTAATTCTATATTGTGTTGGATATGTTGAAACCGGTTTGTGGCCATTTCCCTCTCCCCCTTTATGGCCTGAAAATGGGGAACACTTTCGCTTTCATGAAAAATCTTAAAAATGGTTTCAATAAGTGGGCTCGTATTAACCCCTTAGCTGACGAGATAAAATCAACCTTATTTGACAATCGCTCAAAGCCCACCAAAAAATGGACTTAAAAGTGTATTAAACTGTAAATAAGTCATTTGCGAATATATTGATACCATTAATTTGCATCTTATACAAAAAAAAATATGTTTTTTTAATATTTTTCTCTTGCTACAAATCAAATTTCAAATTTGAATCACCAAAAATGCGAAACTAATTTTTGCTCTAGAACAATCATTTTTTGGAGTTAGAAAGTGCTTAATACCTCATTTTAATCGCCTGGCATTGCTTTATAATATACAGGTAATAACTTGGTTGTTTTTAGAACAGTTGACTAAAAAATCGAGGTTTTGTGATAAACCTACTTTTGTTGTTTCTCCATAAATGATATTTTTTTTTCCAAAATTTTTGGCTTTAAAGAAGCTTTATATATTCATATAACATCCACCTAAATTTGACTTTTGATATATTATCTATAACATCACCAGAAGGAATTGAATTTTGGAAAAAAAATATTAATTTATATTTTACACTGCTATGCATTGTTCTCGTTCTTGTTTCTAAAACATATTTATATAATTTAAAAGAGAATTATTTAACGCTTCTATAGGCATGTTTATCATTTTTCTAGCCTAAATATAACTATAATTTCAACATTTTTAAACATCATCATATTCAAGTTATTTTAACAACTATTAAAACAATTTTTACATTGCAAAACAAGGTGTTATAAAGTGTAGGATCCCTCACAATATCTATCTATCTGTATATAATGCAAGAGTAAATGATATAAGATGTATCTTAAATTCCTAGCTATCAAAGTATAATAGTATAAACACCAGATAATTGGGTCTGGTGCAGTTCACAGTAAAATGTTCTTAGTAATTATCTCCAAAAATCTATGAATTTTAAAGTAGTAGCCAAGTGGTTGAATGTACATGTCATACCTGCAGACCGTAATAAGATGCACAGGGAAAGCACAGTGAAGAAAAAACCTGTAAATAAGTCTTTTTTTGCGCATCTATGTCACTGTGAGATAACTGTGCATTTGTATTAATGACTATATGTAGTCTTTCTTTTGTTTGTCAAAATTCTGTGTGAGCATAATTCATAATACATTCCACCATTTATCCATTAGCCTTTAATTTGACACGTAATAGTGTTTAAACTTGAAATAAAAAAACTAACAGACATTAAAAATGATAAACTCAAAGACCCATAAAGTGGAAACAGAGTAGCTATACTATAAAAAAAAGGACAACATCCATAAAAAGCAACGATTTGAAACAGTAGGACAAAGAAATATTAACACTTTTAAAGTGCCAGCACTGAAAAAGCAGAATATAAGCAAATTTGTAAGTAAATTTGTTGCAAAACTACTTAAAAACAGAATACTGTTTAAGAGCATACTCATATTTGTAAGTAACAATTCTGGTAACAATTATAGAGTTGCAATGGTTTCTCCTAACTTTGAGTTTAAAATCAAAAGAGCAATTCTATCAGTAAGAGCTATCCGTTTTGATTGTACAGAAGGTCAGACCTTTATAATAATTCAAACCTTTGCTTTATAAAAATTCATACTTGTATTTTTTCTAACTTCTTAAAGGAAAGCAAACCATTTCATTTTTTTCTGAAAAAAGTTATATAATGAATTTTAAAATTTTATCATCTTTTGAAAATTCTCTAACATGCATTACATTTACATCATTTTTATCAGGCATAAATCAATGGTATTTCTGTGTGTTCTCTATGGCCTTAGCTGCCTGACGCCTTGGAAATAAAAACAGTTTAGTATTGGCAACTTGTTCACTATTTATATACAAAAATTTAATGTTTTTAATTGCTGTTACCCCATAGTCATAGAGTTGTTTGGGAGTTAAAATTTGATTGTCAGCTGATTGGCGGAGTGAATAGTTGGCAACTTGTCTTTTCACAACTCCCCCTAGCCCATCACACTCGGATTTTCCATGCGAAGTGGCAAAAAAATGCCACTCTGCAGGAAATCCATTATCCTTTTCGTGGAGAGCCAGATTCAGAAAATTGTATCTGTTAAATGTTTAACAAAATATCATTTTTAGAAAATTTTATGTATCTAATTAACCATATAAATTTAGAGAAAGCTAAACATTATTTTATGTTCTTCTAGCTTCAAAAATTAGAAAACTAGAGCTGTTTTTAAAATCTTTAAGTAAACAAGGCCTAAAAAGGTTGTTAAATAAAAGAGTAAGGGAATGGAAAAGATTACTATTACTCACTTAAAGTCCAAAATTCATTAACAAACCAGGGACATGCACAAAACTTTTAAGCCCTCTAGCTCTAATGGGGTAATAGAAGATAATAGGAGGGATGGATTAAGGTCAGGAAAGGGTGACTGAAGTTTTGAGAGTTAAATAATAGGGGGGTCCTAGCTTGGGAATCCTAAGAGATATTGAGGTGATTACTTTGTCCCACTAGCCCCTAAAAGGAAAGTCCCAAAATAAAATTTGTAAATGTTACTGAGGTTGGTTATGTTAACAAAGTTTTCAACAAAAAATCAGGTTGATATCTTTAAAAATAAGCTCAGAACTCATATTTTTAGTTTTGGGTGTCTTTTGCCCAACTAGCCCCTAGAAGGCAAGTCAAAAAATGTAATATGTAAACATTACTGAGTTTGGTAATGTTAAAAAGTTTTCTTTAAAAAAATCAGGTTGATATCTTTATATATCAGCTCAGAACTCATATTTTTTGTGTTTTTGGGGGTCTTTTGCTCCACAAGCCCCTCAAAGCAAAGTCCCAAAATGAAATGTGTAAACATTACTGAGTTCAATTTTAGTTAAAAAGTTTTCTTTAAAAAATCAGGTTGATATCTTTAAAAATAAGCTCAAAACTCATATTTTTTGTGTTTTTGGGGGTCTTTTGATCCACTAGCACCTGGAAGGAAAGTACCAAAATGAAATCTGTATAAGTTGCTGAGTTTGGTTATGTGAAAAAAAGTTTTCTCAAAAAAAAATTAAATATTAAATGATCTGTGGACAAGCATTATAAATCTGTAATTGTAAACTATGAATACAAAAATATTATATCTAATTACTTCTCATAACTGAATGGGCTTCCTGAAACCAGAGACCAGAGAATTGATCTTGCCCACTTGGTGAAAATATGGAGAATATTTAATCCATGAAAATTTCAGCCTTCTATCTTTTGTAGGAGCCAAGAAAATCACGATTCCCTCTTTCTGTCTCAGACGTACAGATGGACAGATGGATGGACGGACGGACGGACAGACGGACGGATGGATGGATGGATGGATAGACAGACTGACGGACAGACAGACTGACAGACAGACAGACATACGGACGGACGGATGGACATTTGAATTATAGAGTAGCTTCGCTACTTAAAACAGATAAATAGGATAATTGTTGTACACAAATTGATTTCAGCATGTTTTAAATGAACTTACAGAGTCAAGGACGTCCAAGCTTTTTGATTTGGGGAAAAGGGGGGGGGGGGTAAAAATTTGTGGGGGTAATCTTTATATCATAGAGGCAAGGACGTCCAAGCTTTTTATATTTTTTGGGGTGAGGGGGAGATTAAAAATTTAAAATTTAAAAATTTTGGGGGTGCCCCCAAATTAATTACTAACCTCTTACCTCCTACTCCCCCCCCCCCCGTCCCCACCTGCCTGGAAGTCCCTGTATAGAATGTAATGATTATAAAGTACCTAACTGCTACAAAAATCATCACCCAACGTTTAAGATTCTAACACGCTTGAATTAACAAAAAGAGCTAACGGTGGCGTAGGTACATACGGATATACACACCCTTATTATAAAAATGTTTTGCTTTTTAAAATAGTAAATTACTTATTCACAATTGTTTTACTTTGTTTGTTTATAATGAAATGCAGCTGTTTTAAGGGTTATCAGCTTAATAATACAGACCGATTCAATGATTGCATTAATATGTTATGATGTTTATCTTTAAAATGGTGTAATTATAGTTATATTTAGCCTGATAAAATGATAAAGATATCTATAGAAGCGTTAAATAATTATCTTTTTAATTACATAAATATTTTTTAGAAACAAGAACGAGAACAATGCATAGCAGTGTAAAATATAAATTAATATTTTTTTCCAAAATTCAATTCCTTCTGGTGATGTTATAGATAATATATCAAAAGTCAAATTTAGGTGGATGTTATATGAATATATAAAGCTTCTTTACAGCCAAAAATTTTGGAAAAAAAAATATCATTTATGGAGAAACAACAAAAGTAGGTTTATCACAAAACCTCGATTTTTTAGTCAACTGTTCTAAAAACAACCAAGTTATTACCTGTATATTATAAAGCAATGCCAGGCGATTAAAATGAGGTATTAAGCACTTTCTAACTCCAAAAAATGATTGTTCTAGAGCAAAAATTAGTTTCGCATTTTTGGTGACTCAAGTTTGAAATTTGATTTGTAGCAAGAGAAAAATATTAAAAAAACATATTTTTTTTTGTATAAGATGCAAATTAATGGTATCAATATATTCGCAAATGACTTATTTACAGTTTAATACACTTTTAAGTCCATTTTTTGGTGGGCTTTGAGCGATTGTCAAATAAGGTTGATTTTATCTCTGACGATAACGTGAACACTGCAGTCTTAAATAATTTATTTTAAAAATGTTTTTTTTTATTTTCATTTGGGGTTTATGGTTTTTAGTGTCGTTTTTTACGATTGTAATAAGTTTTTTTGTATTCATGTGATGTTAATGAAATTTCATACAGAGACTACCAACTACTTTAACTAGCTATGTTTAAAATTTCATCGATCTACATTGAAAGGCCAACGAGTTAACGACACTCAAAGACAATCAACATTTTTTATTTAATAGTATAAAAAAAGACTTTTTTAAATGTAGTACCTACGGACAAAGATTGCAAAATTAAAGGGATTTAAACGTAAAAATCGATCATGAAGCATGAAAAAACTGTGATTGTCATTTGTCTAAAGAATCTACACAAAAAATTTCAGACTCCTATCTTTATTTTAAGTGTTTTTTTTGCACAATAAGTTAACGTTAATTTTGTAAAAGGAAAAAAATAATTGATCCGAAATTTAAACGAAAAAACCTACGGACAAAGATTACATAACTATAGGGGTTTAAACGTAAAAATCGGGCACAAAGCATAATAGAACTGCGATTCTTATTTGCCTAAGGAATCTACACAAAAAAATTCAGACTCCTTTCTTTAATTTTAGTGGTTTTTTTTTGCACGAAAAGTTAATGTAAACTTTGTTACAGGAAAAAGTAATTGATCCGAAATTTAAACCTAGTAAATGAAAACTAGCATAAATCCTGCCATGTGGGTCTGCCCCCAACCCCTTACCCCTTACCAATAAATGAGGTCCATATTAGCAACCTAACTATACAACATGTTCTACCTTGTAAATATTTCCATGAATGAGGGATCTTTTATTTTTTCAGTACAGCTTTGCAACGGATAAATATCCGCTAGATTAAAATCAGTTCTCAGTCATACTGAAAAGCATCATATTACAGGCAATTTTCTCTCTATTAATAAACCAATAATAAATAAGGCAAACAATATTAAATCAGGACTAATTGGTACCCAAACTTTTATAACCATTATAGTAAAAATTGGTTTGTAAATTACATTTGGTACCCAAAGTTTTATAACCATTTGTAAACATTGGACTGTAAATTACACTCAGTACCCAAAGTTTCATAACCATTAGTAAACATTGGACTGTAAATTACATTTGGTACCCAAAGTTTTATAAACCTATATGGCTATATCCGCTAGATTATAATTGGTTCTCTGCCATACTGAAATGCATCATATTACAGACAATTTGGCACAAATATTGTAAGTAATTTAATGGCTTTAGAATCGTTTTACACGTTGTTTTTATGTTAAAAATCGTCCAATTTAACAATACTTTTCAACAAATATTATTAGTAATTTAATGGCTATAGAATAACGTCTTTTTAATCCTTTTTTACATTGTCTTTACGTTAAAACCGTCCAATTTAACGATACTTTTTATAAAAATATTTTTAGTAATTTAATAACTATAGTATAACGATTTTTTTAAATAGTTTTTACGTCATGTTTACGTTAAAACCGTCCAATTTAACAATACTTTTTAACAAATATTGTTAGCAATATAATAGCTATAGAATAACCGTTATTTTAATGAATTTTTTACGTTGTTTTTACGTTACAAACCATCCAATTTAACGATACTTTTTAACAAATATTGTTAGTAATTTAATGGCTATAGAATAACGTTTTTCACTTTGTTTTTAAGTTTTTAACTCTTGTATTTCTATTTTAATATCTGCGGACAGCTGTCTATAATACGATGTGATAAATAACTATTCCAGTAAGGCTTCCAAACCGATTTATATCCTCTGGATAAGAACCTGTTCTAAGCCATATTGAAAAAGTCATGTATAGCATTGTATTACAGACATTTTCCCACAATTACTAAAATAAAAATCCTAAAGAATAATGTCAGTTTTTTAAGCACAGGCCTTCGGCCATTTGGAGCCCACAAAACTGGTTTTAATTGTATAATTTTCCATTTTAATATCCGTGGACAGCTGTCTATAATACAATGCAATAAATAACTATTCCAGTATGACTTCCAAACCAATTTATTTCCGCTGGATAAGAACCGGTTCTAAGCCATACTGAAAAATCATGTTTAGCTTCGTATTACAGTCAAATTTCCACATTTTCCCACGATTACTAAAATAAAAATCATAAATAATAATGTCAGTTTTTTTTTATCACAGGCCTTTATTACAAAACTGGTTTTAATCTTATAATTTTCCATTTTAATATCCGCAGACAGCTGTCTATAATACAATGCAATAAATAACTATTCCAGTATGGCTTCAAACTGATTTATATCCAATGGATTAGAACTGGCTCTAAGCAATACTGAAAAATCATGTTTAGCTTCATATTACAGTCAAATTTCCACGATTATTAAAATAAAAATCATAAAATTAATGTTAATTTTTTTACCACGGGCCTTAGGCACATCAGGGCCCACAAAACTGGTTTTATTTGTATATTTTTTCATTATAAATAACTGTGAAAAGCTGTCTATAATACAATGCGATAAATATATATTCCAGTATAGCTTCAAACCGATTTATATCAGATGGATTAGAACTGGCTCTAAGCAATACTGAAAAATCATGTTTAGCTTCGTTTTACAGTCAAATTTCCAATTATTAAAATAGAAATCATAAAATAATGTTTAATTTTTTAGCATGGGTCTTAGGCACCTCAGGGCAAACAAAACTGGTTTTATTTGTATATTTTTTTATTCTAAATAACTGCGGAAAGCTGTCTATAATACCTATAAATACCTATTCCAGTATGGCTTCCAAATCGATTTATATCCGCTGGATTAGAACCGGCTCTATGCAATACTGAAAAATAATGTTTAGCTTGGTATTACAGTCAAATTTCCACAATTATTAAAATAAAAATCATAAAATTAATGTTAAATTTTTTAGCATGGGCCTTAGGCACCTCAGGGCCCACAAAACTGGTTTTATTTGTATATTTTTTCATTCTAAATTACCGCAGAAAGCTGTCTATAATACAATGCGATAAATACCTATTCCAGTATGGCTTCCAAACCAATTTATATCCGCTGGATTAGAACCAGCTCTATGCAATACTGAAAAATAATGTTTAGCTTGGTATAACAATCAAATTTCCACAATTATTAAAATAAAAATCATAAAATTAATACTAATTTTTTTACCATGGGCCTTAGGCACCTCAGGGCTCACAAAACTGGTTTTATTTGTATATGTTTTCATTCTAAATAACCGTGGAAAGCTGTCTATAATATGATGCGATAAATTGATTAATTTAAGCATGTTAGAATTGTCCTATAATTTTCAAACTATGGATTTCCAGCCAAAAAATTGTTGATCAACAGTGCAGTTACTCTTTAATTTATTTGCCTTGTGGCTTTTCTTGGATGTAATTAAATATATAGGTTTACAATTCAAATATTATGCTTATTTTATTCTAAAATCTTTTTATCATTTTAGTCTTTTAAAATCGCTAGGATTTGTAGTTGCACTTAAAAAAAGAGCGAATAATGAGATTTTTCTTTTATTATTGTTATTATCATAAACCGGTTAGAAGATATATTTTTCATGTCAGATATACTTTATCTACAACCCATCACCAGACATCAGTATAGCCTCCTCCAACCTTATACCTGTCACTAACTGGTCTGTTGAAAGGAAACTAAGCTCTGACCATCTGCCCATCACTATTAGCCTAACAGCAGAACTTAAGAAGTCAAATTCGAGACCATCCACCTATATAAATTTCTCGAAAGCAAACTGGCCAAAATTTCAAGAATACACTGAGAACATCTTTGTAAATGCCTGACCAGTAAATAATGTCCACAAAGCGGAGAAATTCTTCCGCCAGACAATTCTAAAGGCTTCCAAAAAGTTCATTCCAGCTGGCCGCATACCTAAGACCTTCAATGCGCTCCCAACTGAAGCTGCCAAGCTAATAGAGAAAAGAGACGAGATTCGAACTGCAAACCCTTCTGATGTTAGACTCCCTGACTTAAACAAGGAGATTAACCAGAAAATTAACCAACACCGCAAGAATAAATGGCATGAACATCTCGCCAACTGCAAACAAGGATCAAAGAAACTCTGGTCAACCATAAAGAGCCTTAACAATAAACCACACCAGCCTGATAATCAAGGTATCTACTTTGATAATAAAGGCTTCACGGACGCGAAGAAGATTGCTAACAGATTCAATCACCAATACACACCACCATCAAATAAAAAACCTCTTAAACAACTGAGGAAAACCCTTCGCTCCCTGAAAAGAAAATCCAGACACCAACCAGTGGTTTTTACACCAGCCCAAACCCTTGCAGCAATTAAAAAGGCCAAAAACTCAAAAGCACTTGGACCAGATGGTCTGTCACCAATCATGTTAAAGAATCTTGGTACCCATGCCATCAACTTCCTCACCAAGATCTTCAACAAATGCATGGCAACATCCATCATCCCTAGCATTTGGAAAACGGCGAAGATAATTCCTCTCTTGAAACCTGGCAAAGCATCTGACCTCGGCCCTAGCTACCGACCTGTATCCCTCTTGTCACCATCCATCAAGTTACTAGAGGCACTTCTACTACCTCTTATCAACGATGCTGTCCAACTTGCTGATCACCAGCATGGTTTTCGGAAAGGAAGATCAACCAACACTGCCCTCCAGACCATCCTTGACCACATCAACACCGGTCTCAACCGTAAGAAACCCGTCCACCGCACTATCTCTGTAGCCATCGACCTGTCACGTGCCTTTGACACAGTAGACCATCAAATACTCCTCGATGATATCAACAACCTCAACATGAATGACTACATTAAGAGATTGTTATGTGCATACCTACGTGGAAGACAGACATACGTCATGTTTAGAAACTCTAAATCTAAACTTAGAAAGGTTAAACAAGGTGTCCCTCAGGGAGGAGTTCTCTCTCCTCTGCTGTTTAACCTTTATATGTCTAAAATGCCATCTCCACCTGGCAACATTAGACTTGTATCTTACGCTGATGATGGAAACATTCTCAACTCTGGTCCACAGATTGAACCAATAGTCAAGGAAATTAATGCATACCTTGATGTTCTTGATGAATGGTTCCAGGCCAGAAATCTCTTTATTTCACCTTCCAAATCCTCGGCTACTATATTCACCACCTTCTCCAATGAAGTTGGACAGGAATTGGAAGTGAAAATAAATGGAGAAGATGTGCCCACTGAGAAGAAACCAAAGATCCTAGGTGTCACCTTTGATGGTCTTCTCTCCTTTAGACAACACGTCAGTAACGCCAAGACCAAGATCCTTGCCCAAAACAACATCCTGAAGGCCCTGTCTGGCTCCACCTGGGGCAAGGAGAAGGAGGTGATCATCAACACCTACAAGGCCACAGGTCAGTCTCATCTTAACTATTGCTGTCCTTTATGGACACCCTCCATCAGCAAAACGTCATGGGACGAGCTCCAGGTAGCCCAAAACCATGCCCTACGCATTGCTACAGGCTGCCATAAAATGACAAATATTGACCACCTACATGATGAGACCAAGATCATGAAAGTTAAGGATCATTGCGAAATGATCTCTAAACAATTTCTTCTTGCAACACAAAAACCTGGCCACCCTAATCACACTGACCTGTACAGACCACCACCTCCACGTCAGATGAAACAAACACTGACATCCAAGTTTGCTTCAGCAGTGAAACCCATTGCTCGAAATCTGACAGAGGAAAACTACAAGAAAAAGCTCAAAGTCATACACACCAATTATGTGAAGGACTCACTTTTGGCCTTTTCAAATAATAAAGTGCTAAATACTCGTCCACCTGCCATTGACGAGTCTGAGAAGAACCTCCCCAGAGTAACTAGATCTACATTGGCCCAACTAAGATCTGGTTATAGTCAATATCTTAATAGTTATAAATCCAGAATTGACCGAAATTTTAATGACAAATGCCCCAACTGTGATAACAGTCATACATCTGCACACCTGTTTAATTGTCCTGGAAACCCAACCAACCTCACTGTCCAAAGCCTCTGGACAAATCCAACTGACGCAGCCAGATTCTTAAATCTGGCAACAGATGACGGTGACCCTATACAAGAAGGATAATGGGCTAAATGAATGAATGAATTATATAAATAGTAGAATAATGTTCATAATTGCCTTAACTTGTAAATATATTCTAAATAATACTAAAAAAATTAAGCTGATTAATACTTTTTCCATCTAGGGAAGGTAAACCTACCTCTGACCCTAATGAAGCTCTTCCAAGTGGGGGTGGCTGTGGTCTTCCTTTGGGAGGCCTCGAGGAGACCAGTGGTTATAAGGTAATCTAGAGTCATAAACTACAATGTCTATCAATAGTGATCTTTTTATTAGTTGGGGTAGTGAAGAGAGGGTAATAAATTAGCCTCTAACTGGTTAAACTCAAAATTAACCATGTATTGTTAACATTAACCATCAAAAGGTAGCCTCCTCAAATGATATTGCTCAAATAATCATGAACTCTTCCATACATAAAAAAAACATCTACCTACAGGGATATGGATTGGCATTAATGGTCGAAATATTCTGTGGAATTCTTAGTGGCTCTGACTGGGGACCTCATGTTAGGTAATAACTCCCATTTTATCTGATTTCATAAATATTATTGAATTATAATTGGCCAAGAGAAACAGTATTTGTTAACATTTTCTCTTGTTATTAAATATGTTTTCAAAGATGTTTTCATGTTATAAGGAGGTGGAAAATCCAGGACCAGATTGCAAATCTTGGTCAGTGTTTCATTGCACTAGATCCCAAAGCATTCACTGATGGATTTGAAGATAGATGTCAGGTTACTTGTTCTAATTATTCTAAATCTATATTCAAATCTTAAATACCTTACTAAAAAGGTTTCTTTGTCACAAATACTGCCCTAGTGGTAAGTTTAGCTTACACAGGAAAAACCTATACAAGGTATACCAATGAATATTTGAGATTTGTGTATTCTCCCCCCCGCCCCCCAACCTATCTAGGGTCATGCCCATTTATGATTTTCAGGAAAGGGTTAGTTGTGGGAATGAGGTTCTCAAATGTACACTTTTTGTCAGATTATGTAGTAGGATTGTTAATACTTTTATTTTAGTCTTTACTGGATACCTGTAGAGGCTTAGATCCTATAGATCCAGAACTACCTGTCCTCATACCTGGTGACAGGTATGGATTTTCTAGTATGGCTTTGAAAACGATTAATATCTGCTTGATTAGAACCAGTTCTCAGCCAAACTAAAAAATCATGCATAGCATTGTATTCCAGACAATTTTCCACAAATATTAACAAAACTGATCTGAACAATAACATTATAATTTTTTATTTTGA
Organism: Acartia tonsa; assembly: GCF_053477335.1. Classification (NCBI taxonomy): domain Eukaryota; kingdom Metazoa; phylum Arthropoda; class Copepoda; order Calanoida; family Acartiidae; genus Acartia; species Acartia tonsa. The sequence continues at coordinate 43,625,869 of NC_137268.1, read as the reverse complement.
CATCTCTTAATATTTTTTTGATATCCCTTAATAATTTTATATTTATTTTTTTCAATAATAAAATTCTTAACTTTATCTGATTTTACTGTTTAGAGGAAGAAATAGAGAAAATAATGTCAGAAAAGAAGGTGGTGTTAGATACAAGGTATGGCTTTTATTATTAAAACTTTATTTTGGAAATCTATTAGAAGCAAAAATGACCATAACATAACATGCTAGAGCTCATTAGTGTAAGAAATATGCACAAAAAATTAGTTTTCTTTATTTAATAGGAGCTGACAACATTATTTTTTCCCCAGAAAAAGGTTTCAGACAGATATTTCATGTAATAGAGTAGCTAGGCATTTTAAAAATTATGTTATTTCATAGAATAAACACTGTTATAATTGTTATATTTCACACACATTTAATAGACATAAAAATTCTAGTCAGAACAGTTTGCCTCCATGTTGAAACTGGCTGAAGAATTGGGAGTCCAGCCTCCACAGTGTTTAAATGTTTAGGCTCAAAGTCAGAAGTTGAAATTGTGATTTTAAGACTTCTGTGTTTCTAATGTGCATAATCATCTTTATGGATTAAATGATATAAATTTTGGTTTTACAAAATACATGTTTTATAATTAAAACTAGTTACTTCGACTCTTTCATTTTATGTTTTTATAAACAAGGGACCAATTGTTACAAAATATTCTATTAGTAGCCCAGTATCCATTGTAAAATTTAAAAGATTATATATGTGTGTTTGTCCATCCATGTGTCAAATAAAAAGGTCTAATTGCTGAAATTAAACTTTCATAAACACAAGCTAATGAATGAAGTAACAGAATGTTTATCTGCATGTCTGTTTATCAATAGTATAGAATTTTACTAACCTCTGACCCAATATAAGTAGATATAGGTAAAACTAAAATAAAAAGTGGATGGCAGACTTGCCCTCCTCCCCTTTCCCTCAATTGTCCCTAGAGGCCTCTAATGGCGTATCTGCAAGATTTTAATAAAATGATGTTAATTCCTGTGTTAAATTATTTCAGCCTTCTGCTACAAAGATTAACAAAAGTATTTGCTATGTAGTAAAAGAATTCAACCACTGATATAAAAGAGAATCCAATACATAAACCTAAAATGTAAAATAATTTATATTTAGTTTAAAAAGAATAAGATAAAAAACAAATGACCAAATTAAAATGTCGCCTTTTTAAAGTTTTGCACTTAAGATAAACTCTTAATTAATTTTCTTGAAATCACTCATTAGTAGGTATGTCTTATCTTTCTTAATATAAATATACGCGGTTGATATGTATACAGTATAATATCTTGATACTTGCATTTGATTCAAATTTATTGCTATTTTGAATGAAACAGAAATATTTGTATCATATACATATATATGTGTAGATTTTTATTTATAGAGGAAACAATTTTATTGAGATTTTTAATCTGAATGGAACGCTGCAAATTTATGTGATGATTTCTCTGTTCAATATGCATCACTTAGTTTATCAGCCTTTCAGATTATCATTTTTGTTCCTAAAAGGTTACTTGTTACAGGAAACAATAGAGGGGGAAGGGTTTAAATTACTGTATGTCCCCACCCCGTAGACCATGTGTTTTTTAATACAAGCCAATAGAGTCAGAAATGTTAACTCTGCTAAGTGTCTACAAAAGAGCAATACCAATTTGCTAGCAGACTAAAAAGGTCCCAACAATATATCCAGGTTGTTGTCAGGGTAATACATAATACATTTCTTGGTTACCTATTAGTCCTCCTGTATTACCAATGAATGAAGTTGGTGTAACCTTCATATCTCTCACTATTTGAGTAATATAGGGATCTCCAATAAATATCTAAAATAATAAAAGAATTATTCTTTTCAAAGAAAATTTTGAAGCCACATGTCATGTATGACGTCATAAAAATACGTCTAAAAAGGAATGATGAGATGTAAAGTGGGAAAGGAAACCCCTAAAAAAAGAGATGGATAATAAGCGTAATTTTATGACGTCACAAATGACACTTTCCGCTGTCCCAAAAATTTTTGTAAAACGAATCCCTTTTGTGCAGTCCTCTGCAGAGAAGTAATGCACTTTATCTCAAATATTAACATTTGTGATAGGCAAAAATCAAGTAATCCCAGTTTTCAAAGGCACTAATATCCTATGACAGATTACTCTTTGATAACACAACCTTTGCCTGGAATTCCTAACTGTTCATGGTAATAAGTTGTCTGATTTTGACCAAGGTATTTCCAATTCTCTTTCTAATCATGTCGTGCATATGACATAGCAACAGTATTTAGTACTGACGCAGCTTAAGTCGAGATTCGAACCCATCAACTACTATATGAGCGTTTGCTCTACGTGTTAAGCTACAGTTGCAGGTTCTTACCATTAAGTAACATAAATTTGGAATCTTTATATCATTAAAATATTATGAAGATTTTTATATTGCCTATAAAAAAATGAAGTCATACTGGCCTACAATTGCATTGGTAATTCTGTCTGTGTATTGGCTTATCATTGGTCATTTGTATTGTATGACGACATAAAGAGCTTAAAAATTCTACCTTAACCGGCGCAACATTTTCCTTAGCATATTGGTACATCAACTTTTTCTGGTTGTCATTGAGAAGGTTGGTATCAAATGAGGACCAGCTCGAATCATTAGATGGAGGCTTTAATATAGAAAACAAGGATGAAAAGGAATCCAAGCACCAAAAATTAAAAATTGACAAACATACATGATTTTAAAAGCAGTTGTTCATTGATCATAAAACAAAAATATTCTACTATGAATTAAATTTTAATATTATTATTTTTGTAGCATGGCTGACAGACGAACGGACCAAGTAAATTATGTAACAAATGCTCATTGGTATAGAGAATCTTCAAAAAAAATCTTGGATAAAAGATGAGATAATCACATTTTCCCCATAGTGTTATAAACTGCATTGATAGACGGACGAAAAGACAGACAATCAACAACAATGCCACTAATAAAAATAACTGGGCTCTGTAAAAATCTCATGGAGAGAGAGGACAATAAACGGTAAGTTATACTACCCAAAAAATCTGTGTTCTTAAAATCTTAGTCAAGTAAAGCAGCAATACCTTCCCTTTATATAAATCCTAGCGGCTTCGCCCCTAGCCTCTTGATCAAACCAATTTTTCGTATTTTAGTTTTTTTTTTAATAAAAAAAAATTTGGGGGGGGAGAAATTTTTTTTTTTTTGAGAAGGGTTGGTTAGTCGACCTCACTATTTTAATTTTAGTTTTAAAAAGAAATTTTTTTTGGGGGGGGGATATTTTTCATTTTTTGGGGGTTGGGGGTGTCTCACACCCCAAGAAAATAGTTATAAACCTTCCCGGGACCTATGAGAAGCTACCCTGTAAAGGAGAACCGGATCGGTTCAGCGGTTAGCGAGATCCTTTGCTACAAACAAACAGACAATAAATCTTTCTCGCATTCATTCGAATCCGGTGGATAAGAACCGGTTCTCATCCATACGAAAAAAACTATGTCTAGCATCATATTATATCCAGCTTTCTACGAATATAAAAATGTACTATTATAAGATTAAAGCCAGTCGAGGTGCCGAAGGCACGGGCTAAAAAAAACTTGCTTTAATCTTATAATTGTACATTGTATATCCGCGGAAAGCTGTTTATAATACGATGCGAGAAATAACTATTCTCTAACCTCTCCCTTCTTTGGATTGTATGACTTTACCTGTAAACAGACATTAGCCGTTGCCAAAATTGCACAGCCATTAAAATATTTCTTTTCAAACACAATTTTGCGTTCAGGGTCCTGAAATAAATATGCTTGATAAATTTTGTTGGTATTAATTTATTTTTGTAATTGCGCTACTGAATAAAGCATATTTTTTCCTATGCGATAAAGAATAAGAAAAGTTATGTCAAGCATCGTATTATATCCAGTTTTTACAAAAAAAATGTACAATCATAAGATAAAAACTAGTTTTTTCAGACCCTGCCTTCAGCATCTCGGGGCTAAAAAAACTGGTTTTAATCTTAAAATTGTACATTTTATATCCGCGGATACAATGCGAAAAATAACTATTAAAAGACATTAAAAATATTTTGTTTACCTTACAAATGACATCTCTTATCTTCTGCAATATTAAACAGTAAGCGGTTTTCCTGGTTTAAAATATATATATAACACTAATGGTAAAATTAAGAAGGTTTTGAGAAAAAAAATGTTAAAATTATTTTAGGTAAAGGTTAAAAAAGCAGGCTTAAATTCCCGCTGGTGTTAAAAATATGTAGTTTATTTTCAAAAAGTTAAATAAAGAGGGGTTTTAATGATCAAAAAATATGTTTAAGTAAAAGCACTATAACAATAATAATTGTATTGTACCTTTCTGGAAAGATATACTCGCTTGGATACTCACTGGATGAAGTGAACAGGATTTCATACTGATAGTCACAAGCCTTTAATTATAGGATTCATTTAATTAATGTTAAGGGTGGGTCGATTTTGGACATTTTTATCTGAGAAATAAGCGGGACTCGATTTGTGAAAGGGGGGTAAAAAAATTTATTGAATCAGAACAATGGATTCTTTTGGTGCTCCCTAAATATGCCCTAAAGTTTAGAATCAGAAACTTTTGTCCGTTCAAAATATCTCGTTCCTAGCCTTAGAAATGACTAAAAACCAACATTTTTAGGGTCTAAAAATGTAGCTACTATTTATCATTCTTTCTAAGATTTATCTTTTTCTTTATACCCATCTAACTAATATCAATATATATGTTTATCAGCCTTTAATCCTTTAATCAGTCTGTCTATCTATCTCAACCTTTAGGCAATCTTTTCACTGTTCCATGTCTTTGTACGTCCGTTATTTCTCTATAAATCTTTATGTTTATCTATCTCTTATTCTATCCATCCATCAATCTTTTTGTCTATCCATCTCAACCTGTAAGCAATCTTGGTTTGTTTTGGCATTTATTATTTTATACATTCTTTATTTAACTATCATTCTATCCATTTATTCGGTTCCAGGACAAACACAGAAGTTCCAAACGTCGGAGTGTTAAAATATCAATTTTATTAAGTATTTCTATACTGATTAGGTTAGGTTAAGATAAGAATGATCAAATAAGCCCCCCGCAGGGATTAGGCATTTAAAAAACCTATAAGATGGTCTAAAAAAGGTTAGGTTAGGTGTCCACTTCGACGTTTGTCCACTCCGACGTTTGTCCACTCCGATGTTTGGGACTCCTGCGTTTGTCGTAGGACCATTTATTGATGTATCAATCTATCCAAACATTAATCATCCTGTCTATCTATTTAAACTTGTAAGCAATCTTTCAATTTGTTTGTTCTGACATTTATTGTTTTGTCCAATCCATATATTTATACATCCATTATTTATCTATCCATCTATCCATCCATCAAATCTATCTACTGAACATGCAGACAATCTTCTAACTGGTTTGTTCTGACATTTATTGTTTTATCTAATCCATATTTTTATACATCCATTATTTATCTATCAATCTATCTATCCATCAAATCTATCTACTGGAACCTGCAGACAATCTTCTAACTTGTTTGTCCTGACATTAATTGTTTTGTCCAATCCATATTTTTCTCTGCCCCATTTATTTGTCAAATTCTAAACAAACAAGGATAATACTGTACCTAAATAGTTTATAACAAAAGATTATAAAAATCAATCAATAAGCAAAATCCAATAGAATATACAGTTTATAATTTCTTAAACGGTATTATTAAACGTATGGAAGGATTAGGAAACTCCCTAGTTTGGGAGAAGGATCACTGCTCAACTACATAAAAGTATTTTTTGAATATTTTCTATTTTAAAACTTTGTCATGAAACAAGAGGGGGATTAAAGTCCAATACATACGGAAATCTTTCTCAAATAATGGTCCTTTTTAATCTTAATGTGTTTCTCAATGCCTCACATAGTTTAAATTTATGCAATGGTTATGAATAATTACAAAATAAATGCTATCTTAGACAATCTAGACTCATAGAGTATATTTCATAAATGAAAATATATTGATCATGAAAATGACTCATGAAATTGAGAATAACAAACTTTTAAACAGATAAGTTCCTCTCCAATACAGACTGTCCATTTTTGGTTCATTTCTTTTACAAACTAAATATTTAAGTCTTTAAAAATTTATAAAAAAAAAGGGAATAAACATAATAAATTAATAGTTATAGTTTTGCATCCTTACAATCTGATATATTAGAAGAAAAATATAAGGATAAAGATAGAGGAATAAATAGTTAAAATGATTGCTGTATAGAGAGATAGAGAATTAGAAAGATGTAGTTTTGATGTTCAGATAGATGACAGAAATATAGAGAAATGTGTAGGTAGATAGATAGAAAGGAGGTTAGATAAATGGGTAGAATACCTTATTAGTTGATTTAAAGGTGAACCTACTAAAGCTACTAATATACTCTTATTTAGATGAATAGAATAATGGACAAGGGGGATTAAAGACAGACAATTACCTTATTAGTAGATTTAGAAGTAAACCTATTAAATCTACGAATTCATTTACAATTGCATGGAAAGATTTATAGACTAATAGATGAACATTTACCATATTCGTAAATCTAGAAGTGTGCATGGGTAGATTTATGGACAAATAGATGAACAATTATACTATAAGTAGAATTAGAAGTGAACCTAGCAAAGCTATCTATTCATTTACAATTGCATGGAAAGATTTATAGACTAACAGATGATCAATTATTTTATAAGTAGATTTATATGTGAACCTAGCAAAGCTAAGAATTCACCTACAATCAGATGAATAGATATATAGAAACTGCAATAGAAGGAAAGATAGATAGAAAATTACCTTATTAGTAGATTTAGATGTGAACCTTGCAAAGCTAGGAATACACTTACAATCTTGCAATACTCTTGTAACCATAGCATCATACAAACAGTTTGATATTCGATAGGAAAAACTTGTCTCCTGAAATTTAAAAAACAAACAGAAATAACTTCTTTTATTTGGGTAGTTTATGAATAATTGGGGTCTTTTCGTAAGTCTCAAAAAGTCTCATAAAGAAACTTTTTAATAAACTTTTCTTTTTTATTCTTTCAATTTGTAAAACTATTAGTTGAAAAGTATGAACAATGCTAGTTGAAACAAACAAATGAAGTAGTCAATTTTTTAAGCTAATGATGAGAGAACTTATAAAAGATTAGGAACTAGTATTATTTATGATGCAAATTCCCTTTTTCCCTCATCAATCTTTTTTTTTAGATCATAGAACAGACATGATAATTGATAGAATGGATTTGTTAAAGAAACTTACTCTGTTATAATATTTTGGTAGAAAATCATTGTAGTTGGTATCATAGCAGTTTCTTCTTTGGGCAGTGTACAGAATACTATCCTGCACATCTAGATAAATAGATAAAACATATATTTGCGAGCATACAGGGATAAGGGATGGGAAACCTGACCAAAAATTAGGTCTCAGCCTCCTTTTTAAAGTGATGGGGCAACTTTTCTTTTTGCCTATAAAATCAACTCATTGCCTCCAGTTCCTTATTGGCTGTAGGCCAATATCCAATAGCCTGAAACTTGCTTTTAGCATTAACCAATTAATTAATAACCAACGCTGTCTCCAGTTCCTTATTGGCTGAAATAATTACAGCAAACATAAATTTCTGCTATTAGAATGACAACAATGGAAATTTTCTGCTATCAGAATGACAACAATATATATGACATTCAATCACATCAACTTATTATTAAATCTACACATTAATAAATGTTCATATAGCAAAACATAAACAGAGAGATCGTTTTTTAAATACTGAGTAGGATTCAACATTTTATACTTTAGAACAATGTGAAAAACTCATGTCTTTAGACAATTTAAAAATAATATTTCATGTGGAATTGATAACCCACCTAAATGATTACAAAAATTTCATTAATTTTGGTAAAAATTATTGCACACTTAATTGAACTTTTCTGTTAATTTTTAACGTAAAATAAATTTTGTTTAAAATTCTTAATTTATATGTATGCTATGGAACAATTAGTTGATAGAATGTTACCCATGTACTTATTCAATTCTACTTAATTTATTTATTAAAGCTGGGGGGCTAAAGTGGTGTTTATTTCTATATACGAATTTTGGGGTAAAGTAGATCCCCCATTAAAATGTTTGAAAATAAATCAGATTTAACCATCTCAAAAAAAACCTTTTTTTTAAATGGGGGGGGGGGGGTTGGCGAAGTAATGACCATCTTAACGTGATTCTACTTAAAGCCACTAACATATTGGTTCTTTGAAAAGTTTTTATTATATTTTATGCTAGGTGGAATAAACCACCTGAATTCTATTCTATACTTTTTTCTTTGCATTCATATAATAGCTATTTCATATTTGTTCATAGTTTTCAAATCTAACTACTGCGTCATCCCGTAACTGTTTTTTTAGGCCTAGTTGGAAAATAGGCCTGGAATAATATTTTCTTACGTTTCCCATCCCTTATCCCTGGCAAGCATATAAACTCAGGGATCTAAAGGGACAAGAAAATGGCCGATATATTGAAGTAACTCTCCAATGATTTTTTTTAAAATTGCCACTTCTCTAGATTATAATTAGTAGTTGAAACTTTTGGACACTAAACTTAACTAACCAGCCAATCAGAATTCAATAAAAGTCCAAAAGGACTAGTGTAATAAACGGACTGATATAAACTGCTATTGTCATCAATAGAGAAGATTATATAATATGAAATTGAGTCAAAATAATTTACAAAAAACATAGGAGAAAAATAAAATGTTTAAGTGTTTTAAATGAAAGTGTAAAAGCAATGGTAGTTTGTTTGTGTAATAATTTGTAGTAATAATGTTTAGATAATGAACCAAATTTGATTATTATTGGTACCTGTATAACTAGTTTCAACTTTATTAAGTTTCATCAGAACCCTAGTCTCTATATTATTATCATTATACCTGTACTAGTTTCAACTTTATTAAGTTTCATCAGAACCCTAGTCTATATATTATTATTATACCTGTACTAGTTTCAACTTTATTAAGTTTCATCAGAACCCTAGTCTCTATATTATTATTATTATTATTATTATACCTGTACTAGTTTTAACTTTATTAAGTTTCATCAGAACCCTAGTCTATATATTATTATTATTATACCTGTACTAGTTTCAATTTTATTAAATTTCATCAGAACCCTAGTCTCTATATTATTATTATTATTATCATACCTGTACTAGTTTCAACTTTATTAAGTTTCATCAGAACCCTAGTCTCTATATTATTATTATTATTATACCTGTACTAGTTTCAACTTTATTAAATTTCATCAGAACCCTAGTCTCTATATTATTATTATTATACCTCTACTAGTTTCAATTTTATTAAATTTCATCAAAACCCTAGTCTCTATATTATTATTATTATTATCATACCTGTACTAGTTTCAACTTTATTAAGTTTCATCAGAACCCTAGTCTCTATATTATTATTATTATTATACCTGTACTAGTTTCAACTTTATTAAATTTCATCAGAACCCTAGTCTCTATATTATTATTATTATACCTGTACTAGTTTCAACTTTATTAAATTTCATCAGAACCCTAGTCTCTATATTATTATTATTATACCTGTACTAGTTTTAACTTTATTAAGTTTCATCAGAACCCTAGTCTCTATATTATTATTATTATTATACCTGTACTAGTTTCAACTTTATTAAATTTCATCAGAACCCTAGTCTCTATATTATTATTATTATACCTGTACTAGTTTCAATTTTATTAAGTTTCATCAGAACCCTAGTCTCTATATTATTATTATTATACCTGTACTAGTTTCAACTTTATTAAGTTTCATCAGAACCCTAGTCTCAGTTCCTGGTGATATGAAGAAACCTGTACAAACAATTAATCATTTATTAGCTCTAAATCAAAATAAGATTGGTTATTTCCACAAATGGCTGCTCGAGCACAGAAACCTCCCCCTCTTTTAAATTAAAAAGGTGATAATTTTTGTTTGTTTATGTTTTACTTCGGTCATTAATGTTAGAATAAATTATGGTTGCAGCCCCGTAGGGTTTGGTTATCGAAAGTATATTTGTTGATCCCCTTGGGGTTAGATGTAGATTATTCCTTTCTTATTTTTCAATTTATTTTTAATGGGTGGGGTAAGGGTTTTTGTGATTTCTGTGCCCTATGACGACTTTTAGAGAAAGCACAGTTAGTGACTAAAGGTGTTATAAGTAAGAGGAATACAATGGCAATAAAAGTGCCACACTTTACCATGCTTAATTATCAATTTAAGCTAAAGTTCATGCAATCAAAAGGTTGCTTGTCATGCACTTGGTTTAATTTATCCAGGTTATAAATTTATTCTAATAAAAATGCACCAAAATATATTTTTAGACATGATTCATCTGCAATTAAAGTAACTGTGGGCTAGAATTGAATCAAGACAAAAGTAAGTGCCGAGCTCTGGGACCTATGTATGGTGAAAATAGACATAAAACCATGATGATTTCAGGTAAAACCAAAATATTTCAGCGGGGGCTTTTTAAGAAAATTAGATTTGAAAATTTCAAGTTCAATTTTCACCCCCTAGGAGTTGCCGCATAAGCATGACAAGAAAAACAAATATTATTTATTTTAAATTTTGAACAACTTTGCCTTCTTAAAGTTCTTCATAAAACCACTCCTGAAGGGAGTTAATAAATGGCCATTTTTATCACTTGCTTTGCAAAGGTCACGAAAATTCACCCTAAAATAAATCATATATAGAGAGGTTTTAAGAAGGACTTCATAAAAGCAAAGTTGTTCAAAATTTAAAATAAATAATATTTGCTTTTCTTGTCATAGTTATGCGGCAACTCCTAGGGGGTAAAAATTGAACTTGAAATTTTCAAATCTAATTTTCTCAAAAAGCCCCCGCTGAAATATTTTGGGGTTACCTGGAATCATCATGGTTTTATGTCTATTTTCACCATACATAGGTCCCAGGGCTCGGCACTTATTTTTGTCTTGATTCAATTCTAGCCCACAGTGAAGTGTATCATAATCCAAAAAAAAACTACATTCCCTACAGTACTATACCTTTTTGTCGCATAACAGCTCTATCAAACGGATCTGATACAGCTATAAGGAATCCTTTAGAACCTCTGGGGAAATAGGAATACTCATAACTCTCTAGGTCCATTAGCAACTCTATACCATTCAGATCACCACTCCTAGAAATATTACTTAAATTATATCAACTTGATACTCCTTAATAACTTACTGTGTAATATGTCAGGTTTAGGATAATAATTTACGTACCTAATTTATAAAATTTATGGAATAACCTTCCTCAAATTGATAAAATACAAAAAAATCAGCCCTAATTACATTGAAATACTATAAACTTTTTTAAATAAAATGAACAACTAAAAAACCAATATATGAAAAAAATGAATTTGTACCTGGCACCTTGCTGGACAGATAGTAGCTGCTCTAGTGAATAATCCTTTGGTTCTTCAATTTAAACAAAAGAGTTAAAAATGTTTAATACTTTTAAGAAAAAAAACAGCTGCTTGATTATTAGTTTTGTTTATATCAGCACTATTGTGTTCTGATACTCCCATCCCCCTTATTTTGAAAATAATATTGGTTTTCTTCCTGTACTCTTTCAAGGGGGAGGGGGGGGGGGGTGTAGACTGCAGGGAAAGCAGTACCCAATGTAAACTAACATAAAATGACATAAGTAATAATCAAACAATAAAGGTACTAAGAAAGAGAGGGAATGTCTGATTGAGCCAATAAATGAATCGCATCGGAGCATACATGAAATCTCATTGGTTGAATTAAACTGAAGTTTTCTAGATTTTTTATTAGAGTTAATTAGAGCTGTTCTTTCAACTTTTACTCGAATCAAGTCCATCACATGAAGTACTGCCTTCATATTGTTGTTTCACATCTATGTTTTATCTGTGCATTAATAATAAATATGCTTCATCTATTCCCAGCTAGAAACGTCGTAAGGAAACTCGCATCCGATATGTAGTATATTATCGCCAAAATCTTATTTAAGATTTTATAGCAAAAATCGAAAAAAATCGCTAGGGATTAATTCGATTTTGTAGTAAAAATCGCGGCAACCACGATTTCCCTAAGATATCGTAAACAATAGCATTTTATGTGTGTCAACACACACTTACAAACAGACACACAACCAACATATAATCAACATCATTCTGTGAGAAATATAGTTTATAAATTGGCCGCTAGAAGTTCACATTATTTTTAAAAATATATTGCATTTTTTCTGTTGTCAAACAAAATAAATATAAAACTGATGACTAAAATTGTCATAATGTGTTTATGTTTAATATTGCAAATAAAAGTATTATTAAAAAGTTTTTTTTCTAAATGGCAACATTTTTAAATGTTTGTCTTAATATTCCTTAAATCATTGCTAATTTTGGATGATAAACATAAAAATACTCTATCAAATTTAATCTAAAACTTTTGAGAGTATACTTGAAGTAGAAGGGCACAGAGAATGGGGTCTTTTACACCATGTCTCTCTCTGTCTCTCACTCTCTCTTTCTCTGTCTGCATGCACAGTATGAAATGGATTCTTTATGCAATCTCATACTTACATACATTATTTACAAACAAAACTACATGATGTTAAATATTTTTTAAATGTACTTTTTATTCACGATTTTGGCACGATATCGCTTACGAGCCTTACGATATCGCTTACGATTTCGTGGGTGTATCGCGCAGCTCTAAGTACCTTTTCGACCATTTATCGTAACATATCGTCGATGTGCATTGGACGACTATTTAGCGATATCGTAAGAACTCGTGCTCGATTGCTACACGATATCGTGCGCTATAGTAGCGCGATAGTGACACTACTTTCTGGCTGGGTTGCAATCATTGTAAAATAATAAAAATCCCTTTATGAATTTAAGTTAATTAAATCATATTTTTTTCTTGAGTTTCTATTAAAACAAAAAAATAATATCTTGGACTTCAAATGTACATGATTTATAATCTTTAATTCGTAATTCGTATCTATTATAAACATTTAAAATATATAAATTCATAGTTTGTTTCATGTTTACCTCGAAATAAATTATATAAAAATAAAATAACAACAAATAGCAATACAACAGTACGTTCGTTACGTTTTCAACAGGACCTAGCGTTGTACTGTGTATACACTGTTCACATATGGGAAAGGGAAAGGGCATATTTTTTTCATTTTGTTCATATAAAGAGTCAGCTGTAAATAGTCGCATTTCTTAAGATAAAGCTTTTCTCACGTAAATTATATCGTGTTAAAATTTATTTTCTAGTATAGTGTAAAGCATATTACAAATCCTTTAATAAGTTAGCTATGAATTGTTGAATTCCTTAATATAATGTTAGCTTTCTAGAAATTATATACTCGAAAAATTTTAAAGTTTTTTGTCAGCTGGAGGAGTTCCTTTGTCAGATTTACGAAAAAGGGGTTCACACTATAGTTCTTCTCTCCTATTTCTATTAATCAAACATACGAATATCCCCCCCCCCCCTCCACCAATCAGTACACTAAAAGAAACTTTGCGTGGAACACCCAAAGGAGTTATTATAAAAAAAACAATTAACCCATTAGTGCCGAACCGGGCACTAAAACCCGGTTCCGAAAAATGGAAAAAAAACCGGTTTCCGGCTTCATAATTGCATCATTCTCAGAATGAATCCCCCCTCTACTACCCTGACTTTCATTTCCCCCTGGAGCAGACAGTTTAGCCTACTTCCGTTTGCTGGTATAGCTCAACAAAATTTGAAAATCATGAAAATTCAAATACCCCTTCTAACTTTTTTGTTTTTATAGTAAAGTCCCTGATTTTTTTTGTGAAATCTAATGTTTATTGACAAGTACATCTATTTGTGAATTCGTTTTATTCAAATTATAATTTTTTATATGATTTTATTATCGTTTTTTTACGCCCTATTATGACCCGGTTCGGCTTGGCCATAAATACCCGAAAATTTTAAAACCCGGCTCGGTTTCGGTTTTTATTACCCGGTTTTAACTTTTCAACCAATAAAAATAACAGTTTACGTCATTAGTAAGGGTTTGAGCCACCCTAATAACCCTAGTAATCTCTATAGGTGTCACCCAATAGTTTTATGCTCGTTTTCTGATATGTAACACCCAAATTTTATATGTTCTTTTTTTGTAGTGTGTGTCTTTTAAAACTTCGAGCAACGGGTTTTTTTACCCGAAACGGCGGCACCTATAGCCGAAACACTAAATTTGAAATAAATCGCTTCGTATAATACTTGTAGCTCTATAGATTACATGAGGTTGTGTAGTTTTCAATTACGGATCGTATCAAAGTTCTAAAAAGTGTTCATCTCACTTTTGGCGTTCAAAAATTACATTTTTCGATTTTTGGTCAAAATAACCGGGTTTATACAGGTCAACCGGGTTTTAAAACTGGGGGAAAGCACCAAAAACGGGTGTTAATGCCTGGTTGGTATTTATGGCCAAGCCGAACCGGGTTTTTTTGCAACTTTCCTGTGCACGCCACTAGAGCAAAACAAAAAAATACGAATTCCGTTTTGACCATTATAAAGCTTCCCTGAAACTTACAGCTCGATCGGCCCATAAAAGTGGCGCTCGGCACTAATGGGTTAATTTACCAAGATATCTTGTGTCATTGTTATCAAAATCCAGCTGAACATTTATTGAACAACACCTCCCGTAATCTGTTGATACACTAAAAGCAAAATTTCTTTATTTTTATAAAAAAAAATTTAATATGTATATATTGTTTAGTATTACCAAGCCTGCTAATAAATGGAAAGTTTTCTTTAAACATCTTTACTAATAACAATAGTATTTATAACAATATCTTAAACAATACAAAAAACTAATTAAATGTCATAGAGAAAAAAATAAAAGAGAGGAATCAAAGCAACTAGAAGACGAAAATAGGCAGTGGGCCCAGGGGCCTAATTAGCGCTGTTGCCGCGCTAAATTTTATTGCTATTCCACCACTTTTTAAATGGGAGGATTACAAAATTAATATGTAAAGTTTTAATAATTAGAATATAATATTTAAATTAAAAATAAAAAGAAAATTTTGTTATTAAATATAAAAAATACTATAATAACAACATCTAAAAAATATTTTTTTTTACTTTTTACTTTTAGATATTGTCGTTTTAATGTTTTAATTAAAAATTACAAAGAATTTATTTCTATTTAAAAAATTTGTGCATGAAAGATAAATCCTTTCATTTCTAAAAAGGGGGAATTTTTTTTCATAATAAATATTCAGCTGATTCTGACCGCCCACGGCTGTTTGCTAATTATCGCTTTTCTTTTTATTCACATTATTATTTATGATTGACATACAAAAAGCCCTGGGCGGCTTTTGATTTTCGTCTGCTAAATTTTCTTTAAAAATTTAGGGATGGGGAAGTAGTATTTTACCATGAAAAGGGGGTGAGTATTCATCCTCTTATCCTTTTTAGTAACGAAGCTACTCTATAATTCACTTTGTCCGTCCGTCCGTCCGTCAGTCAGTCTGTCCGTAACGCTATGGGGGAAATGGGATTTACTCAGCTCCTATAAAAGATAGAATGCTGAAATTTTTTGACAACATTCCCATCATTAAGGAGCACAATTGACTATAAAACATCATTGGCGTTCAGACCGATTTTTAGCAGGTTTTAGGCTATTTTTATATTTTTCACATTTTTCTCCATATCTTCAGTGTTTATGGTCCGATTTTCAAAATTTTTTCAGTTACAGATATCAAAATTAAATTTCCCGTCTTTTCAAGGAACAACCATGAAGGCCAGACTGCCTTTTTAGCAGGTTTTAGGCTATTTTTATATTTTTCACATTTTTCTCCATAATTTCAGTGTTTATGGTCTGATTTTCAAAATTTTTTCAGTTATAGATATCAAAATTAAATTTCCCGTCTTTTAAAGAAAACAATCATGACGGCCAGACTGCCTTTTTAGCAGGTTTTAGGCTGTTTTTTTTATATATTTAACATTTTTCTCCATATCTTCAGTGTTTATAGTCCGATTTTCAAAATTTTTCAGTTATAGATATCAAAATTAAATTTCCCATCTTTTAAACAAAATAACCATGACGGCCAGACTGCCTTTTTGGCAGGTTTTAGGCTATTTTTATATATTTAACACTTTTTCCATATCTTCAGTTTATATGGTCTGATTTTCCAAATTTTTTAAGTTAAGGATTTAAAAATTAAATTTTTTGTCGTTTTAATAAAACAGCCATGACGGCCAGACTGCCTTTTATCAGGTTTTTGGCTATTTTTATATGTTTTACATATTTCCCCATATCTTTGTTTATTTTGATGCAATTTTCAAACTTTTATGGTATTTCAGTATCAAAATAATTTTTCCCATTGTTATGAGCATCTTTAATATAATTTACTTTGACCATCGTCATCATGCAAAATAAAACAAGGTTTCATGTTTATTTTATCCAATAAATCTATTCTTGATTTTAGTAAAAACCTTTTAAATCTACCTGTATATTCCCATCGACGATTTTCTGTGCTTCGCTACTTATGGATGTTGTCATCCTTGTTCCTTATGTTAATACTCTAAAAATTTTTTTACAACTATTTCATCAAAATTTGTATTTGGCGACATCACTTTATTAACAACATCTTTAATTACATGATCTCTTATTAAAGAAAATCCATTATGAGTTGGGAAAATTTTGATGTTTTCTAAACCATGTTGGGAACTTCATCCCATGCATACATTGGTCCACCTATGCTTATTCTTCTTGTTCATTCATGTTTAACTGTTCCATCTTCAGGTAAAGTCCTCTTGTAGTTTTCATTCTTCGATTTGCTCACTGCCCATCCTGCTATGTATACTGAACTGCATTTCTCTACTCTTCTTTTCGATTTTTTTCTAAGTTCACACAAACTTCAGAAGGTACCACTGAGAAAGATATAAACTTGACAGTTTCTTCATCTATCTTCACATTTTTCTTTGTCATCAAGTAAGTTGGGCTCTCACAAAAACTTTTTACCCTCAACCCAAGGCACAGGTTAAACTAAACATGCTCTCCTGGCAATATTGCTCCAACCTAGTGCGTAATATGCTAGTTACACCTTCTTTTGACAGTTCTTGATTTAGCCTCTAAAGTGATTTGCTTGCCACATTAATGCTGTGGTTAAATACTCCTGTTATTAGAAGGTCACATGTCTACGAGCATTTTCTTAGCTGGCCCCATTATCAAATCATCCTTAACATCTAAGTCAAACTTCCTAAAAGGACATTTCGTCCATCATCATTACACAAAATTGTTTTTCTTCTCATGATCTTTAAAACAGCAAGTTATTTCCAGCAAGTCCATGAAATTCTCCTGAGCTGGATCTTTAAATCATTTCAATGGTGATCTAAACCACCCCGCGCGAAATTTCAGCCAACCACAGCGGCGCATTTTAAAAATGAGCCGCTGTGATTGGCTGAAATTTCGCGCGGGGTGGTTTAAATCACCATTGAAATGATTTAAAGATCAAGCTCTGGTATCCAGGTCAAACTTTAAAATCTTTCACATATTGTAAGTGATTTTTTGCATGGTAAGGCGTAGAGAGGACAATAAGCACGAAAAATCTCAGTGCCTTTGAGAAGAATGAATCCCCTTTTCATTTCTTCATTAGCATATTTTATAAAAAATGGAAAGTTGAATCTCAGCCTAAACTCATTAACTAAAGTAGTCATTCTAAATAATACACACACCTGCTTTTAAATGTAGAGGACGTTTGACCTATTCATTTAATCAATATTTAAAACTAGTGGCTTTGTCCCTTTTACAAGGGCTGTGAATTCGAATGGGGAAAAAAGTCATCCCAGAATATATGCCAAGCTCAAGGACATCCAAGATTTTCTTTCTGGGTTGGAATGTAATGTAGGGTTCCAAAGAATTAAGGGGAGTAATAGAATAGTTAATTATTACATCATATTATAAACAGCTTTCCGTGGATATACAATGTACAATTGTAAAATTAAAACCAGTTTTTTTAACCCTGAGATTCCGAAGGCACGGGCTAAAAAAATGGTTTTCATGTTATGATTGTTCATTTTTATATTCAAAGAAAACTGGATATAATTCAATGCTAGACATAGTTTGTTTAGTATGGATGAGAACCAGTACTAATCCACCAGATATAAATCAGTTTCGAATGAATACGAGAATAGTTATTTCTCGCATCGTATTATAAACAGCTTTCCGCGTATATAGAATGTACAATTATGAGATTAAAACTAGTTTTAATCTTATGATTGTACATTTCTATATTCGTAGAAAGCTGGATATAATACGATGCTAGACATAGTTTTGAGTAGGGAGGTAATCACCACTTTATTCCTCTTGTTGGTTGTCTATGTAAACCAATTGATTCAGTAAGATCTTAATGGACAAACATAAAGTCTTCCATACTTATATAATAGAAAAGACAATATGGACTTCCAAACAAAAGTCTTTTAATTACTGGTAAGTTATTTGCTTTATTCTGGACAATTTATTGTCTTGTCTTACCTTAATGAGGCATAGTTGTAATGATTAATCTTTTCTCCGCTTTCAGTTCTTCTTTCTGCCCGTAGTAGTGCATCCTTACATGGCTAAAATAAGGACAATTTTTTTTTCAAGTAAAGCAAAAAAATTTATTTTCTAAATAAGAAATATTGCTTTAATTATAGAAATCTAGAAGCTACGATGATAATAGACTGAGTAAATAATGTAGTCTTAATTCTAAAGTCTCAACATGAAGCTAATTTTAAAAATTTGCATGTAATTTTGTGAACTACTATTTGACTATAATCGCTATTTTAGTATTGGCTGTAATCTAATAAAGTGATACTTGTAGCAGGTAAAAATAAAGAAACCCATCCACTCTTTTACTCCATCTCCTCCTCTCCTACTGGATAAACGAACTGACCAATAATTAAGGTCCATATTAGAAACCCAATTTAAGCAACTTCTGTCAAATTAAGTTTTAATGTATCTCACCTGTGCTGAGACAACATTCAGTGGTTCATTTGAGTGGTTCCAGTTGTTGAGGCCCGAAAATATTTTCAATAATTTGTCAAACTAAAAACAACTCATGTCTATTTATTGTTAAAAATCATAAGAAATAAGTAGCGTTCTTAGAAATCCAAACAAAATTACAAATAATTTAAATAGCTAAACTGACAGGCAGACAAATTTAAAGAGTAGATGCTGATTGATCATGATACCTCCTGTAAGAAAGTTCAGAAACCTATCTTACATATTGCCAGAGAGAGAGAAAGAGAGGACATTGAGCTGTTTATTACACTTGTCCCCAAAGTTTTAAAATAACGGTTTCTTATTGGTTGGCTTAACAACTTGGGGACTTATCCCTTTAGTTCCCTAAGAATGTATACTTTATATAAAACTTACCTCCTCTTTTTCTGTTGCAGTCAATGTGCTCTAAATTGATAAATTATTATTTCTGATAGAAATAAGGACTAGGAAATCGCAGCCGCAAAACTTAATCATCTGCAGCTAAAAGGTGCTCTACCTTTAAGATGCCAGAGTTGTGTGGCTTAATTAGTTTTCCCATAAACCGCAGAGCAACAGTGCGACTTAGGTCGATTTTAACATTTTTTTTTAAATAAATTAAAGATTGTTTAAAGTAATATCTAATAAAAAATCCACCTGAGAACCTTCCATATAATAATCAATCAAATGGTTTCTGTAAAATAATAGTTATTTCTAGCATCATATTCGTTAATTTAGGTATGTTAGAATTTTCCTTTCGATTTCAAACGTTGCATGGTGATTCCTGTAGTAGTTAAGTACTATTTAGAAGCGTAGCAACTCTCTAATTACTACCAGACTGTCCGTACGTCCATTTTAAACATGTTGATATGTTTACTTTTTTACTTCTTCAACAACAAATTTTTAAGTGATCTAATTATCCGATTGATCTGATTTTTGGTATACTGATATCTAGGACAACAAAGTACAATATTATAAGCAAAGCAAATCTATAATCAAGTCCTAAAAATGTAAGTATGTCCATAAACATTATCCTGTATCAATAAGTTTTTCAACAAATTTACTGACAATTTTGCTTGGACTCTTCTGATTATTCCGTTCTGACACTATACAAGTGTTAATGTCCGTTTGTCCTACCGTTTCAGTGCCTTGCTTATATGGATGTTGTCATCCTTGTTTTATTAGAAGATTTTCAAATTTAACTTATGTACTTACATGTCTTTAGAATTTTTAAATCCTGTCTTCATCAGAACTGATTTTTGCATCTGAAAAAAAAAGAGAGAGAAATATTAATACATTTTGGGTAGATGCTTTTTGGCCAAAAATAAACAGTATGAATTTAATTTAAACTAGATAATTATTATTTTGAAATTATTCAGAAAATTGGAGTGACCGAGATATAGATACTAAACAAACATGTAAATTTATAAGTATAATATTTTCCAATAATATAACAAATTGTGAAAAAAATTTGATCAATTTGTAAATAAACGAATAGTTATAGGGGGGAGGGTGGTTCCAGCCACCTGACAAAATAAGGATGGTGGATATACCCCACTAGGTGTTCAACCCCCTACACAGACCTTGACAAGAGTCTACACCCCCGTTATACAACCAAGGGTGTACCAGGGTAAAAAATCACACAACTTTAAATTTTAAATCTAGAAACACACCCCTATTGTTGTCTGTAATACACCCTCCTCCATTTTGGCTTCAGGGAAGAATCGAAATTTTTAGGTGCACTTCGCGCATCCTCTTACAGTGAGTGGAGAATGTCGCTCAAAAGAATTCTGACATTATTAAATGAGGGATGAGCAAAAGAGGTGTGGGAAATAAAAGCCCTAAAAAAGAGATAGATAATCCCTCAATTTTATCTATCTCAACCATTTTAAAAATTAGTAAAACCGCTGCTTCATTTTTATGATGTCACATGCTGATCTATGAGCGACTTTCTCCCCTCACCTCTTTCAAAATCCTCAGCACGCCACTGCCTTAAAGTATTTACCTGATTTATATTGCATATAGTTATAGCAGGAAAGTAAACAAGGTTGGTAGAGGCAGCAGTGTCATTTATACTAAAACATTTTCTCCAATTATTTTGGAAAAAAATATTTGTCTGTTTGTCTATCGTATTTGTGTACTGAAGGATTTCGCTAACCGCAGAACATTTTCAGCGAAAGGTTACAATGGGGGGAGGGTAAAGCCACCCTCCCAAGAAAGATGAATCCCCCCCCCCCCCGCCTTAATTATGTCATTGGCAAACAGCTGCAAAAAAAATACATTTTCCTATGTTAAGAAATATTTTTACCTTGTAAGTGGAGGGCTGTACATGAACTCTAAAATTATATGAAATTAATATAACAATTAAAAATATATTATTCTTAAATTTTATTTGTGGTCATATTGTAAATTAATGGCAACACAACAATTGCAATATAGGCATGCACAATTTGGAGGTGTAGAATAGTCCTACTCCCCCTCCCCTCCCCCTTTAGCAATTATTTCTATATTATGACCCTAGAATGTTAATATTCCTTAGAGGTTTTTCTCAAAGTGCCTAGTTGAGCATTGACCCCCCCCCCCCCTTATTTCAAATTGAATTTAAAAAGTATTACCAAACCAAAAGTGATTCAAATTAAACTGCGTTTTCCAGATTACTGAGAAAACCTTATTGTCTGTTAAAAAATACTAAAAATCCTTTAGAATGTTATTTAATATCTCTAAAAATGTTACAGTACTGATGTATTGTACATGTACTGAAAAAAAAGTCTTTAAATTGGATTGATCAAAAAATGGTGTAAGGACAATTTTTCAATATTTTGGTTGTCATAAAAAATCTGAAAACGCAGTTAATTTTAATTACCTTGAATATTAGTGTAGGACAAGAACAGTCCTGAAACAGATAAATTCATGAGGTGATACAATTTTAAAAAGGCTACTTATAAATCTTTGCGTATAAGATTAACACAAATATATGAAATTCTTATCATATTAAATGTTTTGTTGAAGTCTAAGTGCAAGTCAGAATGTGATATTCAGAACAAGTGTCAAAACAATGCATTTTAAAAGATTATTATGTCTATTGGGTGCAACATAAATTAGAAAAAAATCGTTTTTGATTTTCGTATCCGCGTACAATATTAATGGAAATATTTATACCAGCAGTTAGAAAACCAAGTATTGCTGTCACCCATAATAGCTTCCAAATTAGTCCTAAACATAGTTTTTAAAATAAACAATAATTAAAAAATAAATAATTTAGAATTAAACAGGTAATTAACCATTTTTTCTGTGTTTTAGATTATACAATGAATACAATCAGACAGACAATCCTAATTAATTGACCTAACCGGTTTACAACAAGGTTCGTTTTATTTAAATGTACATTAATGAGATCTGAGTTATTGAATGTGTCCAATCAACCTACAGACAAATAACTTTTTGACAGGTCGACCTTGTTCTGGAGGTCCCAACTATGAAAAACTATAAAAACAACTCCAGTGAAGAGTCAAAGCGCTCATAACTTTAATTGACATGAGTTTTGTCTGTCTTTCAGCTAGCTTACATACATTGTTATGTATTTAATCAACTTTCTTTTATAAATAATTTATTAATATTGTTATTGCTGCGCTACAAATTAACATAAACGTCCTTGTTTCCTCTTCAAAGGTAAGCTCTACCTGATTTAGGGATATACTGACAGCCATGGATTGTGGTGTTTTCACAAAAGTTGCTTGAACTTTCGGATACTATTTACAAACAATTTTATATTTTATCTTAATGATTAGCTAGTGCTGTATAGATGTGTGCAGTAGTATAGATTTTTAGTATGTCATTGTCCGTCCAACAGTTCTTTCGTCAGTCAAGGTTATATAATGAAGATAGACTGCTGAAATTTTCCTGTAAATTGTAAATCTGTCCATGTGTCCGTTGTTCATACTTCAAAATACATAAGACATAAGAAAGGTTTCTTGATTTTCTTTCAGTTTTGCAAAATTTTCTCTCTATTGATTTTTGGTATGGAAACTAGACAGCTGCTCTATGACTCGTTCGTTTGTCTATTCTATCCTTTTTCAGCTGATTTTCTCATCCTTGTTCAATATATTATTTTAACGGCCGTTTTGTATTAATATTCAACTTTGATGTGCACGTGACAAAGCAAGTAAGAAAAATGAAATATCTTTAATTGTTACGCAGTGTAGAACAAAATTTCAAACCCATCATATTCTTAATGACTACCGACGTTACTCAGTTTATGCGATTATCCCAGTTTGCTAAATAGTGAAGATTTAAATTAAAACTGATGCCTATGCTAAAAAATGAAGATTTTCTCTTAATTTTCGCCATGCTAATATTTCTTTTTTTCACCTCATCTGAAAATTTTTATTTAAAATAATTTGAAATGTGAAGAAAAAAACACATCCTATAATATAAAGTAGTAAGGTTTTTTTTTGTCTCAGACTAAATAATTCATAAAATGCAGGTCCGAAAGGATTTTAATTTTCAGGGAACCTTTAAAAATGTCTTGGGGTGGTTTTAGGCTATTTTCCTGATATTTCCCGTCCTCCACTAAAGGCTCAAATGAAGCAAGGAGCAACAAAAAGTAATGTTTTGATTTATTTCAGCAAACCATACTTGGGCATATAAAAAACATTTAGAAGTCCATACATACAAATATAAAATGAGAATCAACTTTTTTGTAAAAGAAAATGCGGAAAAAAATATTGATAATACTTTATAATTTGCCTTAATAAACAAATTCAAACTTGCTACTTCAGCTATTAAGGTCCAGTCTTTACTGGAAAATAAACAAAAGGCCTACAGTAAAAAGAAAATAGGCATAAAATAAGCGTAAAAAAACAAGGATTACAACATTCATCAGATCGTAGCTAGAAAAACAGATTGAAGAAATACAGCTACTCAGAAATTGAAAATTGTTTATTATGTTGTTTATAATGTCGACGTAACAGGGAAATATCAGCCAAAAACCTCCTCTATATATTTACTAGCGACTACGAAACATGAGGGGGGGGGGTGGTTAAAAAATAGTTAAAAACCTTCCCTGGACCTATAAGAAGCTTCACTGTTAAGGAGAACCTTATCGGTTCAGCGGTTAGCGAGATCCTTTCTATACAGACAAAAAAGCTTACTACTTTATATAATAGGATAGGCAACTAAGTCATTTAATATACATGTTAAAACAACGGTTGTATAAACGAATTGTACAGAGCCTCGCTTCTTACAAAAACTAAAAGCCAATATCAATGTTGGAGTAATTTAGTACTTTACTTTTGCTAACTTGTTATATTTGTCAATATTATAGACAGATAATATAATTTAGTAGCGCTTCGACTCTATATTTATTTATATGGTATGTCTGTGCGTCTTCTGTCTGTTTCAGTTTAAACTATGCACAAACAAACAATGGACATAGAATACTATACACATGCAAAAACGACATCACAAATATATTCTGTTATATCATAGGACTAGCGGCTACGCCCTTAGAAGCCTCTAAAAGCACAAAGGTTTGGAATGGAAATAGTCTTTTTGTGATGGGTTATCTTTTATTGGTTTAGCGGTTATCAAGATCCTTCGCTACAGACAAAAAAGTCTGAGTAAAAGTCGATAAATTTGAGAAACTGTAATAGTACAATATGAGTTTACTTTTTTATTTCCATGGACATGAATCTAAAGAAAAACAAGGATGGCAACATCCATAAAAGCGAAGCACTGAAACGGTGGGACAAACGGACATTAACACTTGTATAGTGTCAGAACTAAATAATCATAATATAACTGCATAAGAGTTAAAGCAAAATTTTAAGTAAATTTGTTGAAAAACTGCTTGATTCAGGATAATATTTATGGACATACTTACATTTTTAGGACTTGATTATAGAGTTGCTTCGCTGATTACATTATACTTTGTTGTCCCAGGAACTAATATACTAAAAATCAGATCAATCGGATGATTAGATCACATACAAATTTGTTGTTAAAAAAAGTAAGAAAATCATCATGTTTAAAATGGACGTACGGACATTTTGGTGATGATTATAGAGTTGCTACGCTTTTTAAATCATACCTAGCTATTAAAGGAATCACCATGCAAAATTTGAAATCGATAGGACAATTCTAACATGCCTAAATTAACGAAAATAGCTATCCGTTACGGACGGACGGACATACGGACGGACCGACCCTAATTATAGAAAAGCTTCGCTTTTAAAAAGGGAGGATGAAGTTTCTTGTGGCAATTTCTGCTGGGATGGTACTCCCCTACCAAATAGTCTCCTCAAGCTTTACTGTAAAGCAGGTCCCTATAGAATCAGCGGTTGTAAGATCCTATGCTACACACAGACTTTACTTTACTTTATTATTACCAAAAAAGGTTAAGACTCTAGGGGGCTAGGTGTCGCTTCGGGTACTAGACCTATCTCCACGCACCTTGAAACATACATACAATACTTATGATTGCGGTGTAAAGGGTCCATTCACCCATCAGACAACCAACTCTCTGAGATGCACGACCTTAGTCTGAGAAGTCCCAACTGTGCATGGTAGCGAGATGCGCCTGTTTTGGGCCAATTCCCCCCACTCTAACTATTTACGTCGCGCATCTGACATAGTAGCAGTTGGAACCATTTAGTTATGACGCGGTGTTGGACCGAGATTCGAACCTATCACCTTCCCGACGACGAGCGGATGCGCTACGTGTTGAGCCACGGTTGCGGGTTTACCAAAAAAGGTTTAGTATGCGGGTTTCTTGCCGATAACGTTTGGTATAGCCATTTACCATAGTTTACTAGATATACAAAAAGACAAACAAACATTCGGTTTCTTTTTGATCAAACTTACTCAAAGCTTGTCTTTAATTTGTTCATGTTTACATACTGATAATAAGATGCCAATACTTTTGACAAAACAAATTGTAATTGAAAAGACAATATAGAAATATTCTCAATCATATTTTGAAAGCTAGTCAAATAACTTTTTAGGTAAATAATTCCTTTCATATAAAATGTTGTAATTGACGTATGCAACGAAGTTACTGTACAGACAATTTTTTATAGGTTTCAAAAATATAACATTAGGGAATGTCTATATAACCTCCAATTGGAGGGTAAAACTTTTAGGGGGGATGTGGTTAATTTTTTGTTTGTTCCGGAATAAAGGTTTAGATAATAAAATGTTAATAAATGAGTTCCATATTAGCAAGCTAATTGACGACAATTTTCCCCTTGTCAGTATATCCTATATCTATTAATATAACCATGTCTGTTTTATATTAAAAATTTAACTTTTTATAGTTTTATGTTAATTGCGAAATTTTTATAAGTAAAAAAAGAAAAAGCAAGGGTGAAATTTCCAAAAAAAATATTAGGAAAAAAGCATTTACGAATGAAAACATGAAGATAAAATAAAAACCAAGAATCAAAAAATAAAAGAAAAATTAAAATGAAATAGTGTAAATTTCTATAAATGAAATCAAACTGCAATAGTATTATCTACATTTTGATGGGTTACGAACCTTGGACCTAGCTCCAAGATATTTAAGAAAAAGTGGTGAATGCTGAGTTTTATAAAACACACTTTGCTTGTTGAATGATTTTTAAAAATTTTCTTAATTATTTGAAGGTTCAGTTATGTTATGATCATTAAGCATGACCTTATTTTACATGACGTACAATTTACACTTTTTTAAGCAAAGCTTCTTTATAAGCATTATTTAACTCTTTATTTTGAATATTTTGTAATCTATAATACAAAGTAGAATGATGTCTATCCGTCCGTCTGTCCCTTAAGATCTCGGTAACCACTGAACCGATCGGATTCTACTCTTCAGGGAATATACCTACTGGTCCTGTGGTGGTTTTAGGCTATTTTCTTGGGGGTGGGATATCCCCAACCCCCCAAAAAACAAAAAATTCCCCCACCAATTTTTTTTTAATTACTTAAAATATTGGTGGAGTGGGGGCATCTCCAGGTAATAAAAGATGTAATTATACCTCTTGAGGCAAAGCCCCTAAAGGCTAGGGGTGAAGCCGCTAGTTATATTATATTTAAATACTTTTTTAACATAATAAAGTTTGAATAGGATAAGGAAAATATTTATTTCTGTGATAGATTTATGGGAAAGAAATTATATTTATCCCTAAATTTTATGTTTAAAGGTCTTCCTTTCAAAATATGTTTTTTAAGATAATAGAAACAGAACTTTACATACTATCTCAA
Organism: Acartia tonsa; assembly: GCF_053477335.1. Taxonomy (NCBI): domain Eukaryota; kingdom Metazoa; phylum Arthropoda; class Copepoda; order Calanoida; family Acartiidae; genus Acartia; species Acartia tonsa. Next base: position 43,598,530 of record NC_137268.1, on the reverse strand, counting down.
AAGTTTCAGGAAAACGTAATATTGGTTCAGGGCAGGCTTTAAAGCTATTTAACAAGGTGTTAAGTCTACCCTCTTAGACAATTATTCCTCTGTGTTGGAATGTATTTTCTTGTATTCCCTGGCAAGTTCGAACCCATTAATTCCCTTTTCCTTACACCAGAGAATGAGTGTGTTACGCGGCATTCCTAACTATCTCCGCGCGTCGCTTGTAAACAAACAAAAAAGACGCGCATTTTTCCTTTGATGATTCCCATGTGAAGAGCTACGTGAATAAAAATAATGTATTGGTTGAATATACATGCGCTCTAATCCGTGGAAGATCTCAAATAAGCCTTCCTGCTTAGTTTGACATCATATGTGACTCACTGTTTTCATGGTAATAAATACACATTTGTAAACTTCGCTATGTTGGTCATTCGGAGGGCTTGGAGATAAGATTTCGAGAACGGCAAGGCATGCGTTCCGAAACAATGAAAACAAGACAGAACAGATGCGGCTAAGAAAATATCTGTGAAGTTTTGTGAATGTGTTGGTTGTGATACCTTACCACGCATTATTATAATCGTAATCAGTACAGTTAACTTTTGTGACAATCATGGGTCCTAAAAAGAATAAAGGCGCTCAACTGGGATTGCGGCTGCGCCCAGCCGTCGAGGCCCTAACCAGTGAACTAAATAAAGTGATGAAGTTGGTCAGTGAATCTTCAGAGCTTGACGTTAGACATTTCACTAAGGAGTCAATCCTTGTCCATGACAAGTTCGAGACATTCGATAGCATCATGGTCGGTTTTAGCAAGCTTGGTGTGAGAATCCAAGAGCTTGAGGAGTTTAGTGACATTTATTCTAATATAGTTACTGTGCAAAAGGATTATAGTGCTCTGAAAGATGCTCTAGATGCTATAGAAGAGCTTAGTGACATTCAAAGTGTTGTTGATTTAGTTGGTGATAATTTGCCTGACCATAAGGCTGAACTATATGATCGATGCTTAAAGATTGTGAAAGTTATTAAAGGGTCATACTTTCCCTTACCAGAACCAATTATAAACACTTTGTCTGCTTTGATGAAACGGCTGGCTGAGGTTAAGCTTGAACCTGTGAAGCCGCCCACAACGACGGCGGGTGCCTCGACAGCATCGCCATTTGTGTCACCATTTGGCACACCACAGTTCGGCACCGGTTCTATATTCACGCCAGGATATATGAATCGTGTCGACGAACACCTTCTTCCAAGCTTTGACGGCTCAGAGGCAGCCTACGTAAGTTTCAAGGACAATTTTAAAAAGCTTACCGTAGGACAGGACCCGCCGTATTTACAGTTATTGTTAAGCAGTGAAAAGGTCTGTAAAAATAAAGAGTTGAGACTTCAGTTAATTCAGATTCAATCGCATGAATCTCAATGGGCTTACCTTGATGCACGTTTTAAGTCCAAAACACGTCAGATGCTCTGCCTTTTCAACCAATGGGAGAAGAAGCCTAAACCGTCGGACTCCAACCAGATTGTGACAGTCTTAGCAGAGTTTGGTGGTGCAGTTAGCCAGCTCGAGCAGCTGACTAAAGATGATGATGATGATGAAGTTACCACAAGCCAGTGGTTGACCGTGATCCTTCTGGAGATGTTATCCAAGAAGTTGCCACGTGATTTTCAAGATAAGCTCAACCTAGCGTTGGGCTCGATGGATACCCCAAATATTCCTAAGCTGTTGAAGATTATAGAGGAACAGAGGGGCGCCATTTTGATGCGGTGTTCAATTGATGTAGACACCCCCTCCAAGAAGAAAGGTAATCCTGCGGCCGCAGCTACAGCCGTTGGTAAACCTGGGTCTCCAGCTAAGACCAAGAAGAAACAGCCTTGCCCGTCGGAAGGTTGTAACTCTGATCACCTGTTGTTTAAGTGCTCCAAGTTTAGGGATATGTCTGTTCCTGAACGTAAAGTCTTCATCAAGAAGATAGGCGCCTGTTTGCTCTGCTTACAAAAGGGGCATCGGGTGGCCGACTGTCCCAGAGCCGATAAACTTGGCAGCTGTACCATTGACAGCTGCAATCAGCCCCATAATAGCTTGATTCATGAGACTGTGGCTGGACAAGTTGCGGCAGTGTATGAATCACAATTGTTTAGCAAGAACAATTTTATGCTGATGTTGCAGCAGCTCCCAGCATTGGCGGCTGACAAACGTCAAGTCACCGTCAATGCTATGTGGGACTCTGGAGCAAATTTGACGTTGATTTCTAGAAGTATTGCCAAGAAGTTAGAGTTGCCATCAACTGGTCGCACAGCTACTATTTCTCTGGCAGATGGAAAGAGCCAAGCATGTCCTACAGTCAAGATTTGTTTGGTTGACCGCAACCGGAATTCACATATTCTGGAGGCGGCGGTAGTGCCCAGCATTGGTACTGAAGAAGGGTTGCGTTCTATTGATCCTACAGCCGCCGCCGAAATTTTCAACATGAAGCCTGATAATTTTTCTATGGTCGACGGTAAGATTGACGTTCTTATCGGCCATTTAACACCAGCCATGTTCCCGTGTGCAGATAAAATGGTTGGTGATTCTAGACTGTACAGAAGCTTATTTGGTACAGGCTATTTAGTTGTGTCTGCAGATGGCAGGACTGTTGCTAATCCTGTCGCCTGTAAAGCTGTTAAGTTGGAGGTCAGCAAGATGGAGTTCCTGAGTACAGAAAGTTTGGGGATACAGCCGCCATCAATGTGCAGCGGTTGTAAGAACTGCCGTCATTGCGCCGCCATTGCCGCCGGGCAGTCCGCCTTGGACGTGCGTAAGCGGCAGCTGATTGAAGAAGGTTTGACGTTGGATCTTGAGAACCGTATCTGGACGGCCTCATATCCTTACAAGCAGCCGCCAAGTGTGTTGTTTGATAATTCTGAGCAGGCGTACAAAATCTGCTTACGTGACCGGCAGAGGATGGTCAAAAAAGGTGAATATGACACCTTCTGCCAGGTGTTCCAAGAAGCTGTGTCTCGTGGAGTGTATCAGAAAGCTTCGCCAGAAGATCTAGCTTATACTAAGCCCGTGTATTATTCGAGCCTAGTCTGCGCATATAAAGAGTCTATTTCCACGCCGTTGAGGATATGCGCCAATTCTAGCCTCTGCTGCAAGGGGCTAAGCCTCAATAGTATTATGATGGACGGGCCAGTACCATTATATACCTTGATGCACAATCTTATTCGGTTCAGAAGTTATAAGTGTGCATTCGTGGCTGATATTCAGAAGTTCTACAATTCATTGTTAGCTACCTATGAAGATTCTCAGCTGAAACGTGTTTTTTTCGCTGATACAGTTGATGGAGAGCCGGAGGTCTATCTCACCAAAACCATCAACTTTGGTGAGGCCTTGGCTGGCGATATGGCCGTGACCGCCCTCAGACTCACTGGTCGTATTTTTGGTGGACGTTCCCAGCAGGATGTTCAAGATGTTTATGGATCTGAGAATATTAGAGGTTGTGACGTTGTAGCCCAGCAGGATGTGTGGAGAGATGTTCAGCAACCACTCAGTTCTGAATTTATTTTGTATCAAGATCCTCCTTCGGTCAAATTGGAGACTTGTACTTACGTGGATGACTGTTTGAGCGGTCATAACAGTAAACCTGAAGCTGTCCAGCTGGTCCAAGAGCTGGAAGATATGATTGCACCTGGCAATTTCAAGTTTAAATCTGTTGTTTATTCTGGAGATGATGTTGGCAGTGTAAAAGTTTTGGGCCTTGTTTGGGACCCTAAACAGGATAAGTTGTTCCTACCTGTCAGAGCCAACCACGGCGAGAAGATTAAGGGTAGAAAATTACTACAGGACCTGGATCTGGAGGATCTCTGGAGAAGTCTACCTGAGTTGATAACTAAACGAGAAGTTTGGAGAATTGTGCAATAATTGTATGACCCAATGGGTCTAGCAGCGCCATTGCTGCTTAAATCCAAGCTTTGTCTGCGCTCAGTTTGCATACATGGATGCAACTGGGATGATGCCATACCTGGAGAGTTGAGGTCGGAGCTCGTGTCCAGCCTCCAGGACCGTTCGGCACTTGGAAATGTGTCATTCAGACGTTCGATGGTTCCTGATAAGCCGTTGGGGCTTCCAATGGTTGTTGGTTTCTGCGATGCATCTAACCAGGCCTATGCAGCCATCACCTACCTGAGATGGCCAGTTCCTGGAGGATATGATGTAGTTTTGTGTTGCGCCAAGTCACGTGTCGCACCAGTGAAGATAGAGTCTATACCAAGGTTAGAAATGCTTAGTTGTCTAATTTTGGCAAGGCTTGTGGATACTGTTGTCAGAGCCCTACCTTTCAACATTTCTGGCAAAGTATTTTTTAGTGATAGCAGCTGTGCCCTGGCTCAGTTATCCAGTGACAGTGTTATGCTAAATGTTTTCAACAGTCATCGTGTTTCCGAGATACAACAGTTGACGAGCCCTGAAGATTGGAGATGGGTTCCAACCCAACACAACATCGCCGACCTGGCGACGCGTGGTTTGTGTACGATTGAGGATGTACAACCTGGATCTATATACCAGGAAGGTCCAAGCTGGTTGCGCCTGGAACAGGACCAGTGGCCCGTTAAGACGGCGGGTGAGGTAAATGCATCCATTCCCGAGAGCGAGCTAAATCCCAAGATGGCGAAGCTCAAGGTAATGTTCACACAGGTGGTGGACAATGATTTCTGGAGGTCCCTGGCAAGAAGGACCTACAGGCAGGCAAGGAGGACTGTGGCCGCAGTTCTTAAGGCTGCCAACTGCTTTAAAATGCTGCTTGTCAAGAAACGTGGCGTTGCAACAAATGAGGATGGTGTTAGCAACAATGATAGTTCTAGGTATTATGAGAACTATACTTTCACAAATACATACATGGATTCTGTTTGTGACTTGTTTTTGACCTCCTTCAACCAAGAGAAGGAGATGACCATGGACGCCGAGGGAAAATTCGACTCCCTTCAACCCTATCATCACAAGGTCCAGGTTTGTTGGCCCATAGTGGGTCATGATGGATGTTTTCCTCTTAGGTCATTCACTATATTGAAAATGGCCGGGAGGGGAGACGAGGCTCTTGAGGCCGCTGCTGGAGGCCCCAGGAAAGTTATGAAGGACAGCCCAGGTGTTGTCTTGCTCAGCCGCCACAACAGGCTGGCGCGGCTCATCCTTCAACAGTCCCACGATGAATTGGGACATGGAGGCCATCGTAAAACGTTGGCGCAAAGCCGCAGGTATGCATGGATCACACATGGCCGCATGGAGGCTATGAAAGTGGTCAAGAGTTGTGCTGCATGTTCCATTGAATATGCCAAGCGTTCGAGTCCCGCAATTGCTAATATTCTGCCAGATCGTGTTGAGCCCTCAATGCCCTTCAAGGAGGTGCATATGGACCTTGCGGGGCCGATAGAAGTTGTGAAGCCTGGCGTTGGCACCAGGAGTTCCAAGACCAAGTACAAAGTTTGGTTGTTGATTGTGGCCTGTAGATTTACACAGGCTGTGTTTGTTGACGTGTTGACCGATTATTCAACTGAAGCCGTGCTGGTCGGCTTGAGAAAACTTCAGGCGTTTTACAATATGCCTAGAAGGGTTACTACAGACAGAGGCACCAATATGGCTGGTGCCAAACGAATTATGGATGAACTTTTGAAGGATACCAGGATGCATTTTGAATGGCATCTTGTGCCCACTGCAGCACACTCGTTCGTAGGTACTGTGGAGAGGCAGGTTGGGCTGGTCAAGCGTGTGTTGAACAAGAAGTTGGCTGGTGCTACTGTAACCTTCAATGATTTATTGGTGTTGTGTGCTGAGACTGCAAGAGTCTTGAATTCTAAGCCATTGACCTATGCCACCCAAGGAGATGACGTCAATTGCTGGAGAATAATTTCACCTGCTGATTTATTAGGCGGCAGGACCAATGATGCAATTTGCACCTTCGAGACAGGTTGCAAGGAGCCCATCACCAGGAGGCTGGAGAACTTGGAGGAGTTGACCCGTCAGTTCCATCAGGTGTACAAGGAGCAGCTCATGCCTGAGCTACTCAAGTCCGTCAAGTGGCGCCGCAACGAGGTGCTGCTCGAGCCGGGAGACGTGGTGCTGATCGACGATAGCACAAGTTTGATGAAGAAGTGGCGTGTGGAAGAAGTGCGCCCAGGTGGGAGGACCGTGGTTTGCAAGTACAAATTATCAGATGACGCAGCCGCCACGAGTAACGAGACTTCCGCAAGACGTCTGCTCAAGATCAATCTACCCAAAGTTTAGTATAAGTATCGTTCTTGTTTAACTTTGAATTTTATTTTACGGTAGATTTATCAGATATTTTTTTCGAAAGACAAAAAACGCAAATTTTGACGCAATTTCGTTTAAACTTTCAAATCGACGCAAGATTTTTTTTCATTTGAAATGCAAACTTAAGTTTTTTATACGTTTACGCAAGTTTTTTCAATGATTTAAGTCTTTCCGGGACCAGGGATTTTTTTCGCGGAAATTTTCCTAGGTACCTACGCAAATACGAACATTTTTATCCTTGTTTGATTGAAATTCGATATGATAAAAAATTAACACAATGAGATTTTTTTACATCATACAAATATTTCTTTAAGATTTATTATAATCACATAAATAATTTAATATTACATGCATATTAAAATTATTACTATTTACCTTTTAACCGATGTACCTAAAGAAAAAATGCAGATTTTTTCGCCTTGAATTAAGTAGATTCTTTGAGTTCGAAGATTTAAGCTTAATAAGACCGCTCTATGGTGTATCTTAGCTCTGTTTCCTCGGCCAGACATACCACAGAACGGCAAAAGATAATTTAATTTCGTTTGCTTTGATTGATGATTTTAAAGTTTCTTGAATTATTCATGATTCTTTTAATTTTTAATTTGATTTTAACATCACTAATTATGTTTATTTTCAGTTGATGCAGCCCTGCGCCAGAAATCCTGTCGGAAATTATGCAGTATCAAAAAATTGTGATGGAAAGACATAACGTCCGTCAGGATAGCTGGAACATGGCATTATTAATATTTGAAAGATTGGTTAGTTTGTATCTTGAGGGGTTCATTCTAACTGAGGCCCCAAATTGCCTTAATTTTGACTGTATGAATATGTACAAGTTGCTTTCTTCTTAAAACAGAGAGAAATTGCAAATTCAGCATTTAGAGAAGTTCTTTTCTTATATTGAACTTTTGTTTTATTTGGTAATTTTAATTTGCATATTAATTGCATTTTTAATTTTACGCAAAATTGACTCACGAAGATTTAAAATTATGAAATTTTAATTTTCCGATGTTTGATGATTTTTTTACAGTCATATTTTATTTAGATTTAAGTATCTATTTTATTAAAACATGTTAGATTTAAGGATCTTACCTATCTTATCTTAAAAATGTTTAGATGTAAGCCCGAGTATTTTTCCGCTGGAAAAAATGCCAATTATTGAGAAGTTTTTATGAAATTTTACTTTTCTTTTCTAGCAAAAAGATTTAGTAGAAAAAATGTCATTATTTAATCTTTCTTTCTTTTGATTAAAAAGTTTGAGTTGATTATTTAATTATTGATGCGATTTTTAATAAAAAAAATCATTTGCCTATTATTATGTAGGTACCTAATCAAAGTTTAGGTACTATTGATTATTAATTCATGTATTCGCAATTACATGGTCTGTAATTCTAGTTTTAATTGAGATTATGAGGCCATGATATAATGAGATGTGTGAGTGGTAAATGTGCATTTCTTGAATGTTGAATGCTTTTCCCATTCCTTATTCCTATCCTTATGTGGTAGTGGAGTCGGTTTGAGTTATTGTGGTGTTCGTAAGTTACCATAATTAATTTTAGGCCTGATGGCCATGCCATTTTAAATTCTTGTAATTTATGCGTTATGAGATTGTGATTTTGTGGACACTGTCTGCACGCATGATGCTAAGATGAGTTATGTGTTCGATTCCCAGTGACTAGACGGGTGTGTGTTGGAATGATTTTTCTTGTATTCCCTGGCAAGTTCGAACCCATTAATTCCCTTTTCCTTACACCAGAGAATGAGTGTGTTACGCGGCATTCCTAACTATCTCCGCGCGTTGCTTGTAAACAAACAAAAAAGACGCGCATTTTTCCTTTGATGATTCCCATGTGAAGAGCTACGTGAATAAAAATAATGTATTGGTTGAATATACATGCGCTCTAATCCGTGGAAGATCTCAAATAAGCCTTCCTGCTTAGTTTGACATCATATGTGACTCACTGTTTTCATGGTAATAAATACACATTTGTAAACTTCGCTATGTTGGTCATTCGGAGGGCTTGGAGATAAGATTTCGAGAACGGCAAGGCATGCGTTCCGAAACATCCTCAAAAAAAAAGAATATTTTCTCTCAAATTAAACCATTAGTGACATAGTATAATGAAATACAATTTTGTCGTGTGTGTGTGTGTTTGTGTAAGCGCGTGTGCGTTATATGTGTGTTGTAGTGGGCTAAGCTAAGCGCTTTGAAATACGACAAATATTTGTAAATAGATACCAACCAAATAAATAAAATTTTACCATTTTGTACAAATCATATATTCGTAGATTTATAATAAGCTGCATATTCTTAGATTTATGTTTCGATATTCAATAAGTTTCACTAAAAAGGAGAGCCATATTGGTCCAGCAGTGTATAAGATCTTTTGGTACAAACACACACTGAAATACATTTTTAAGTGGTAGAGTTCTAAAACTCAATTTTTTAAAATTCTTTTTGAGTCAGAATTTTTATTTAAGTAAGTTTTATCTGCTGCATACTCTTTGTCTAATTCCGATATGAACCAGCCCTAGTAAATATCCCCTACTAAATGGTTTACCCCCAAGGTAGAGGTAAATTTTAAATGGAGGGGATAAATGTAAAAAATCTTGGGGAGGGGTAATCACCCCTTTACCCCCCCCCCTCCTTGGACGTCCTTGGTACCCTCCCTTACTCCCTGTACCATACCCAAAAAATAGCTATTAACCTTCCCAGGTTCTATAGGAAGCTACACTGTAAAGGAGAACAATATCAGATCAGCGGTTATCGAGATTCTTTGGTACAAACAGATACACAGACAGACACACAGAAACAGACCCTGACACTTTTATGTTAGTATTTCTAAATCACTCTTTGCTTTTGCTAGACATATAAATAAAACTAAAACATTTTTAATAAAATCAATTATGCACATCTAACTTTCACAAACTATTTATAAAACTTAAATATGAAAAGACTTCAAGCTTTATACTATTAACAATTAATTATCATTAATTATAGATTTAACAATGTCATTTTCTATTTATAATGAAAATAGATACTTGCATAAAAACACTTGCATTGGAAATAGGGATAAATACTACATTTTTTACAATAACCATTGAATATTGATAAAGATGAGAATTATATGTAATTTTTTTTGGAGAAATAAGTAAATAAATAAATAAAATAAGTATAAATTAAATATTAACTATTAAAAATAAACAAATATTCATTGGTTTTATCCAACCATTTTACCCATCCCCTCCCCTCTTACTAAATGAACAAACGGACCAATAAATGAAGTTCATGTTAGCAAGCTAAAGTTTTCCCCTGTCATAATATTCATGTATATAAACATTATTACTGTAAATGTTAATAAACTTAGAATGCTATAGGCTGAAGCTGTGGCTGAGAATGGCAGAGGTTAAGGTTGGTTAAATTGAAATTTGTTGACTTCAGCTGATGTTTGTTGCGGCTTATTGTAGCAGTTTCTTCCTCCAGGTTCCTCAAAGCATTGCAGTTTGTTGAAACTGTGCTTTTAGCTTTGACTGAGTTATATGAGGATTACTATATGTAACTATGTGACCTTAACATTTAGGTGCTCTGTATTCGAAGGAGTAGGGAAGGGGGGAAAATATCATAAAACCATTTTCATGAACCAAAGTGAGGCTTTCCTGAAATGAAGAACTCAATCAATTCCGTAGCTTTTGAGATCTTAAGCTACAGACAAAAAAAAACTTTGTACTTTACATAATAGGATAAAATATATTTGAATAGGTACTGAAATTTTTGGGAGTGATTAAAACCCATAACCGCTTTTTTTACAATGATAAATATATTAAATATTGGCCGAGCTCTGTCTTGTTTGGCAACCTATTATCCTTGGTTTTGGCATTGGTCGTTGTTAGACGAGCAACTACACAAAAATAGCGTCAATACAATTCATCTAATTTAGGGACAATTTGCGATAGCAATTTGAAACTACTACCGTTTGATTCCTTTTTCATATTCTCGTTAATTTCTTTTGTAACCATATAAATTTGTTGTGAATTTAGAAAGAAATCCTTTACCGAACATAAAAAAACTTTCTACATTTAAATTTACAAAGTTGTGTTTTATGGGCTTTTTAAAAAGTCAAATATACAGGGTAAGGTCACTTGAAATGGTATGATACTTAGGGACCCTATTAATACAATGCTGTAATAGTCTTTTTAATTATTTCACAATGTAAGGACAAATAATTTATGAATATTAGCTGATATATAAAATTTCCCATACTGTATAGCATATTATGGAACAGGGCAACGATACTGGTTCTTACTACATATGTACTATTTCTAGAGCCTTTTTACGCAATGAATAACATCAAATTTATGCTACTGGGAACTTGCTGTAGTGCTGTCATCTTTATAATTTAGGTCTATGGAATTATCCCATGTTGTGAAGCGAGTACCATCCTAAAACCATCCCTCACCCCGTCCCCTACTCACACAGTAGAAAAAAATATTATAATAAATAGCAACATGAAAAAATAATATATATCCTATTATATAAAGCAGTAAGCTTTTTTGTCTGTAGCAAAGGATCTCGCAAACCGCTGAACCAATATGGTTCTCCTTTACAGTGAAGCTTCCTGTAGGTCCAGGAAGGGTTTTTGATTATTTTTGGGTAGGGTATCTCTACCCTCATAATAAAAATGCCCCCCTAAAAAATATATATTTTTTTTACTTTTTCTTTTCAAAAGTCAAATTAAAAGAAGGGGCGGATCGACTTTTCTCCCTCCCACTTTAAGTGCCCCTAGAGGCTTCTTGTTGGCGTAGCCACTAGTATTACAAATAACAAGAAGGTAACATTATTCTAAAGCAGCGAATAAATAACAGTTATGATGATAAAAGAATGATTTTTACAGATTTTCTTTACTTTGTTAAATCCTAGTGGATACGCCCCAAGCATCAAGAGTCTCTGTATTAAAAGATTGAAATGATAGTACTTTTCCTAAATTTTCCTAGACTTAAATCTAATAATCGAATTAGCATAAAACTATCCCGGGAACTATGTTTCAATAAAGCTTCCCTAAAATTTAGATCTAAATCAGTTCTTAAGGCTTTATACTTTATATTATAGGCTGATTTTTTGCAGTCATTTTGATAAAATGTCTAAGATAGTAACTAACTGATAGACTTTTTTTTCTAGAGTTCTTAGTTTTAAAGAAAAAATATGTAATATTTCTTAAAATATGCTCACAAATAACAAATAAATGGCAAATAATATATTTTAGCTGATAAATTATACAGCCGATTTACTTATTTTTCATTCTTTTATTAATCTGGGCAATCTTAGAGTTACAATTATAAGATCGAACGTACAGAAAATCTTTGCCATAGTCATAGAGTAGCGGCATTACTCGAAATAAGATATTTTTTCAAGTTCCGCCTAATTTCCATTGTGTAGCAAATCGTCCCCCCCTAAAACTAGCTGAAACCAAACGCAACCCCCTAAATTCAACAACATTTGGGGGTGGTTCTAACGTTTAGCTGTGTAACAGCAGATTAGAGGGCTCTTATATATTATGTTATTCTGTAAATGTATGCTAGTTAAAATCTAGGAAACAGCTTTCTGTTAAACTAACAACAACAGATAGATAATAAAGTAACTACCTTTCTTTATCATGACCTTTACTTTGTACCATCTTATCTAGACAGCTAGATAGACAGATAGATAGATAGATAATATATTATATCTTTGTCATCTGTTATAGTGATATATTGAAGTAGACATTACTCATTGAGTTTTTTAGTGACTTGAGTTTTTTTTAGCTTAGTTTCTAGAAGGTTTTACTTAGTGAATTGTGATTCGTTGTACATAAAGAATTTTTTATGTGAAACATACTTATTTTAATGTTTTTATATCAATTATTTTTTCGATGTGTTTGGTAATTTTGGTTAAATATTGGTTTATGAACTTCTATAGTATTTTGTTTTATACTAGTTAATTTAATATTTTTGCTATAAAAATGACAATTCTGAAATTAAAATTGAACTTCATATATACATTAGTTTAAATGTAAGTTTAGTTTTCAAATACGCTTAAGTTTTTAACAAAATGTGTTGTGTTTTAAATGATTTATTCTTCTTATTAGACAAATCATAGACAAATTAAATATGATAATATTACATATTATAAACATATTTATATATATACATGTTAAAACATAATGTTATATTTTGATTTATATTGATAACATAATACTTTTTTTTAAACAATGGAGATCGGACGTTATCTAACAGCTAAAATACTTTGTATTGTCCTTATATCCTAAAACAAAATCTATAAAATTAGTTACTAAACTGTAATTTAATCCGATGGAATTAAGTAGTTTTATGGTAAATTGTGCTAACATTAAAGTTTGTGAGAAAAAGTTATCCTCATTCCATCTTATAATACATTCTTCCTTGCTTGCTTTTAAAGCCCTATCTTTTGCTATCAGTATAAGTAAAGTTATTTGTGTGAAGTCATCCCCTTTAAAACATTCATAATAAATATTAAATAAATAAAAATTTTCTTTTAGAAAGATAAATTCAGGACATTCATTATTATATATTTTATCCAAAAATGTGGCCATACAGTGAGCAAAATATTTTGCAAACTTGCATTCAAAAATTGCATGCTCACTGTCATTTATAACTTTGCATAATTTGCATAAATTGCTTTCAATAATATTCCATTTAAAAAGTTTGTTAGAGCTAATTAATGTACGAGTAAATTGTTCAAAAAGAAAACTCTTAAAATACATAGTTATGGGCAAGTTAAGTATTATATTAAAACTATATTTAAAACTTTCCATATCTGGGAACCATTTTTTGTCAATTTTTCGTGAATTCAAAGAAGGATGTGCTGACCAAATCTTTTTCTTTAACAAAATGTATCTTTTAAAATTCTTAAGTCTATGTATAAATTAGCTTAAAAGTACTTTTTATATTAAACTAGCGGCTACGCCCCCTAGAGGCCTCTAGGGGAACTTGAGGAGGAGAGAGTCGAATTAAATAATTCAATTTCTTATTTTAGATTTTAAAAGAAAAAGTTTTAAAAAATTTACGTTTGGCGTTTATTTTTCTCTAGGGAGGGTGGTGGTACCCTGCCCCAAAATAGTTATAAACCTTCCCGGGACATATGAGAATCTACCCTGTTAAGAAGAACCCGATCGGTTCAGCAGTTAGCGAGATCCTTCGCTACAAACAAACAGACAAACAGACAGACAGACATCGTTCTACTTTGTATTATAGATAACTAGGCATTTTATTTGTTTGTTGCCACGCTACATTTTAACCCCATCAAAACAAAAAGCTTGGGCGTCCTTGAGTGTATCGCATGTATTAGTAAAACCGACAGCCCGACAGGCATACTTTAAAATGTAGAGTAGCTTTGCAACTGGAATATTGAGTAATTTCTAATTATGTAACGTATAGTAAAGTGGTGGGTGTGAAAATGAGTTTTTGTAAAATGCAATAGTGAAAAGAAAAAAAAACACACGGCAATGTTTGAACTAAAATATTTTGCAAGCGAAGCTACTCAATGTGTTTATAAAAGAAGTCAAATTTTGTTTTGAAAAAAGTTTTTTTTTAATTTAACCTTCAGACAGACAAATATAAATCCTGATATTTAACAATAGGTATGTAAAAACTATCTTTCTTATTTAGTATACCCTTATGAGATAAATTAGTTACTAAATAGTTAAACAAATTGAAGAATAGATGTAATAAGTATAGATGTATAACCCAGACAAAAACTTGGTTCAAGTACCTTTTTCGTCTGCAAGCAAATTGCTTTCTGATCGTTTGTAGCGTCTTGGCTCCGTAATATTTCCTACGTTATTGGCTGATATTCAAAGTCCCAATTGAAAGTCGGCACTGGGTCCCAACCCCCATGGTCATATGCCTGCCCCCTTTATTCTTTTACTTTAAGATTTGAAGTTTAAACAAAAGTTATATTTTCAGAATATTAGCAGCTAATATATAAAAATGGATGAAATCTTACGAATATTTGAAGACCCCGAAGAAACGGATAGAATAAGTCAACAGGTACATGCAGTTAATTAAAGAAACGCTTCTCTGTAAATATTTATTGTTTTATTGTCGTCAGTAGCGTCTAGTTTAACTACAAACAAATTATTATTTATTTATCGCATCGTATTACAGACAGCTTTCCACAGATATTAAAATGAAGAATTATAAGATTGACAATGATATTAATTTAATGATTTTTATTTGCAAAACTTGAAACTTGCAGCTGGCTAAATTTAAGATAACCTCCATTCACCAGTTTTACCCCATCGAAGAACTGACCAATAAATTAATCCCATGTCAAGCTAAATTGACGACAATCTTCCCCTGTATATTCTATATCCATTTGAAAAGCAACCTTGCAATTTAAAATTGGCGAGGTTTCGAGATTATTTCATGCTTATCAATTTTTAAAATAAATAAAATACATTTGCATTGGGCTTTGTTAAAGTGAACATGGAAAATCTTATTTTATTTTTAGACCAATGAAGAGGCGAGAAGATTCCTGACAGATAGATTTAATTTAACCGACAATGATAGAATACAAAATTTAGGTAAATTATTTTTTATAGAAAATAAATCACGCAACCTTTAAATGTTTAAATTCTTTATATACATAATTAAGTAAATAGTAGAATAATGTAAGATTTTTTTAGTCTGTTAGGTTTCCAGCTGTTTTTTCTTGTTGTCCTTTCAAAGATACACACTTATTAAAAGATCAAAAAGTTTTTCTATGTTGAACTTTCTATATAAATTTCTATATCTGCCCAGGGCCCTGCCCATTGATATATAAAAATTTTCTTGTCAAATAGACTCTTATGTAAGTCTCCTAAGAAAGTTTAACTCCAGTTTCGTGTGGCATAGTATCTAATAATTACAATAATCAAAATTGTTTAATTTTCTTTGTTTTAGATATAAATATAACAAATCATTATATTGGGAGTAGATGGCAAACTATCGTCATAGTTTCAGGTAAAACAGTAATTTATCACATCGTATTATTATAGACAGCTTTCCTCGGATATTTAAATGATAAATTATAAGATTGTTAATTTTACTTTAATTATCTTTCTTTTTTTCTTTCTCATTCTCTTTCTCTTTAATCATTTTCTTTTGTTCTTTTTTCTTTCTTCATTCATTCTGCTTTTTTTCTCTCTTTCTTATATTTTTCATCCTAGTTAATTGTTTTTTTTGTTTATTTAGGAATTTTACTGTTTGGTGGAGTTATGATATTTCTAGTATATAGATTATGTACTATTACAGCTAGGTAAACTATTTAACATTATTTACCATGTAGTTTTCATAGTTGTCATATTTCTAGTATATATATTATGTACTATTACAGCTAGGTAAACTATTTAACATTATTTACCATGTAGTTTTCATGGTTGTGATATTTCTTGTATATAATTATAGAGTATGTACTATTTCAGCTAGGTAAACTATTTATCATTATTTACCATGTAGTTTTCATGGTTGTGATATTTCTAGTATCATTTTTTACCATGTAGTTTTCATAGTTGTGATATTTCTAGTATATAGGTTATGTACATATTACAGGTAGGTAAACTATTAATCATTATTTACTATGTAGTTTTCATAGTTGTGATATTTATAGTATGTAGATTATGTACTATTACAGCTAGGTAAACTATTTATCATTATTCACCATGTAGTTTTCATAGTTGTGATATTTCTAGTATATAGATGATGTACTATTACAGCTAGGTAAACTATTTAACATTATTTACCATGTAGTTTTCATAGTTGTGATATTTATAGTATATAGATTATGTACTATTACAGCTAGGTAAACTATTTATTATTTTTTACCATGTAATTTTCATAGTTGTGATATTTCTAGTATATAGATTATGTACTATTACAGCTAGGTAAACTATTTATCATTATTTGCCATCTAGTTTTCATAGTTGTGATATTTCTAGTATATAGATTATGTACTATTACAGCTAGGTAAACTATTTATCATTATTTGCCATCTAGTTTTCATAGTTGTGATATTTCTAGTATATAGATTATGTACTATTACAGCTAGGTAAACTATTTATCATTATTTACCATGTAGTTTTCATAGTTGTGATATTTCTAGTATATAGATTATGTACTATTACAGCTAGGTAAAATATTTATCATTATTTACCATGTAGTTTTCATAGTTGTGATATTTATAGTATATAGATTATGTACTATTACAGCTAGGTAAACTATTTATCATTATCTACCATGTATTTTTCATAGTTGTGATATTTATAGTATTTAGATTATGTTCTATTACAGCTAGGTAAACTATTTATCAATATTTTCTTATAGTTTTCAAATTAGTGTTATTTCTTGTATTTCTTTTGTTTAGACAAGTAATGTTAAGACACCGAGGGAATAGAACCCGTAGAAGAAAGATGAATCGTCAGGTAAGGTTTAATTCTGGGTTAAAGGATGGTGGGGTAACCTCATAAAAACAAGTTTTGAACTCTGTCGAACCTTAGAGTGTCCCACAATAGCCATTTAAAACAGTTTTTTTAATAAAGACATCTAGTTTTGCATATTCCACCAATTAAATTTTTGACTAATAATTTGGTCATTTATTTTGTATGGCTCTTGGAAACTTTAAAACAATGTTTTTAAAAGTGGTTGTCTTTGTGTCTGTCACAATTTTTAAAATGTAATATTTTCATCGGATATACAATTTTTTTGTAAACTTTTTTAATTAAGTACTGAAAATAATAAGACAGTATAAAACTTCAGAAAATATGAAATATGTGACAAAAAAAAGTTGTTTAAATGCTTTCTTTTTAAATAAGTTTTCGTACATATAGCACCAATAAAGATCATTGTTTATTTAGGAGGAAGCTGTCCACGAGATCTTGTCAAATTCTGGAGCCCGCCAGGTGTTGAGTTCTCTGGCCAGGACAGCTATTAATTCACAGGCTAACAGACGTGTCAGAGATTTTTCATCACAAGCAAGGTAAGTTAAATTATCAGATTTGGATTTGTTAATGGTGGTATTTTAAAGGATGAGACTATGGACGATAAATTTGAAATACTTCTCTATTGATGATAATCTTTAGATTAAAATTTTTGGCTGAAACGTTAGTACAACACTATTTCGGAACCAACCTATCAGAAATTCAATAAAAGTTTTCAAAGATTTTGATAACGTGGTATAAAACCTTGTGTACCAAATGAAGGGAGGGGATGGTTGTGACATTTTTTGAAACCAAAACTACAAGAATTCAACTTAAAAAAGAGTTAAGCACTGAAATTTGGAATGACAGTTGCTTTAAAGAGGTGCACTGTGGAACTATGGAGAAAAAGTTGGGGAAACAGCACTACCGCCGTTTCCCGCCAAAAAAAAATTGACGATAGCGGCAGTTCCGCCGCCGTTTCTTCACAGTTCCATATTGTACCTCTTTAAATCAACTGCCATACCAAATTTCAGTGCTGTATCTCTTTTTTTTAGTTGAGTTAGGTTTTTTGTCTGTCAATATCCGACTAACAACTGAATCTCTAAGTTTTCTATTTTAGGAAAGCTTAACAATTTATAGTCCATGATCCTATCCCTAAAGATCCCTGTTTTTTCTATATGTTATAATCTATGGGGACCTATTGTATATAATGAATTCTAGTGTTAATTTAATAAAAATCTTTTTATAATTGATTAATCCTCAAAAACAATGAATACAAATCATAATTTTTAAAGTTTTTATAAAACGTCAGACTTTTACAAAAACTAAATTTGTTAGACCTTTGTACCACTCTGATGTTTGTATAGCCTGACGTTTGTCCAGTCTGACGTTTGTCTCTCTGACGTTTGTCGCTCTGACGTTTGTCCTAGTACCCTAAAATGATATTTTCATTCAAATACATTCCAATAAATGAATAATTTTAGTATAACAAGTGGAGGAGATGTGTTGGATATATCGGAGAGAGTTGTCAGAGTTTCATTTGCACCAGCAGTAGCTACCAGTGAGGATGATAGGTCAATAGGTAAGTTTATATACAGTGGCGTGCACAGGGTTTTGTCAGGGTCTCATTTGCACCAGCACTGGCTACTAGGGAGGATGATAGGTCCATAGGTAAGTTTACATCTAGTAGCGTGCACAGGGTTTTGTCAGGGTCTCATTTGCACCAGCAGTGGCTACTAGTAAGGATAATAGGTCAAAAGGTATGTTTACAGGGCTTTTCCGAAGGTTATATTATTTGGTCATTTGTCATTTTTTCTTGGTTAACTGAGAAAGAGAAATTTGTTCACTCATTCATCATTCATCTACATAAAGTTATTGTTGTCTGGTAAGCCGAGCGTACTCGGCCCACGGGGTAACGAGTTCGGATTCAACGGGCCCTAGCCTTTAAGTATTCTACCAAACAAACAAGCAGGATTCAATCATACAGAATTATATATTTAAACTGAATAATATTTACAAGTTATGTTTACTATATATATACAACAAAAATATGACAATAGTTAGGTTTGAAGGGGGTGTGGGGCGCTAGGGCTTAGCGCCCGACGGTAGACAGGCTGTGGGGGCAGCGGTGGTAAAAGGGGAGGCAGTGCCTCCCGATTATATAAGTGCATGATGGACTCGTGATAATTGCATGTTCAAGTCCCCTCCCCACATTTAGGCAGGCTTAGTTTGACCGCCGGGTGCGGGGTTAACAGCGGTCATGAGATGGATAGTGATATAATAGGATTAGTGCGGTGGGTTTGTTATCATAAGTCACAGCGAAGCAACTCTGTATTGGGCCTGTCCGTATGGGTGTCGTATTACCACAACCTCCCCTTCAAGGGTTGCGTGGCTCTTGAGACACCAGGCCTTGAACCTGGGGATACGACAGCCGGCTCCTGCGCCGGACAGGCAGTTCCTGGGGCACAGCTCGATGGAGGACAGCTCGGGCTACACAGGCTCCTCGGGACACTCGTTGCTCGGTCTGACTGTGGTTGGTGATCAGCATTGTCAGCTCCTGGTTGGCTTCTAGGCGTGGGTTGGCCACGGCCAGGCCTCGCCGCTGGAAATTTTGCCTCGTCTGCAGGATCAGTTCTGTCTCGGCTGGTAACTGGACACGGAGGCCCAGGCAGATTCTGGTGGTTCCTAAGGGTGGAATGGTGATGGCAAAGGGCGCATAGAACTCCATGGGGGCGCCTGCTTGAGTCAGGTTGCTTGGCCTCCTAGCTCCTACCCGGATGGGGATGGCTGTCATCAGCAGGGGGCACATGGCTTCTTCTTCTTCTTCTGGGGCGGCTTCTTCCATCGCAGTGGCTGGCTCTTCTCCTACAGGTCCGCTGCTGGCTGGCAGGTTCTCCATGTCTGCGTCAGGGTTCCAGATGGCATCTCTGAGTGGCTCTGGAGCAGGCGGCGGCGGCGGTGGTTCGTTGGGTTGCTCCTGCAGGTTTTCCTCCACTGGGTCACGATCTTGGCCGCTAGGCTGTGGGGCGGCTGCGGCTGGCTGGTGCACTGGGAACTCTCCTGGGTTGCTAGCTGCGGGCGCCGCCGCTCCAACTGGCAGCTCGGTGGCATCCTCGTCGCCGTCCACGTCAACTTGGATGTCCTCTGGGATCTGGTGGGCAGTCACATCTCCAGTGTATTTGCGCAGTCGGCCTACATGCGCGGTAACTTCTGAGATCCTGGCTACTGGAGAGGCAGGTTTGATGACATAATGGACTTCTGTAGCTTTCCTCACTACTTTCCAGGGGCCAGTCCATCTCTTGGTAATCTTGGCTGCCTTTCCTGGCACCAGGCGAGGGGCCAGGTACCAGACCAAGTCTCCAACCTCATACTTGGCCGTGCCTTCGTAAGCTGCCGCGCTCCTCCTGATGGCTCCCTCCTCCTTCTGCTGGATGGCATCATAAACTGCATAGTAGCGCTGCAACAGAGCTTGGACGTTGGCTGGAACTGAAGCATATTCGGTCTCTGGCAGCCGTAGCACCATGTCCACCGGAAGTTTGGCCTCTCTCCCAAAGAAGGCCAGGAACGGGGTCACACCAGTGGACCTACAGGCCTTGGTGTTGTAGGCAAAGGCGATGGCAGGCAGGTGGGGCTCCCAGTTGTTATCGTCTCTGTCTAGGAACAGGCGCATGCCTGTGTTGAGCGTCCTATGAAACCTCTCCACTCGGTTGGACTGCGGATTGTAGGGTGGTGGATGTGTCAGGCCAATCTCAAGCCGGGAGGCCAGTTCCTGGAATACCTGGCCGGTAAATTCCATTCCATTGTCGGAATGGATCTTCAGGGGGCATCCGAACGTGGCCAGGTGGCGGTGCAACAGGGCTTCAGCCACCGTGAGGGTGCGCTTGTTGGGGATGGCGTAGAGGCTGACAAACCGGCTAAATCCATCTTGGCAGGTGAGGATGTAGCGGTTCCCAGCTGGAGTCTCTGGCAGTGGCCCCACCAGGTCGATGAATAGGACTTGCTGTGGATACCCCTGGCGGGAGGGCACGTGGATCCCCTGCTTCAGCCTCTCCTTGGTAACTTTCTGGACACACTCAGGGCAGGTTTGTACCATCAGGCGGACGTCACGGGCTAGGTTGGGCCACCAGAAGTGCATGGCAACGCGGGCGATAGTTGCGTCCATCCCAAAGTGCCCAGCCATGGGGGTCCCATGGGCTAGAAAGAACGCATCCTGCTGGAGGGCCGAAGGCAGCAGGTATCTTGTCCTCTCTCCCGTCAGAGTCTGGTCAGTGGTGGTGAGGCAGCCATGTTCGTCAAGGCCCAGGGCTGAGAAGCGGCTGGCGTACTGCTGCTCGTCTCGTTCCTTGCCACGCAGCTCAGCCTTGGTTGGGGCCCTGCCATCAGCCACCCATTGGCGTACACGGAGCAGGAGGGGGTCCTGTGTCTGGGCTTCCAATACTCTAGCTGAGTCCAGTCGGGCGGCAGGAGGCCGGCTAGCTGCGGGCTCCCCTAGCTGGGCCAGGTTGTGGATATACTCAGCCTGCTCTGCTAATTCTTCGGCGCTAGCCGTTGGCATGTTGGCATCTTCCCGGCGGCTGAGGGCGTCGGCGTTGGTATTCTGGGTGCCAGGCCTGTGGCAGACGGTAAAGTCTAAGGCCGCTAGCTCCTCCTGCCAGCGGGCCACCATCCCTGTGGATGTGTTCAGTGATTTCATCTGTAGCAGGGCAGAGGAATCAGTGTTGATCTGGAAGCTGCGGTAGGACAAGATGCCGTGGAATTTTCGGATCCCATAGATAATGGCGGCCATCTCTCCCTTCCAGGACGGGTAGCGCGTCTCAGGGTCGGTTGTCTTGCGCCCCACGGCGGCAATCAGCCTCTCCTTGCCCTCCTGGCATTGACTCAGTATGGCAGAGATGGCGCGGCTGCTGAAATCTGTGGTGAGCTGGAACACTGCTGGTAAATCAAACCTGGGCGGTGCTCGGATGGGGGCCTGTCGGAACTTGTCCTTGAGTTGCAGCAGCTGGGCTTCCATCTCAGGCGTCCAGGTTAGGGCCTTGGCCGTCTTCTGCCGATTCATCTCGTATGTGAGGTCTGCATACTCTGGGATGAACAGGCGGTAGTATCCAAAGAAGCCCAGCAACGCCAGCAAATCCTTGGGGGTGCTAGGGGCTGGCCAGTCCAAGATGCGGTCAATATAGTCCTCTTGCATGGCTATCCCCTCTCGGCTGAGGGTGTGACCCAGATAATCCACCTTGGACCGGAACAACTTGGTCTTGGCTGGCTTGAGGCGGATCCCTCCCCTGCGGTGGGCTTCCAAGACCTCTCGGAGCCTGGCCAGGTGGGCCCAGGTATCCTGGTGGAAGGTCAGGACGTCGTCAAGGTATGACTGGAGGTTGGCTGTGCCCAGTGGGTTGAGGACCCCTGCAATAAACCTGGAATAGACAGACGGTGCCGTAGCCAGGCCAAAGGGCATCCTTTTCCATTGATACAAGCCCCTGGGGGTGGTGAAGGCGGTGCAGGGCCGGCTATCCTCAGACACACGGATGGTGTAGTATGCGGCCACCGCGTCTAGAGCACTGTAGACACGGTGCCCGCCAGCTCGTTCCACCAATTGCTGGATCCTAGGCAGGGGGTAGCTGTCCAGCTCCAGACACTTGTTGAGGGCCCTGTAGTCGACGGCCCAGCGGGTGCTCCCGTCCTTCTTCTTGATGGGCACCAAGGGGCTGCTCCAGGCGGAGTCCGACGGCTCTATGACTCCTTCCTGCAGCCAAGTGTCCAGTTGCTTCTCCAGTTCAGCCTCTTGCCGCGGGTTCAGATCCCTAAATCTCTGGCGGATCGGCTGGGTCCCTGGCTTGAGGCGCAGCTGCAATTCAACCACATCTGTGCAGCCGGGGGTAGAATTGGAGAAGACGTCCCTGTACTCTGACAACGTAGTCCAGACCTCCTTCTTGAGTAGGGGGTCCTTGCGTAGGAACTCATTGTCTTCCATCTCCAAGGCCTCCCACAACTCTTGCATGTCTATAGGCTCAGCAGGTTCTTGGACCGAGTGGAGACGCGGGGGAGGCGTATCAGAGACTTCCAGAATGTCAGGTTTGACCAGCTCCCCTGCCACTGGGAGGCCAGCATCCAGCAAGAGGGGCACCTCCCCCTCATTGACCACCAGTACTCTAAACACAGTGGCAGAGCCAGGCCTGTGGGCATACAGGCCCTCTGGAATAACAAGGTCCTCCCCAAACCTCTGTTCTGGGGCAGCTAGTTGAATGGCATCCTTGGTGCGATGGCCTACTAGCTCAACAGGGACTGCCATAACCCCGCGGCCAGGCAGGACCACCCGCTTGGCTGTGCGGAGCTGGGGTGGTTGACCGTCAGTTGGAGTGACAGCGCTCAGCCTATACGTGGCTGGTGAGGGGTCAGCCTTGGCTCCGGGACCCACCGGCCGCGACTTGACGGGCTCGGCTTCTGGAGAGGCTGACGTGTCGGAGCCAGGCTTGGCTCCGGGGGCGTCCGGCCACGATTTGACGGGCTCGGTGCTGGGAGAGGCCAAAATGCTGGGTCCAGCTTTGGCTCCGTGGGCGTCCGGCCGCGACTTGACGGGCACGGCGCCGGGAGAGGCTGGGGCCTGAGAGTTGAGCGTGGCTCCGGGTACATCAGACCGCGACTTGACGGGTCTGGACTCGGGCTTGGCTGGTGGACTGGCTGGAGGTCCCAGGTAGAGGGGGCCAGGTGGACACGGCTGGCCGTTGACAAAAATGTCGGAGGAGAAGATTGGTTCTGGAGGGCTGGCAATCTCAGGAAACGTTGTTGGCAGGCTCTCCTTTGGCACCTTGGGCACTGGGGGCAACCCCATGGCTAGCAGGTTAGCGCCCTTGTGTGCGTTGAGCTCAGCGTCCACCCAGTGTGTGCCTTTCTCAACCACACGCGGCTGCTCAGGCAGGGGGCCTGGCAGAGGCCCCTCATAGCTTAGCTCTCTCTCGGCTGTCTCCCGGTCAATGGGGACGCCACGGAGTGGGATAAACTCCCCACGCGCCCACAAGCAAGGTGGTTGCATGTCGAAACAGAGCCTAGTTCCGAACTCCTTGAGAAAATACCCACCCAAGTTAAGAGGGTGGGAGAGATTTCGGACCACAGTCACGTGGTATAGATGGAGTATAAGAGTGTGTGAAACTGCCATATATAACTCTTTTAATTTTCCAATTACCTGGAGGGGCTGGCCTTCCTCATTAGTAGTCAGGATCTGGGTGTTGTCCGGAATCAACATGCGTTGCACGCCCATTGCGTGCATGAGGTGCTCAGAAATTACAGCAGACCCTGGTACACGGTTGCCAGAATCAACCATGGCATCAACCTGTACATGCTGGGCAGGGTCAGGAGTAGGAAACCTCACCCTGATATGGCAGGGGAAGTGGAGGTCCTGCCCTTGAGACAAGGGGGCCTCTCGTTCGGCTGGGGTTGGCAGAAACTTTGGTGGTGGCCGCACCGCAGCTATGGTGGTATCGCTTACCATGGTGGCTTAGACTGTAGCTTCGAATCACTAGAGCTTATTAATTATCACTTGGTCAACAATTTTATATTTATTTTTATCACTTGGTTGACTTTCTATACACGATGATGTGTTGTTATCACTAGGAGCTCTAGGTGTGATTCTGGAAGCACTGGCAGCAGGGAATGTCCGTCCTGCAAGGTTCAGAGGGGTGACGGCGGTAGGGAATGACCCGTCCTACAGCGCCGCTGGTTCGAATCCCGACAAATGGCGGCAGGGAATGGCCCGTCCTACAGCGCCTCGGGTTCGAATCCTGGGAGACAGCGGCAGGGAATGTCCCGTCCTGCCGTGCCTGTGGCTCAAAATCTGCTATCCGTCGCAGTGGTAGGGCTTACTTGTGTGCTGAAGCTTCGCAGCCACACATTGCCTTCTTAGGGAGACCAGCACACAGCTGTCTGTCTCGTAGGTTTGGCCTGGGTGTCCTGGGGCTTGTCCCAGCTACACTTGCCAATTTAGACTCAGTTTTGTAGCCGTCTGAGCTAAATTATCCGGTTGCCGTGGCTGCGCACCTAGCGCTACTCCTACACGACACGGACAAAGCGTCTTAACTGGCGCTTTTAGCAGGCTAAATCTGCTTGCCGTAGGCCAGAGGCCCACATATTGCGTTCAAAATGATGGAAATTCGACCTAAAAAGGCCGTCTCACGGGTCAGTTGGCTTCTCAGTTGGCGGCTGATTGTCCCCTTACTTGCCAAAGGGTCCAATCAGAGGTAGAATAGGCTAGTTCTGTAAGGCTCGATTGAAACACGCTGACACCAAGTTCTGGTAAGCCGAGCGTACTCGGCCCACGGGGTAACGAGTTCGGATTCAACGGGCCCTAGCCTTTAAGTATTCTACCAAACAAACAAGCAGGATTCAATCATACAGAATTATATATTTAAACTGAATAATATTTACAAGTTATGTTTACTATATATATACAACAAAAATATGACAATAGTTAGGTTTGAAGGGGGTGTGGGGCGCTAGGGCTTAGCGCCCGACGGTAGACAGGCTGTGGGGGCAGCGGTGGTAAAAGGGGAGGCAGTGCCTCCCGATTATATAAGTGCATGATGGACTCGTGATAATTGCATGTTCAAGTCCCCTCCCCACATTTAGGCAGGCTTAGTTTGACCGCCGGGTGCGGGGTTAACAGCGGTCATGAGATGGATAGTGATATAATAGGATTAGTGCGGTGGGTTTGTTATCATAAGTCACAGCGAAGCAACTCTGTATTGGGCCTGTCCGTATGGGTGTCGTATTACCACAGTTGCATAACTTTATATACAACTACCGGGTGGGGTTGAAAGTCGACTTTCAATTTAAGTTGCAAAAGAAAAAGTAAACAAATCTTTTGGGGGGGTTCTTATTTTTCTAGGGGCGATTTCTTATGATGGGGTTGTAGTACCCTCCCCAAAACCAAAATAGTTATTAAGATTACCTGGACTTAATAAAGCTTCACTGTAGAAATAACTATTTCGGTTAAGCGGTTATAGGTTAGGGGACAGACCGACATCATGTTACTTTTATATAAGGATTACCCTTGTTGTAATTAAGGATTAAATAATTTATTCTAATTTGGAATACTCTCTAAAATCACTGATAAGACTCTAAGTTTTCATTATTCTAGGTGGAGAGAGTTCACTGAGCACCCTGCCCCCAGCTTACGACACCTTGGGAACTCCACCACCCCCAGTGTATCCAGACAACCCCCCGCCCAACTATACAGACCTCACACCTCCCCCCGGGGCAGGAAATAATACGCCCTCACCACCCCCATCTCACATACCCTCTTCAAGCTCCACTCCAAAGGTAATATAAGTTCTGTTTAAAGCCACAGAGGTCTCCTGATTTCCCTCAAATCTGCTGCAAACTTTATGTGTAGCTTTATATATATATATATCAATTATAGTCAAAGAACGTGTTCCTATAATGAAAATTGTCTGTTGAGTAAGTGTTGAAACACTCAAATTTGTTTAAATTTGCGACTTGTCATTAGCTGAAGCGCGACTGCCGATCCCTGTTTTAAGCAACTAATTTTTTTAATTTTAATGTTATTCAATCCTGATAATTATTAGAGCCTATTTCGTAGATATTTAGGATTAAAAGTGCAATTTTTTTTTATATCCTTTTTTGTCTGTTTTTAATGCTGTATTTTTCAGGGTTCAATTATGAGAAAACCTGGTAAAAAATAATAACAGTTGTGAAAAGAACATAACAAATAGTAATACACTAAATCTTGTTAAACATCACTGCCTTAGAAATAGTTGTATGGTAATAAATTCTGTTATAATTAATTTTTGCAACCCTTTTCAAATTTTGAAATCAATTGAAATATTATATATGAGAGTTTTAGTAAAGTACGGTTGCCGAACTCCATATTCATTATCAAGAAGCAGCTAAGAGTGCCTAATAAAAAATTACGTCATAGAATACAAATGACCAATGACAGGCCAGTATAATTTTACCAATAGTCATTGGCCTATCATTGGTAATTTGTATTGTATGACGCCTTTTTTATTAGACATTATAAGCTGCTTCCATAATCTATCAATATAAAAAAATACTTTTCATGTTTTTTTGTTTTAAAAATTTGTATGTCTTAAAATTTTAAGTATTATGGAGACAAAAGAACATATTTTAATAAAGAATAAGTGCGAATTTTTGTAGTTTTTTAAAGTATAGGATAGTGTTTTAATTATCTTTAAGTCTTATTCAAAATTCAAAGCAATTTGTGAAAACGCAAAAGTATTGTGTTTCTCATGATTCTCATTTAATTAATTAGGATTAGTTGAATATAAAGCAGAATAATAAACTAAAAAAGTTTTATAGGGAAATGAACTTTTTTCTTTAGAATACATATTCATGAATGTAAAAATCTATATTTGTCATTATATTGTAAAAAAAATTCCGCCAAAGACATTTTTCCTATGGAAAATAATAAATTTAATAAGACTAATTGTTAGAAAAACATGCTTCCCCCTATTGTAGCTAATGGTTTGGTGTGGCTAATAAATGAATTATATTTTACTTAAGCGGTTGTTATATATTAACATCTTTATACCTTCTATTTGAATTTTTTAGAATAATAATTTACTTATAAATATTATATTTTATTTTTTTAATTTTCTTAATTTTCTTAACTTTGCTTTCATAAAGTATTTCAAATTTAACGGATATCCACTTGAGTAAAATAAATTTCCTTGCAGCCCACAAAGTTCATTTTTTTAAATTCAATTTGTTAGTTAGATTTTATATTAGATTAAAGATTTAACACTATATTTTCTTTTAATGTTAAATGTATTATATTTTGTCAATAATATTTATAAATTAGTGTATTTACAAAACATTTTTTCACCTTTTGTAGAATAAATAGTGCAATACCAAAACTGTTCATTATTTAGGAACGAAGCGACTCTTTAACTCTTAATGTTTGTTCGTCCATACAAAGATATTGTGGTAAAATTATTTTAATCTATTATGTTTGTTTAGTCACTTTTTTATCGTTTTCTCAAAAGACAAATTGGTATACATATCCAATTATATTAAACAAAATTATCCCTTCTGTAGAATAAAATTGTTTAGAATAGTTTAAATCATTTAATTAAGATTTAAGAAATAGAAACCAAACAATCTTTATAAGTTCTAGCATAATTTTCACTCCAATGTTCCCTCCCTCCATGCAAAATAGTAATGATAAAAGCTGGGATCGCCTTTTGTAATAAAACTAAAAAAAAATTAAAAACAGAAGTAATTATTTATTAAAACATCAGAGATATAAATATAACAATACATTCATCTTAAAAATAATTTGGCTTTCTTCTTATTTCTACCTGAAAAAATGTAAACATTTTATATTCTTAAATCTACCTTGTTTTTCATCAATTTTTTTAAAGAAAACTATTTGATAAAGATACCCATAAAACATTTTAAATAATTTTCTATAAAATATAAGATTTGGATTTAATGCGGCCCAAACGGAAAAGGCCATTTCGTCTGCTAGAAAATTGCTTTCTGTTCTTTTGTGTGGACTTGGCTGTGTTAATATATCCGACGCTATTATTTAATTTCAAAGACCCAATACAATATCATGGTCTCCACCCACTGAGCAAAGTTACATTAGCTCGTGTGCCCTCTATTATATTTTACGTCAACTTTTACCATAAAATGTTGTTCTTATCTGGCTTGAAAGTGTGTGTAAAGTGAATTGGGTGAAGATTAATCTGTTTTCGAATGACGTAATGCTTTTAAATATCCAGGCACGACGAATGGTTCATCTGAAGGAAAAGTATTCGCCAGCCATAATTTATTATTATTATGACAAATTTGTTTATTAGTGCAAAATTAAAAATATTACAATATTTAAAATAAACTAAATGATTTTTGACTGGCAAAACAGTTTTCTTTAAGATAAACCATCCCTGGTCCCTGTAAATACTTACGAATATTATCCATTATTATTCTGTCTTTGAATCTTGATTTGTTCAGCTAGCTCACGTATGGTCCCTCAGATGTCAAAACTTTATTTTAGTGTTTGGCCAAAATGACTTAGCAATTGTATCTGTAAGTACGTCTAATAACACCCTATGCTATTTTTAAAATCCTAGAAAATTTTTTTTGCAAGAAAATTGCATAAATTCGCAAGCTTTTTTAGAACCACTACATAACTCGAGTTTTAAAACTTTTTATATAAAATCCTTTTTACAAAAAATATCAATAATTACTTAAAATTAAACCTGAAAGAAAAAAAATCTCATTACACGTGTTAATTTGCATGTTTTAGGTCTTTTTTTGAGGAAAGTATAACTTCCACATTTTTGACAATAATTATATTTTTTAACATTTCAAAGTAAAATATAATAAAACTTAAACGATTTTTCTTGTATTATCAGTTGAAAATTTCATCAAACATGCAATTTAAGTGATGAAAATTTAATAAAATCATTTTTTGAATGTTTAGAATTACCAATTTTCTACATTTAAAACAAAATGTTAACAAAATTTAAAAACATTCTAATATAAAACTTTAAAAATCAATAACATTTTATAAAATGATGTTTTAAAAAATAAATCATTAAAAGGTATTAAAATGCATTTTAAGTTG
The DNA here is from genome assembly GCF_053477335.1 of Acartia tonsa. Lineage (NCBI taxonomy): Eukaryota > Metazoa > Arthropoda > Copepoda > Calanoida > Acartiidae > Acartia > Acartia tonsa. The sequence continues at coordinate 43,569,204 of NC_137268.1, read as the reverse complement.
CTTAAAATTAAAACGAGAATATCTTTTTACACTTTATTCTTTGTAATAGAGATTAATCGTCATTTGCTGAAAATGAAACATTTAATAAACTAATTGAATCTTTTTGTGACCATATTTAGAATTTTTAATTTTTACACTAAGGTGTTTTTTAATAAAAATCTTTGTTAATTTCTGTTTTACGACAAAAAAAGAAAGGGACTTTTTTACTATTTCTAGGTTATCTTATGCAATTTAAACTATATAATATGAAATAAATTTTAATTGTCTTTCTTTTGAGCCACAAAACACTGTAAAATGTAACATATATGCAAAAATAACAATTTTTTTAATGAATATTATAATATCCTTACATGACATTGCGTCAGAGCTTATTCTTTAGATCATATGTTCATGAAAAGTAGCCATAACTTGGAGGGTTGCGCTATTTATTAGAATATTAAATAAACTTGAATGGTAAAAATATTAGCATATCCTTTGTTAATTCAAATGCTTTAGGTATATTGTTCGGAAAGTTAGTTAAAAAAGAGAGAATTTGCTGTGTATACTGTTGAAAGACTTTCAAAAATGTGAATTACAAAGCAATCCTAAAAGATCGGGCCGTAGGCGAGTCTTAGTCGATTGGGGGGGTGGGGGGGGGGGGTGGGGGTGGTTAATGATCACCTTTTCCAACCAATATTCAATCAACTTCTATTTAACACTTATCAGTCGGTCGCCTGCCCCCCTATTATCTCAGCTCCTATTTGATCAGGGCTCAAAAATTTTGTGCATGTCCCCTGTTTCATAATGAATTTCCGACTATAAGTGAATCAGATTTTCGTTATTAGTATACGAGGTAAAAAAAAGAACATTTTAAAAAAATTATTTAAATAAAACCCAACGTGTATTGGCAGTACAAACATCTTAATGCTAGCAGACATATGTTTATCAACATTTGCAGAAAGCTATTTCCACAAGAAAAATTATTCAGGTTTCTACCTCACAATTTTAAATATTTCTTTTTGATAAAATGTTTGACATATATCGTATAATCATTTACCAAAAAAAATATTTTGATAAATTAGATTTCAGAGAAGATTAATCCTTTCAAAAAACTAAGATGACATTTTACATCTTCTGTCATGACATTTTAGAAAAAATATAAAAAAAAAACAAAATTTAGTATGAAAACTATTTTCATCGATTTTTCTGAAGGTATTATCGTATTCTGTGGCTTTGTTATTATCATTTACTTATATTGAAAGTGCCAAACATTGTACCCTAACTTATTCATTTAATAAAAAATCAACCGTGAGCTGTTTAATTTCTTTCAGTGATATTGAATGTTGCGATTTTGATTCTTCACAATTCTGTTGTCATTTTACACATTTGAGAGATAATACTTGCGTTTTTAGGTTTATTATACGTGTTTGAAAAAATCTATAGATATAGAATTATAACCAGAAAACTACCTCGACCCTTCTGTTGGAGGCCTTTTTAGTCTGCTTGCAACTTGCTCTTTTGAGGCAACTTGGATGTGTTTATGTTCCCAACGCTATTTGTTGATTTTCAAAGACCCAATTGAAAGTCAGCACAGGGTCTTCCCTTTAACCCCTTCCACCTCTATTGTTTTTCTCTGTAAGTGTTTAAGTCAGTCTGTTTGTCTGTTCTTCTGACTGTTTGTCGCCAATGAATTATGCTACTACCCCCTCCAAAATAAACATTATTAAACTGGGCTCGGCAGCCGCAGCTCAGCCACAGCCGTGAGACATATATACAGAAGCATCAACCGAGGGGCTTTCTCAAATTTTGTTCAATATCAAAGATTTTATATTCAAAAAGTTGGATGCCTTATGAATGTTTTCTATATATTTTACATTAGGTTGGATAATAAAAAAAATTTCTTGTTTTAAAAAATATATGAAATGCCTGTTTGCTGCAAGCTAAGCAGTCTGTTCCTTGGGGAAGTGTTATCGTTTCACCTATAATGGAAAATATATTACTAGCGGCTACGCCCCAAGTGTCCGTTAGAAGCAATTAGATGGAGGGGGGGGGGGGTGTGCCCCTTCCCACTTTAATCTTTAGTTTTAAAGAAAAAGTAATAAAAATTTATTGGGGAATTATATTTTTAAAGGCTATTCCTTTTGGGAGGATGGCGGCTCTCCCACCCAAATTATAAACCTCCCCCTGACCTATGAGAAGGAGAATCACTATATATACTGGTTCAGCACTTTGTGAGATCCTACGGTACAGATAGATAGATACACAGTAGATATCCTATTACTATAATATAAGGATAGGTGGGATTGATTAAAAAGAAGCTTCATAAATAAGAATAAGGGCTGAAGGAGTAGCTGTCATGATATTGCAAGCTGCGGCTTGCAAATAACTATGTGCAAAGCCAAGGTTTTTTAGTTGGTATTTGAATCTTGCATAGCTAGCTTCGCCCCTGTAGCTGTAGGCTCGAGTCCCTTGGTGTGGACGCCACAGTTACTTTATAAATCCAACCCAGGATAAATATATATTTAAAGTATCAGTTATAATATTATTGCCTACTTGCATTTTATGTTTAAATAAAAGTTGATCAACAATATAAAGTGAAGTTCTTTGATGGTAAGAATTGCAAGACTAATCTATAATTAGCTACAATACGCTATACGTCCATAATACAGATATATGTATATTAAGATTCAAACAGGGATCTTAAGGGATAAGACAAAAGGAACACAATTATTCAACACCTGCAATTTTTAAGATTAATTACTCCTTGAGATTTAAAATTGGAGGATAAGTTTGAACACTGCTAGTTTGTGCAACCCAAATAAGATCAAAATCGCCAAAGTTTTTCATGATTTGTATAATTATTATTAAGGATACTAGTGGATATGCCCCTAGAGACTTCTAGTGGCACTTGAGGGAAGAAGGGGAGGGGGTGAGTTGTTGACACTTTAATTTCCATTTTAAAGTTTTAGGGAGGATGGAGGTGCCCTCCCCCTAAATAGTCATAAACCTTCCCGGGACCTCTAAATAATTTCACTGTAAGGGAAAACCAAATTGGTCAAGCGGTTAGCGTACAGACAGATAGATATCAAATAAAGTTAACCTGCATATTCAATGGTCCAACTTGTTTCATGAATACTTCCCATTGATCTGTCAGCATCAGCTAAAATCAAATTTTAGGGATCTTAAGGGATAAGAAAATCAGGAATAAGTTATAACCAACAAGCAAAATAATCTAAAATAATGTTTGGGGGGCAGATGTATAGGTCGTCAATTTTATTATGTGTTGCCCCCCCTGAACGACAGCTGAAAATACGTATGGGTTTCGTGATTTCCCCCGAATTAATTTCGTTGTTGGTATAAGCTGTATGACACTAGACGATATATTGATGTACATTACAATGATAATGAACTAAATTACCCCTTCTGTATGTAGATTAAAAATATGTAGACAGATCTTTTTCGAGGACTAAACAAACAGAAATAGTTGTAGATTAGATTTAGTTTTAATTTCAACGAAAAATGTTGACACCAACACAAAAGAGATATTTTAAAAGATGATACCCAAAAGCTGTTTTTGACCAACAGACTACTAGGACTTGCTCAGTAGCTTCGCTTCTAAAAACTGTTACTGAATGCACTACTTACCCTCAACTGTACACTCTAATGGTATCAAGTTATTACCATCACACACCATACTAAATTATTTATACACATTAAAACATTTGGGTTCGAAGAAAATTTCCTCAGTCCCAAAAGTTATATACTTATTCGTTGGCTTAACAACCTTGGGGACGTTTAATGAATTTTGATTTGTTGGTTCATTTAGTTGAGTGCCTAAACGTTACAACCACTAATTATAATCTACAAAAGGGGTAATTTTGTGAATCATCATTGGTGACATCAATTTCTCGGCCATTGGCCTTTCCCTTTAGATCCCAGATAGTTTTTGCATGTTGTCTCGAGTATATATTCACGCAACCTTCCCATACGTTGTAAGATACGGGAGATTATTTGATAGTTTGGATAGCCACGAACATATTGTGTGTAAAACCTTCATCCAAAATCGGTTGTAGATATTAAGACATCAAAAACATGTTATTTCATAGTGTTTTAAACATGGTTATTAAGCTAACTTTAAGGTTAAAGTAGACAATAAATGTATATGTATACATATATTATCCAGAAAACTACCTTTATTCATGTTGGGAACCTTTTTCGTCTGCTAGCAAATTGCTTTCTGCTCTTTATAGCGACTTGATTGTGTTAATATCTGATGCTATTGGCTGATATTCAAAGACACAATTAAAAGGCGGTAAGGGTCCACGGGGCAGTAATTTAACCCCTTCTCCCTCTATTGTTTTACCTTAACAAGTAGACGCGCTTATAAAAAATAGATGTGTATATATTTCCTGCAATGAGTAATGTTGTACCCCAGCTTCCAATATCCTTCGCTTGTGGCTTCCAATTCTAAAATAAAAACAAGGATGACAACATCCATAAAAGCGAAGCTCTGAAACGATATGACAGACGAACATTAACTTTTGTTGAGTGTCAGAACTGAATATACAAAACATGAAAATATAAGTTTGACAAAATTATAGGTAAATTTGTTGCAAAACTTCTTAAATACAGAATTCTGTTTAAGGACATACTAACATTTTTAATACTTGATTATAGAGATGCTTCGCTGATAATATTGAACCTTATTGTAATAGGAATCAGTAATCAAAAAATCAGACCAATCGGATAATTTTAACACATAAAAAATTGTTATTATAAAAGTAAAAAAATCAACATTTTTAAAATGGACGTACGGACATTCTGGTAACGATTATAGAGTTGCTGCGCTTTCTAAATCGTACCTAACTACTACAGGAATCACCATACAAAGTTTGAAATCGATAGAACAATTCTAACATGCCTAAATTAACGAATAAAAGCTAACTATCTCGGACGGACGTACGGACGGACCGACCCTAATTATAGAAAAGCTTCGCTTTTAATAACTGTTTTTTATTTTATGCCAGACCCTTAAGTTGTTAATTAGCAGCGCATATTTTCTACAAATTCTATGTGTCTGTATGTCGGTCAATTTGGCAGCTGTAAATTACAACTCATTTGTAAGTACATTAAAACTAATTTTAAATTGTTCTTGAAAAATTTAAAACCAATCCTTAACAGGATTATAATTATATAAAATAAAAGGATCTGTAGGGACATTGGGCTGTTTATTCTAATAGTCCCCAAAGTTTTTATAATAACGTTTTCTTATTTGTTGGTATAACAACTTTGGGAACCTTTTGCATGTTGATTAATTGAATCTTTAAGTTGTGTGTCCAGACGTTTCAACAACCAATTGTAATTTACACAAGGGGTAATTTTGTGTATAATCATTAGGGATGTTCAGGGACAAGGGAAGGCTATTCTGGCAAACAATAGTAAAAGGCAATATTTCACCATAATCTAAATTATTCCAGTTTGCAGCTAGAGCAACTTTTAGCTTCAGTATGATCGTCAAAGATCAATTCATGATGCAATACTAACTTGATTTTGTCAGGTTTGTTGACCACAATATTACTATAAGCCTATCTAATCAAAATTCTGAAAATAGAGAACCATTTATTTCATTTAACAAGTATACAGTTGACTAGTTAATTTTTTTTCTTGTTCTTACTTTTTTTTCATAAAATTGTATCATAAACAATTTTCAAAACACATGTATGTTCAATGATTATTAATTATGTACTTTATCTATCTTTGACCCATATTATATTTTTTGTTTGAGACACCTAGCGTCCAGATTATAAACTACATATTTAACAAAGCGCATCAAATTTTCTTTCCTTTGCTTGCACAAAAATATTTTAAATCTTGTATTATAGATGATAAATCTTAATGTATGTAAGTAAACACAGACAAACTAAAGGAAAATGGGCATGCAAAAAACTTTATCTTTGAAAAGATATCATCGTCATCCTATTATATAAAGTAGTAAGCGTTTTTTGTCTGTCCTGAGGGATCTCGCTAACTGCTAAACCGATATTGTTCTCTGTTACTGTGAAGCTTCTTATAGTTCCTGGGAAGGTTTAAACTATTTTTGGAGAGGGTGTCTTTACCCCCCTCCCCCCAAAAATATTTTTTTAACTCTTTTTAAACTCAAATTTGAAATGGGATGAGGTCGACTTTTCCCCCTCCTACCAGTTATAATTTTTTTGTCAGTAGAGATCTTGCTAACCACTGCTAACCACTGAACCGATATGGTCCTCCTTTACAGTAAAGCCTCACATAGATCTCGGGATAGTTTTAGGCTATTTGTCTTCCACCTCCTTACCCCTTCGGAGATAGAGTCCCCTAGCCACTAGTCCTAATATACTGTATTAAGGATTTGTTGTCTGAAGCTTAAGATCACAATAACTACTGAACCGATTACGTTCTCTCTTTGAGAGAATCTTAAAATAGGTCTAGTAATGGTTTCAGGCCATTCTAATTTGATATTTAGGTCTTGAAATGATTTAAAATTATTTTTGTAGTCACCTTCTGCCTATTTGAATAAAAAGCCCCTAGATCGAGGCTATTAAAAAATATAATACGGACTTAGACAAAACTAACTAACCTTTTATTTTGAATTAAACAATAATATATAAAAATGTTTTTAAATTAATGATATATTTACATATCAATTAAGAAACTTAACAAAACAATTAAAAATGATAACAATACATAGGTAACAATAAATTATAAATGATTACAAATTTTAGTAAAATATATTCATGAAATAGCTTATTTTTTTTATTTTATGTAATTGCTGACCTTTATAACAAATATCAATGCAGTAAAATAATCTAATTGTTTTCCTGTCTAGCTTAAAACACCCTTTCTTAGAAACCCACCCGAACCATTTTTTCAGTTGTAATCCTAAAATGCAAGTAAGTCATACTATTGTGTAGAACTGTAATATTCTAAACTAGCTATCTACAGGCTACAGCTATTACAAATGTTAAATCATAGCCTTTAATTCAAGTACAACTGGCTAATTTTTTGGCCACTAAGAAGACATTTTATTTCAATGATATTTGTACCAATCTGTTTAAATGATCTCAAAGATATCTATTTGGATAATTTTATATTGCTATTGATTCTTCTTAACCTTAATTTGTTTGATCATTTAAAAGCTTAAAGGAAATTGATTTATAGCATCTATGCGGTCAAATTTAAGAAAGGTTTTAATCAGAGCTTACAATTTTAAAAAGGAGGGGGGGGGGGGTAATGCAACCATCTCGTAATCAATGATTAAATGGCACTTAGAATCCAGATTTCGTTACGAAACTTGGCATAAGTAATCCTAGATAGGTCTATTTTCCCTAAATTGAACAAAATGTTGGAAAAGTAGCAACTAGCCATTTTTTGGCTATTTTCAGGGCAAATCCATCACGAAACCAATCTCCACATAATCCTCTTTGCCTCTCCAAAACGGTTCTGGCCAGTATTTGCTGGTACTATTTGCTGTTGATTCCTACGTAATTTATGACAGATTTGCCGTAAAAATAGCAAAAAAACAGCTAAACGATTAAGCTATAACCAATATACATACCAAGTATTGATAAGTTTCGTAATGAAATTCGGATTCTAAGTGCCATTTAATCATTGATTACGAGATAGTTGCATTAACCCCCCCCCCCCTTCCTATTTCTAAAGGACCTTGTAAACGTGTTGAGTCTTACTACTTTAAAGGAAGCCTGCAAGAAATACTACGCTTTAACTACTGAAAGACTGCCACAAGTTGACCAAATACCCCAAATTTGAAGCCTTCAGCTTCTATAACAAAAAAGTTCTAGGCATTTTAAAATGACATTTTATGTACAATGAAAATTTTGAAAGAATTGCAATGCTCATGTTGAAAACTTTGAAATTAAACTACGTGGCCTAGAAACAAAATTTTAAGCTTATTTTTGTCATAAATTTAGGTTTCCAGTAACTAATTATATTTTTACAATAAAAATACCCATTTCATAGTCAAAATCATTTTAAAAAATTAAGTTTTTCTTGTGTTGTACCGAATGTACTGTAGCCAATCAGAAGGCTGAATCAGCTTAACAACCAATCACAACTAAGCTTGTATTAGTTTACCCCTTTGTTTCCGCTTTGATTTTCGTTTAAAAATGCAATTTAAATCGAATTTTTTTCATAGATTTTGACTGTGAAATGTGGTGTTTTTATTGTAAAAATGTAATCAGTTACAGGCAATCTAAGTTTCTGACAAAGATAAGGTTATAATTTTATGTTTAGGCAATGTAATTTAATATTGTTTTTTTCTTTTATGAGCATTAGAAATCTCTCAAAAATTCCATTGCACATAAAATGCTATTTTGAAATGCCTAGAACTTTTTTGTAATTGAAGCTGAAGGCTTTAAATTTGGGGTATTGGGTCTACTTGTGGCAGTCTTTCAGCAGTTAAAGCGTGTTATTTCTTGCAGGCGTCCTTTAAGTACTTTTTTATTGTTATACCCAGGAAGGATTTTCCTCCATAATTTTTCCCACTAACCCTTTAACTACCCCTTCCCGCTTTAAATTTGGCCCATGAAAGTTTTCAAATATTTCTTTTGTTCTTCTTACATTTTCGTATATCTTCATTGGCTGTGCTTAGCTGTCTTCTACTAATTCTCCTAGAACAAATATCTAAATTATTTCTTCTTACACAAATAAGATTGTATGCATGATATTTTAGCAGAACTGCTATAATCATATTTGTTTGTCTAACCATTGTCTTTGTATAAGATTCTCTAACTTGTAGATAAAACATAAAGATTTTAATGATTTATAGCAATAGTCTTAATAAAAAAGGGTGTCTTCCACAGAAAATTGATGCAGAATTTATAATAAATATGTTGAGATAAAGAACATTAGTAGACATAAGTATCAAAATAGTTTAAGTGGAGGGAAGGAATTAAAGCAAAACAAAAACGTATTAATCTTACCTAACCCAATTGATCCATCTCGTCATTATCAATAGCCTCAGGTATAACTTCCTTTTGTAAATCTCTTCTATTTTTCAAGGTCCAACCTTAACAAAGTAATATTATGAGAAAAAATTCAAATATAAACAAGGATGACAACATCCATAAAAGCGAAGCTATGAAATGGAAGGACAAACGAACATTAACACTTGTAGATTGTTAGAACTGAATTAGCAGAATATTAAATGCATCAGCACAAACAATATTGTAAGTAAATTTGTTGCAAAACTGCATTAATAGATGATACTGTTTAAGGACCTACTTACATTTTTGGGACTTATTTATAGAGATGCTTCGCTTATAACATTGTACCTTGTTGGAATAGGAATCAGTTTTCAAACAATCAGAAGAATCGGATAATTTTAACATACAAAAATTTGTTGTCAAAAAAGTTAAAAATCAACATGTTTAAAATGGATGAACGGACATTCTCGTATTGATTATAGAGTTGCTACGCTTTCTAAATTGTACCTATTTACTACAGGAATCATCAAGCAAAGTTTGGAATCGATAGGACAATTCTAACCTGTTTAAATTAACGTAAAGAGCTAACTTTGACGTACGCACGGACGGACGGATCGACCCTAATTATAGAAAAGCTTTGCTTTTAAAAAGGCAGTCCCACGGATTGTATTTAATATCAAATATTTAATATTTGTTTGAAGATCAAGGATATTCGGGTATGGTCTCTTTCGTGGTAACACCCCTTAAGGGGCGATTCTTATTATTTTCAAAGTGGCTTTTCTCCTATTTCTGCAGGGCCAATTGCCTAACCCTGAGGGGCTATCACCTAACCCAATATAACATAGCCTAACCTAAAATAACCTATTTAAAGTCATTTTGAAAATACGAAGAATCGCCTCTTAAGGGGTGTTGCCACGAAAGGGACCCTTCCCGGATATTCTATAGAAAAATTAACTTTTACGCAAGTACGCAAAAAAAATTAAGAAAGTAAAAATTGCCATTTTAGAAAAAAAATATTGTAAGAGTATGATTTTCAATAAAAATACTAATATTTTACTAATATTTAGTTAGAGAAGTTTAAACCCATTTCATGGAAATAAATATTTGAAACGGTTAAAAAAATTATCAACCTTGTTTTAGAATAGCTCATGTGTATAAATGACGTAGTATGTCTTTTTGTCAATCTGTTTTTATATTTTGAAATTAAATTGACTAACCTTTTGATGTTAAATAAAATAAACGTAAAATTTAACAATAAAGCCACTTGTCCTTTAGTCCATTTGTTATAATACAAAATTCTTAGAACTACGGGGAACCTAATTTTGATACTATTACCCACACAACTTTTGAAAATATGATTAAAAACAAAAATATATTAAAATCAAAATATTAGAAAACTTAAAAGGCTGCTTTAAAGCAGTCCGGCTGCTATGGATGTTATTTGCTCAAATATGCGCTAGAATGATGGGAAAGTTGACAAAAATTCATATGTGTAGCTTTAACAGTAGCTTAGTAAACCTAATTTCCCTCATAGTGTTAAGCACTTACAGACGGACTGACGACGAGAATTGGATGGTGGCTTCGCTACTAAAATAAGTCAATATTATTCCTATCCATTTGAAATAAAACACACCCTTCAGCACGCCTCTGGTTGATAAATGTTAATTAAAATAGTTACCAGCAAGGCATTGTTTCTTGCAATCTCTAAAACTGATTACATTTTACCAAACATTTCTGAAATTATTACATAAATAGTATAATTAAAAATCACTTTACTTGATATAGCTGAAATATTATCAATTTGTTTGCAATGCATTAAATTATCACCTATGATATAAACGTGTATTCAAAAATTTAACGAATAACAGGCCATGTTCCGAAATCTTTGTTGGATTTTTTTATGAATATATATTCACACAAAAATATAACACGATCTATTGGGCATTGTTTTGATAAATAATTATGGAAGAAAAAAATAATTTTATCGTTTAATTAGACCATAAATTGAAAATTGAAATTTAATGTTCAATGGATTGTTTGTTTTGATTAATATTCAGCTGTTTTCAAATTTAATAGTGTACACTTTTTTTGATGAGGTTTAGCGAATTTATACTCTAAAGTAGTTTACTACTAGCCGATTTTTATAAGAGTTGAACCATTCATAATATTAGATACTCATATAGGTTTCGTGATAAAGTTACATAATTTTAATAGAATTATTGGTCAGAAAGAACTTCCCTTGTCCCTGGGGATGTTAAACGATTTACCGGCCATTGGCTTATACCTGAGAATTTGTAACTATATAACTATTTTTATGGTGGGTACCACGGACACTCCCCCCCCCCCCCATTTACTCACCACCCAATTTTTTTCTTTTAGCCCCTAATAAATGGTAAATCATTATGTTAAAGTTTCATATTGAATAATGGATAGTTGTTTTAAAAGTATTCTGCTTCATAAAAAAAATCAACTGAATGTAATGGTTAATATTCGTTTGGGCCTATTGGATTATTTATTGATATTTGTTAAATGTTGACATCCTAGTTTTCTTAAAAACACTGCACCTTCTACTGCAGCTTCTGGTAGCTAACATGTTAAGAACAAACATGTTTTTTAAGTGAAGTTTTTCCATAATTAGGGTTAGTACGTCCATCCGCATGTAAGAAACGGATAGCTTTTTTCGTTAATTTAGGCATGTTAGAATTGTCCTATCGATTTAAAACTTTGGATTGTGATTTATTTAGTAGTTAGTTATCATTTAGACATGCTGATTTTTAACAAAGTATAATGTTATAAGCGAAGCAAAAAATATTGAAATAAAGCACACTTGTAAAGCACATATTTCTTTATCAATACATTTTTTGCGGTTTAATTGACGCAAAAGATGTTTGCAAAATATCAAAATCAAATGTTTTTTTACGTTTTACTAAGAAGTTAAAACTAGAGCTAAACATTTCTAAAAACTTTATAACTTTAGGTCTCCGTTACAATTTTTAATGGACTATTTTATTATCTGTCTTGCTATCTATTTGATAATCCTTCTGTCTATCTGTGTGTCTGTCTATCTGTCTGTCTGTCTATCTGTCTGTCTGTCTATCTGTCTGTCTTTCTATCTGTCTGTCTGTCTATCTGTCTGTCTGTCTATCTGTGTGTCTGTATATCTGTCTGTCTGTCTGTCTTTACATCTGTCTGTCTATATTTCTATGTAATGTTTGACTACCTCTCAATAAGGGTTGGGCCGGATACTTTTTTGGCCGGATACTGGATATCCGGCTGATTTATAATGCTGGATATCCGGTTCCGGCCGGATATCTGGCCAACGTTTGATATCCGGCAATTTACCAGATATCCGTCGTCAAAAATCAGCCGGATATCATGTAACCGGATAGTTTTAATATCCGGTATCCGGCCGGATATTAAAAATGGCCGGCTAACCGGCTAGACAGGATGTCCGGCCCAACCCTACTCTTAATAAATCATTTTGTCTATTTATATGTATGTCTGTCTATCTTATCTATTTGTCTGCCAAGATATTTCATTTTTATTTTTTTACAGGGAAGAATGGGACATTGGGCTGTATATTACACAAGTTTTCAATGTTTATAATAACGTTTTCTTATACATTGGCATAACAACTTTGGGATATTCTATTGAATTTTGATTGGTAGGTTCATTAATTTGAGTGTCCAAATGCTTCAACCACTAAGTGTAATCTAAAGAATGGGTAATTTTGTGTAAAATCATTGGGGGTGTACATCAGTTTATCAGCCATTGTCTTCTTTATATTCCAAAACTATTTTGTATTACCTTTTTCTCCATCCATGTGATACAGTTTCTATTTAGGTCATTAGCAAACAATTATAATGTTGATTTTTCTATTGTGATGCTTTTCTACATTTAGAATTTGACTGTCTCACCGTACTTTTGTAACAGATAACTTTGATCTTATAGAATTAGTCATGACATATTATCGACAAGATATCTAATACCGGGCTCGTGAGCTTCGCGTCTGCAGCCTGTAGGCCTCAGGGAAATCAACCTTTTACAATTTTAAAAATCAGCTGGAAGTCTAAATATGACCAATATAGGGCAATTCATTTTTTCAAACATCAAACCATCCAAACGGGTTCAAATTTGAGGCTTAGTCGCGGATGACGCAAGGCTGCCAAGCCCTGCTAGTAAAAATTATCATGGCAACGATATCATTCGATATTATTCAAGCAACTTTCAGGCGTGGATACAGTCTTATTTTCATATATGATATACTAGAGGTGGCTTTCTAAAATTATCCCGCTATTAGCTAGATTGAATATTAATCTTTTTCTTCCATTGTCCTATCCCTGTTTAAGGTATTAAAGTATTTATAATTTTACCTCTCTTTCTTTAAAATATTTTTATTTCAAATTATCGTCCTGAAAGGGTTAAAATGTTTAGTTAATTGTTAAATTTTAGTTCAATATCTACCACATTACGTGGTCTCCAAATAAAATTAGTTAATTTTTACAACATATTATAATATCTCTTTTTATTAACAATTTATGTGCTATCTTTTAAACTGTATATATTAATACTTCAAGACTATGTGATTTAATTATGTATAGTTTGTTCTTAAAGGAATAAATTATTAAATAAGAAGAATCTACCACATTAGACACGTATTGCTAGTATCAAATTATTTTAAAACTAAGTTTTCTTTTATTTACTTTATTATAAATTTAAATTTTTCTGTTTTATGAATATAAATTTAATACTGGAAAAGTTCCCGCAAATATAAGTACTTAATAGTTTTATATACCTGGATGGCAAAACATGGAGGTTTCAGTGGAAACTGGAACATTCAGGGTTGGACACAGGCATAGGGAATCTAGCCCTGCGGGGTCGTGAATGGTTCCATCCTCTATAAGAAGGAATATTATGTACAAACTTACTAAAATCTAAACAAAACAATGAAAAACAATCAAACAAGAAACAATAACTCAGACATAAAAATTTGGGTCATGTGAAGACAACGACGTTGCGGGTTTCGTAATAATTTCTTAGTAGCTTTTCTCCTATTTCTAGACCCTGCAGGGCAATCACCTAACCTAACCTAAACTTTAACAGAGAGACAAATAGACACACATAAAACGGTCAATAAAACCCCCGACCGTGGCTCAACAAGTAGTCTCGGGGTGGAGATAGGTTCGAATATCGGCTTGACACCGCGTCATAACTCAAGACGTTGAAAATGGTTCCTACGTATATATGTCTGTTGTGCGACATAAATAGTTAGATTATGGGGAATGCCTTGGTCCATAAACACGCGAAACCCATCACCATGCACGGTTAGGACTCCTCAGACAAAGGTCTTGCAATCCAAGAGTTGGTTGCCGGTTGGATGTTCCTTGGATGTAAGAATATCGCATCCCATTAAAAACGGATGATGCTCTGGATTCTCTAGATTATCACTTCAAAATCGAAGTAAAAACTTTGCAAGCTAAGATAAAAGGACAGATAAATAAACAGACAGACTAACCTGACTTCCAGAAAGCCCCGCTGTCATTTTCTGTACAAATTATTCTCTCAGGCACTAGCGTTCCTTCTGTGGTATTACATCTAGATAGATGCTATACATTAAAGATCAAATTTTTAAAAAATATTTCTTTCATTAAGTAACTTGGCTTACGGGTAAGCCTCGCCGTCAAACGCCGTCAATTTACAAGTTTTAAGGTACCAACAAACTTTCTGGTAATGAATATAGAGTTGCTACACTTTCTAAATCATACCTTACTGTTGAAGAAATCATTATACCAAGTTTGAAATCAATAGGTCAATTCTAAAATGCCTAAACTTACATTAAGATCTATCCATTGCTAAATTGTAAGAATTATAATATATTTCATAATTCTAATTCAAATTTTAAGATAATATTTTGTTATAAAAAAATCTATGCTAATTCTTGAGAATAAAACCAAAAATAACAAAGATTACAAGATCTAAAAAAAATTATACATAAATTTGTTGTAAATTTGCTTAAATACTAATTTCTGTATAAAGATATACTTACATTTTTATTATTATAAAAATGCTTCGTTCATCATATTAAATCTTTTTGACATGTCCTAGGAATTATTATTCCAAAAATCTGATGAAAAGGATAATTATATCATGCAAATATTATTGTCAAAAAAGTTAAAAATCCGCATGTTTGAAATGGACAAGCGTTCTTTCTGGTAACGATTACAGAGTGTTGCTAATTGTTACAGGAATCATCATCGCTTTTAAAAAATTACCTATGGCTCGGGTAGCAAATGGTTCCTGGATGTAATTGATCTTGATAGATATTTGGACTGTTATCCAAGGTAGAAGAGATACAGCTCCAATGAACAGCAGCAGAAGAAACTGAATACTCGGCCTGTCCACAGAAATCTTAAGTTAAACAAGGATGACAACATCTTTAAGTAGCGAAGCACAAAATCATGGATAAGAAATCGGAAAAGGATATTTAAAAAGCATTTGTTGAAATTAATAATAAATATTTGATAACCTTATTTTATTAAAATTGAAAATCTGATCCAAAACACCAAGTGAGGGAAATGTGAAAAATATAAAATAGCCAAAATCCTTCTAAAAAGCGGTCTGACCGCCATTGATGTTATATAGTTAATTATGCTCCTAAATGATGTGAATGTTGACAAGAAGTTTTATCTTAAATAGCAGCTGAGAAAATCACAGACTGATGGACGGGCGGACCGACTGGCGGACTGACTGATGGACGGGCGGACAGACATGGGTAATTATAGAGTAGCTTCTACAAGGACAATGAGGTTTAATAGTAGCGAAAATAACAAGAGGGGGAGTATAGGGGTAATACCATCCCTAACTCCAAAAAACAAGATACTAGAATTTTGGCTAAAATATATGTGAAATATTTCTCCCCTTTATACCCTCTTTCTTTTGGTTACAACCAAAAGTTAGTTTAACCCCGACAAATAATTTTTAAAAGCGAAGTTTTTCTATAATTAGGGACGGTCCGAGATAGATAGCTTTTATTCGTTAATTTAGGCATGTTAGAATTGTCCTATTTATTTCAAACTTTGCATGATGACTCCTGTAGTAGTTAGGTACGATTTATAAAGCGTAGCAACTCTATAATCATTACCAGAATGTCCGTATGTCCATTTTAAACATGTTGATTTTTCGGTGCTTGCTTACATGTGAAGACCGAAGCACCGAAAACCCCCCCCCCCCCCGCTTAGTTTTGACAAAAATCAAAAATAAGGGGGGGGGGGGGGTAGTTTTTTAACCCCCCGCTTAGTTTTGACAAAAATCAAAAATAAGGGGGGGGGTAGTTTTTAACCCCCCCCTTAATTTTGAATAAAATCAAAAATAAGGGGGGGGTAGTTTTTTCACTGTACAACACGCCAGAAAGTTGAGTGAGGTAAATCAAGTAAATCCAGTATACCAGAGGGGAAACCTTGTTACAGGGATATTCATGTTTTGGGGCATAATTTCCTTATTTATTTATTTATTTTAGTAATTGATGTATCCCTGAACAGAAAATAAGGAGGAGGGGGGCCAGTAAAAGGTTTTAATTTTGTGCGCACAAAATTAAAACCTTTTACTGGCCCCCCTCCTCCTTATTTTCTGTTCAGGGATACATCAATTACTAAAATAAATAAATAAATAAATAAATAAGGAAATTATGCCCCAAAACATGAATATCCCTGTAGTAAGGTTTCCCCTCTGGTATACTAGATTTACTTGATTTACCTCACTCAACTTTCTGGCGTGTTGTACAGTGAAAAAACTACCCCCCCCTTATTTTTGATTTTATTCAAAATTAAGGGGGGGGTTTTGAACAAAAAGTCTTTGCCTTTCCCTGCACTTTTCCTCCTTGCCATTTTCCAGACATTAAAAAACTACCCCCCCCTTATTTTTGATTTTTGTCAAAACTAAGCGGGGGGGGGGGAGGTTTTCGGTGCTCCAGTCTACCACATGTAAGCAAGTACCGATTTTTCTACTTTTTTTACAACAAATTTTTATGTAATCTAATTATCCGTTTGATCTGATTTTTGGTATATTGATTCCTGGGACAACAAAGAACAATAGTATAAGCAAAGCAACTCTATAATCAAGTCCTAAAAATGTAAGTATGTCCAAAACATTATCCTTTATCAAGCAGTTTTTCAACAAATTTACTTACAATTTTGATTCGACTCTTTCGATACTTTTATATTCTGATTATTCAGTTCAGACACTATACAAGTGTTAATGTCCGTTTGTCCTACCGTTTCAGTGCTTCGCTTTTATGGA